>NC_060144.1:532858104-533161134 GCF_021461385.2 Schistocerca piceifrons | reverse complement strand
GACAACTCTCGTACATAATGGATGTAAAATGGTTCAAATGGCTCTGAGCACTATGCGACTTAACTTCTGAGGTCATCAGTCGCCTAGAACTTAGAACTAATTAAACCGAACTAACCTAAGGACATCACACACATCCATGCCCGAGGCAGGATTCGAACCTGCGACCGCAGCGGTCACGCGGTTCCAGACTGAAGCGCCTTTAACCGCACGGCCACACCGGCCGGCATGGATGTAAAAGTGCAGGTTGTTGACACATCTTGACGACATGCCGACGTTTCGGTCTGGCAGCGAAACGTGCACGCACGCCATATTGGTGTGCCGGCACGGTAGCTCAGTGTGTTCGGTCAGAGGGTTAGCTACCCTCTGTAATAACAAAAACCGAGTGAACGGATCAACAAACAACTTGAATGGGTGACATGGGACGTCCACCACGAACAAATTCAAGGAACAATATAGAAAAAAATGAGATAAAAAAATTGGTAAGGCGACGGCTCGTGATAAGAGAGAAGTCATTGTTCGATTCCCAGTCCGGCACAAATTTTCATTGTCATCATTGTGTTACACAGCTGATGCTTGCCCATATTCGAACTGCGAATACATTTCATGTTTTTTATAATGGCTATAACCACCTCAGTGACTGTTCATTCGGACATGCATGCATGTTGGAAGGAACAGGGCATGCATGTGTGTGATGTCCTTAGGTTAGTTAGGTTTAATTAGTTCTAAGTTCTAGGCCACTGATGACCTCAGAAGTTAAGTCGCATAGTGCTCACAGCCATTTTTGGAAGGAACATTCCTTTGCACTTCTCAACAACAAAGGCACTACAATATAGTACTTAAGAAAGCTGTAGAGAAAGAAAACCGCAGGAGATGACAGAGGTTGGTCCAACAATTTATCGATGTTGTTATGTGCAAATGCCACTCTGAAACGGAAAGGTTGGAATAGGTGGTAAATTCATGGCGGGGCGCATCTAACAAGTGACATAAGCTGCTTCTATGACGAGACCGTTACACTTTATGTATTTTAACCTTTCTCCGTTATTTATCTATATGCACTATATGATCAAAAGTATCCGGACACCCCAAAGCATACGTTTTTCATATTAGGTGCATTGTGATGCCACCTGCTGCCAGGTACACCACATCAGCGTAGTCATAACACATCGTGAGAGAGCAGAATGAGGCGCTCGGCGGAACCCATGGACTTCGGACGTGATCAGGTGATTGGGTGTCACTTGTGTCATACGCCTATGCGCGAGATTTCCACACTCCTAAACATCCCTAGGTCCACTGTTTCCGATGTGATAGTGAAGTGGAAACGTGAAACAATACGAACTGCACAAAAGTGTACAGGTCGACCTCGTCTGTTGACTGACAGAGACCGCCGACAGTTGAAGAGGGTCGTAATGTGTAATAGACAGACATATATTTAAACCATCACAAAGGTATTCCGAACTGCAACAGGATGCACTGCAAGTACTATGACAGTTAGGCAGGGGGTGAGAAAACTTGACTTTCATGGTCGACCGGCTGCTCATAAGCCGGTAAATGCCAAACTACACCTCTCTTAGTGTAAGGAGCGTAAACGTTCGACGATTGAACAGTGGAAGAACGTTGTGTGTAGTGACAATTCATGGTACACAATGTGGCGATCCGATGGCAGGGTGTGAGTATGCCGAATGCCTATTGAACGTCATCTGCCAGCGTGTGTGGTACCAACAATACAATTCGAAATCGGTAGTATTATGGTGTGGTCGTATTTTTCATGGAGGGGGCTTTCACCACTTGTTGTTTTTGGAGGGGGCTTTCACCCCTTGTTGTTTTGCGTGGCACAATCACAGCACAGGCCCACATTGATGTTTTAAGCACCTTCTTGCTTACCACTGTTGAAGAGCAGTTCGGGGATGGCGATTCCATCTTTCAACACGATCGAGCACCTGTTCATAATGCACGACCTGTGGCGGAGTGGTTACACGACAATAACATCCCTGCACAGAGTCCTGACCTGAATCCTGTGGGATGTTTAGGAACGCCGACTTCGTGCCAGGCCTCACCGACCAACATCGATACGTCTCTTCAGTGTACCACTCCGTGAAGAATGGGCTGCCATTCCGCAAGAAACCTTCCAGCAACCGATTGATCTTATGCCTGCGAGAGTGGAAGCTGTTATCAAGGCTAAGGGTGGCAAACACCATATTGAATTCCAGCGGTACGGATGGAGGGCGCCGTGAACTTTTAAGTCATTTTCGGCCATGTTTCCGGACACTTTTCATCACATAGTGTATGAAATGCTGAATATTCGGTTTCAAAACCTTTCTCCTCACGTAACGTGTCCTTAAGATATCGTATTCAGCTGCTGAGCAATACTAACTATTGGTTATCCCTGTATTGCGCTTGTGAATAGTGTCGTGAAACAAAACTGTAATCTTATTGAAATGCTGATTTTGAAAAAATGGAAGTGAATCCATTTAAATTCCAAGAGAAACTAATTGTTTACTCAGTGAAAACTATTCAACTGAACCTCTATACTATAATACTTTGTGAAAGTTACGTAACATGAAGTGCAATGTCTGACTTGAACTATTCAAAAAATAAAATGCTTCTCAACTAGGAAAAAAATAACTGTTTAGATGACCTTCAGTGTTCAGTGTCAATCTGATTACTTAGCATAATACTTCAAAATTCCGACTACGTGCTGTTTGCTCATAAGAAGGCTATTGTTTGTGTCTGGCATACTGACGTTCTCGAAAGCAAATTCAAATTAGCAATGCCGCAACTAAAGAAAAATAATCTTCTCACCACGAAATTTTTCTTTGCTGGTCAGAAACAGTCTGTGGCTGAGTGTGGCATGAGGTGCAATGCATATTCGACAAAATACTTAAAACTCTACTATGAATGATGGAGGTGGGTTTTACTTAAAAAAAAAAGAGTTCTTCAAATATTAAACTTTGATTATTGTAAGAAAGACTGTACAACAGAACAAGATACTAAGAATTACGAAATTCACTCATTACAAAAATTACAAGCATTTAAGCCAATTGCGTTTTTTGTGATATAATGAAAACAAAGAGATTATATTAACACTAATAACATTATTAGTCATATAAGGGACAAAGATTTTCTGCTGTTAATAGCTCTGATACACAGACATTTATTTCTGCTCTTGAGTTGGTTACCTTGATTTATTCTTCCAAAAATCTTCTTCGTCCATACAGTCAACAAAATATCTTTCCAAACAATTTTCCACCTCCATAATAAAGTATTGCAGATAATTTCTCCCAGATTCACAAATATCGGATCTGCTTCGGTAAAACTCAGCTGCTCGCTGCTATGCCTCTAATAAGAATGCATTAGCGTTGCATAATTGATAGGCGCCCAAGCGCACCAAAGATTACATTAAACACAGAGCCAAGGATCTTATCCACCACTCGTACTGCGTGGTCTTTGTGTCAGTACAGTAAAGGTAAAATATATTTACAGTGGAAGAAAAACATGAAAACCTTGCAGCTTGTTCTACATTTTAATTTAAAATAGTGTGATGACTTACTTATCCTAACTTATCAATTAGTTTTCTAATATTAAAGTCAGAATTTTTGTTACGTTTGCTGAAGTTGTGTTTAATCAGTTCTAAAGTGGCTGTGATGAATATGTTGGAAAATAATTTCATTGTACGTTGAGATACTAATCTACAATTGTTAAGTATGTCTACATATTTTATCATGGTTAGGTTTAGGTGCCGTTTCACTGGAAATCGCTTGTACAGGTGTAGGGCTTAGAGCAGATTGCAACATGTTTTTGTAGAAAAAAGTAGTTGGCTAGTTTTAAAAGAAGGCATCAATACACTTCAGAGGCTGTCTGCAAGATTTGTACCGGTAGCATCTATCAACGCGCGAGTGTTACTGAGATGGTTCGTGAACTCAAATGGAATCTCTGGAGGGAAAACGACGTTCTTTTCGCGGAACGATTCTGAGACAATTTAGAGAACCGTCATTTGAAGCTGATTGCAGAAATATTCTACAGCCTCCAACTTAAATTTTGAGTAAGGACCACAAAGATGAGATAAGAGATATTAGGGTTCGTATGGACGCATATACAGACAGTTATCTTTCCCTTCATCTTTTCGCAAATGAAACAGGAAATGTAAAGAGTAGTTGTGGTACAAGGTAGCCACCGCTATGCACCATGCGGGGCTTGCGGAGAATATATGTAGGTGTAGATACAGAAACAACCATTTCCAATAAAAGTAACTGGATGTTACTAGTGTCTGGGTCCCACATCTTCACATTTTAATACTGCAAAGAAAAAAATTTTAATTTCAGTGAAGATTGTTCGTTATGTTCAAAATTTGGTTTGGATTCCAGCTCTTGGTTTCCGGATGCAGGTAGCTAGTGGACTAAAACTGGTGGATCTCTGTCTTTTGTAGCTTAGCTAACAGGTCCAGATGAAGTCAGCGACCCATCCTTATCGAACTAATTCACTAATATAAGTGTAAGAGAAGTTCAGATTCCGTAAAAGAATATTCCGTTTATTGACCATGATGTAATTGTGTCACAAAGTAAATTCCTCTGGTCTTGTACTAGCAGAATATGGCAACAGGTATTCAATGACTTCGAAAGAAGAAGAGGGGTGAGTGATACAAAACTTTCGAAGATGTCAGGAGATGGTATTAACGTTACGTTACGTTGTTTTTACGGGGCAAGGCCGCATCTGCTTTATTTAGACGGGTCAGCAGTATCAGACAAAGCTATAATCTGAAATAATTACGTGTATTTGTGACCAAAATTGCCACAAAGAAGCATATAATAGGTGCAGACATACAACTGATTTATATTAGCCAGATCTAAGTTGCGAGAAATAATCTCTCAGTTACACGAGGCAGAAGCGTTTTCTTATTATTTACGTTAAAAAAGGACAGAATAGGTGGTATTTGTAAGAGAAAACTGGTCTAGGAGAAGCCAGTAAAAGAACAGGGTGGCACACCTTCGCATCTGACAGAATTTGTCTAGTTCTTTTCTATCTTCGCGATCCAGAGTGCTTCCATTGGGACACTGGGACGATTGATCGTTAGTTTCGACTTCATATCACATCATCGTAACACGCATGTTTCATCGCCATTTATTACATGATTTCAGTAGTTCTGCATCTTTGTTGACTTCCTCTAACAATTTGTAGCTCCTGATCAGTTAGCATTCGCCACTGTTTTTGTTCTAAATTCAACAACTTTGGAATAAATTTTGCTGACAACGCATTATACCCAACACATCCGATAGCATGAGGTAGTTTATACGCCAATACCACCAGTGCTTTCTCTGATCGTGTTTGCCGGCCGCGGTGGTCTAGCGGTTCTGGCGCTGCAGTCCGGAACCGCGGGACTGCTACGGTCGCAGGTTCGAATCCTGCCTCGGGCATGGGTGTGTGTGATGGCCTTAGGTTAGTTAGGTTTAAGTAGTTCTAAGTTCTAGGGGACTTATGACCTAAGATGTTGAGTCCCATAGTGCTCAGAGCCATTTTGATCGTGTTTTCCTTATCGTTCGTAATCGTTCCTTTCACTTTCTCCATGACTGACTTGCTGGAGCATCCAGGATGCTCATCGTCGTCAACGTTCTCACCCCCTTCTTCGAAACCGTCGTACCAGTTGTAAAGGTTTTTGTTACTCATGTAACACTCACTAAAAACAATATTTAGTATTTATAAAGCTTTCCATCACTTTCTTCCGTTAATACAGCAAAAATTAATACAAATTCTCTGCTTCCTTTTATGTGAAACTAGCTGAGTACCTACTTGGACGTTGGCCGTATATGTATTTATTCCAATCTTCTCTCAGTCCATCTCGTTCTTTCCCCTCTCTCTGTCCATCCCCTGGTCCCCTTCTCTCTCCAAAAACGATGGTCGACATTATTAACAAAACTAAGGAAGGACCCCGAGATAAAGGACGATACTTCAACGTGGAAAAGTAACACAAAAAAGAAGTCAGGCTGCAACAATATATTGGAGCCAAACGACGACAGATGCACGAATTACAAGAAACAAGGCATGACCATTTCGACAATTTTTTCAGGACCAACTTACATAATAACATATGGGGAAAGCCCTTCAAAATGAAAACTGAGAGAGTAAAAACACCAGCATAATGTCAATTTCAAAGCGACAAAACTATACAATCACGCAGGACTGGAGATGGTCGGCAGGGTGCCTGCTAAACAAGTTGCTACCACATGATGACCCTTCACATAAACAGCATTACCACATAAACACAAGTAGACAAATGGACATCAACTGCATAAGTGGAGGAATCACTACTGCTGCCGGTGAGGAGAGTGCGCTGGCAATAACGAAACTTAAAAACAGGACGGCTCCGGGTCAGGTGGAGTCCACTCAAAAACCATTAAAACTGCTGCACCACAGGTCCTTTCTACCTGACGGATTTTCTTAATGACCGTTTACAGAAAAGGAGAATACCCGCTTGTTCGAAAACGGCCAATGCAGTGATTATCAAAGAGGACGAGGACTCAACAGACCCAAAATCATTTAAACCGATTTCTCTACTGAATGTACTAGGCAAGATCCAGGAGAGGCTACTGTGTGACAGACTAAAGTCGCACATACAGCTTCTGGAACTCAGTCCACATCAGTATGGGTCCAAGTCTATCAACGATGCAGTGAATAAGGATTAACACATAACTGAGAGCTCACAGGATAAATATGTGGTGGCAATATATCTGGCTGTTTTGGCAAGCTTTGGTAGCCTGCGTTATCGCAACGTTAAATCAAAAGCAGACCCCCAACTTCTTTAGAGAACATTTTCCTCAATTACTGCAGGGACAGAGTTGTAGAATGGCGAAAGGGCCAGCGAAGAGTTCTCTAGTAAATCACCAAGGGGTGCCCACGGGGGTCCATATGTGTACCCTTATTCTCGGACATTGCTTCTGAGCTACTGATAGACAACCTACACAGAGTGGACAATCTAGACAGGGATGATAAAGGGGATAGAAGCGAATACACTTGGAACAAAAAGGTACGCAACTCCTCGTAGACATGAGTGAATTGTGTAATAACGATAAACTTACAACTACAGCTAATAAAACAGTGTACTACTCATTACTGAAAGACGAACTGAAAAGAAATCCCAGGATCAAGAAAAATAACATAACTTTGCAAAGCAAAAGAGTGACAAAATTAGCTAGGTTCACACATTGACGACAAACTGAAGTTCACTAAACATACCAGACTTAGAACCAACAAAGCAATGGAAATAACCACACATTAGCAAGACTAAACATCGCACTACATAAATCTGTAGTATGCTATGCAGCGAGCGCCTAGGCGCATCGGCTGAGGCTTGCAATACATAAAATAATTGTGAGATGCAGCTCAAGGGGAGTTCTGCTCTGGATGTCGGGGACTTTCGGCAAAACAACGGTAGAGGTACTACACGTAGTGATTGGAGTGTGTGTCACAGACATCATCATCATCCGTCAAAGAGCAGCAGCGTAACTGTCGAAGAAAGGCAAACGCGACAAGGTATTTGAAATCATAGGACTAAACCGCTGGCGATATGATACCTGGCTGAGAGAACGGGATCCGACAGGAAAGCGGCGTCGCGTCTACACCTCTTACCCAAACATCAAGGAAAGAATTACGCTAAAACATACAGAACCCGCATTTCCTCATTAGTCCATATCCAGAGTACCTCCATCTGTTATGTCCTAGTCGAACACCCACGTGCACTAGCGGAGAACCAGGTACCCCTGAACGTTTCATGTTACACTCTGACAGACTCATATACATACGACACCGAACTGGGTAGGACAACACAGGGCACATTCTACAACAGCTGGACGACTAGAGCATACCGAATGACATAACCGATAATGCGTGACGTACGTTACACGAATTATACAAACAAGAATAAAAACATACACAAATAAGTGCGAACACAAAAACACGAGAACAGGGTACTTGGGATGACACAGACACAAGAACGGAACACAAATACAGGCACAGATGCAGAAACAGATGCAAACAGTGACATAAATATATACAACTAGATGTAAGTTAAGACTAAATTAAGAAACAGGAATGGATCAACTGTCGTTTCAATAAACGTAGAAACGTTTTGAGTAATAAGTGTAATTTGAATGATATACTGGTTTATTAACCCTTGGTAAAATAACAACTGTAATGAAGATGATGTAATATAGTAGTAAAACAATATATGTCCTGTAAACATAAATTATCAAATGGGAATTAGAGATATACAGGGTGTTTCCATAAGAGCGTCCAAAAATTAGCAGGATATAGAGGATGCTGCACTGCACAATTTGAGATAGGGAAGATGGAGTTGCAACAGTCAGCTTAAGGAGATAATACCTTCGTTACAAATACCATCATTGACACAATTAACGTACCATTTATATCGAATCTTACAAAATTTGCTGAACCTGACTGCCATTAACCTCAATGCAAGCCTAACATCGGCGAACAAGATTCTGACGCAACCTGACAAGTATCCCTGATGTGTTGCTAATCACAACACAGGCATATACATTTTTTGTACTAATTCGATCTCCGTTTCCACTGTGGTCTCATACACCAGTGACTTTAGATATTTCCACAGGAAATAATCAAGGGCATTCAGATCAGGTGACCTCGCAGACCATGGAATAAGACCTCGCCTTCCGCCAGCCGCTGTAGCCGAGCGGTTCTAGGCGCTTCAGTCCGGAACCGCGCTGCTGCTACGGTCGCAGGTTCGAATCCTGCCTCAGGCATGGATGTGTGTGCTTTCCTTAGGTTAGTTAGGTTTAAGTAGTTCTAAGTTCTAGGGGACTGATGACCACCGATTTTAAGTCCCACAGTGCTCAGAGTCATTTGAACCATTTGAACCTCGCCTTCCAGTCCAGCGACCAGGAAATACTACACCGGTACTACTCCATCGCATTGTACTGTATGTCTCTACAAGTAAAATAAACAAAACCTGCATCATGACTTCCTACTAATCAGGCTCCTCCTCCTTGCTTCTTTGCAGGAAATGAAGAATATACACGTAATTAAACAGCACAGTACGTGTAAATTTGTACGCATGCAAGTTGTAAATAAGCTGGAAAAGAGTAATGCTAGAAAAACCGGTAGACAAATTTACTTCCATATCTCTTTAAGCTGACTTCTCCGACCCCAGGTTCCCCATCTCAAATTGTGCAGCCGAGTATTCTCTATGTCCTGTTACATTTTCGCACGCTCTTACGGAAATATACAATTTTTTGTAACTTCCTGGCAGATTAAAACTGTTCGCCGGACGGAGACTCGAACTCGGAATCTCTGCCTTTTGCGGGAAAGGTAGGAGATGAGGTACTGGCGGAATTAAAGTTGTGAAGACGGGGCGTGAGTTGTGCTTGGGTAGCTCAGTAAGTCGCCTTACGGCACGCAAGCCGCACGGACGTCTTTTCTACATCTTCGCCGCGCAGCTCTCTCGAGGAGTTGTTTACGTGATTCTGCCGTCTTAGCGCGCTATATTTCCTTCCACAGAGAATGGCTTATGCACACAGAAAATCAAAGCTGAAGATTAGCTTAACATCTGAATATGCCCGATCAAACGCAGTTGAAATCGAAAAGTATATCAGAGATGAAGTCAAGATTGATTGGACGATCTTCTTCGCATCCACCTGTCTATAGGGAGCAGTGTGGTACGCGTGAAATTGGTTAACGAAGACATATGTCATAAAATTCTAAGTGCAACTCGAAGTGGTCTTAAGTTCCGTCACGCTGATGGACACATCGGTGACGTAACTGTGGAACGTGCTGGACTTGGACTGCGGACGATACGTGTATTCGAACTCCCTTTCGAGTTGCCTTCACTGGTAGTGGTATTTGCATTCCGCCCTTATGGAAAGGTTATTAGCCATACAGCTGAAAAGTGAGTTCAATTCACTGCATAACCAGTTCTCAATGGAGTACGACAGATCCGCATAGAGCTAACCAAACATGTGCCGTCCTACTGATTTTGGTGGCTGCCGTGCAATTATTATTTATGACGGCCAGCCGAAGACAGGCTCGGGATGTTGCAAAGAAGGACACATCCGTTCCAGCTGTCAGCAATGCAGAATCACACAGTTACCGCCTGGGGACCTGCAGGTCACGACCACTCCGACGACGCTTCCGCTAACGTTTGTCGAAGTTCTCCATAACGACCCCCGACCTCGGTCACCACTGGCTCCTACTACGGCCACATCGACGTCGCTGGTAATGCCTCCTGCTGTTGCGGACGGACCGACGCCCATGCCTCCTCCTCCTGACATGTGCAGTGGAGAGCAATTGCCGGCCGTAGGGGCCGAGCGGTTCTAGGTGCTTCAGTCTGGAACCGCGGGACTGCTACGGTCGCAGGTTCGATTCCTGCCTCGGGAATAGCTGTGTGTGATGTCCTTAGTATAGTTAGGTTTACGTAGTTCTAAGTTCTAGGGGACTGATGACCTCGGATGTTAAGTCCCATAGTGCTCAGAGCCATTGGAACAATTGGTGAGCAATTCTAGGGCAGGGGATGACTCTTGACTCCATGGTTGTGCCTACCGATGCTTTTGTGCCTGACCATCCGGATCCCCAGGCGTCTTCGGACACTCAAGATCACGTGCGCAAGCAACGGCCGCCGAAGAGACATCGGAAACGGGGGATCGCCCAGTCTGACACTTGCAGGACGCAGTGTCAAGACGATGAGGATCAGAACTAACAAGATGTTCCCCCGATGGATGATTCCGTGGTGGAAGCACCGACTGCCCCCGTCGGAGGTACAACCACCTTTGCATGCACCAGGCGCTGTACCTATGGACGTTGAACAGCAGCTGAGCCAGCACCACTCTTTCACCGCCGACGTGACGCCGCCTTCGGACTCCACAGTAACTCCACTGGACGCACACCATCCACGCACCTTTGCGTGGTCTACATCTACATCTACATACATACTCCGCAATCCACCATACGGTGCGTGACTGAGGTACCTCGTACCACAACTAGCATCTTCTCTCCCTGTTCCACTCCCAACAGAACGAGGGGAAAATGACTGCCTGTATGCCCTAATCTCTCTTATCTTGTGGTCTTTCCGCGAAATGTAAGTTGGTGGCAGTAAAATTGTACTGCAGTCAGCCTCACATGCTGGTTCTCTAAATTTCCTCAGTAGCGATTCATGAAGAGAAAGCCTCCTTTCCTCTAGAGACTCCCACCCGAGTTCCTGAAGCATTTCCGTAACACTCGCGTGATGATCAAATCTACCAGTAACAAATCTAGCAGCCCGCATCTGAATTGCTTCTATGTCCTCCCTCAATCCGACCTGATAGGGATCCCAAACGCTCGAGCAGTACTCAAGAATAGGTCGTATTAGTGTTTTATAAGCGGTCTCCTTTACAGATGAACCACATCTTCCCAAAATTCTACCAATGAACCGAAGACGACTATCCGCCTTCCCCACAAATGCCATTACATGCTTGTCCCACTTCATATCGCTCTGCAATGTTACCCCCAAATATTGAATCGACGTGACTGTGTCAAGCGCTACACTACTAATGGAGTATTCAAACATTACAGGATTCTGTTTCCTAGTCATCTGCATTAATTTACATTTATTTATATTTAGATTTAGCTGCCATTCTTTACACCAATCACAAATCCTGTCCAAGTCATCTTGGATCCTCTTACAGTCACTCTGACGATGTAGACGACGAAACACTCACCGTTGAGACAGCAGCGAATGCTGCTGCTCCAACCCACGACTACTAATCGACAGGGTTACTGGATGGGGTGTGCAGCCTGCTGGGACAACGTTCCTGTTCGCTGCTGCTCTTCGTGCCTCCACGAGCGCCCCAGTAGCCCCAATTCCGCGACAAGCTCACAGGATTGGCTCCATCAGCGTCAACACCATTGGCACTCCTATCTAATTACTCCGTGAAATGTTGAAGACGTCAGACCTCAATGTTACCCTTCTGCTGGAAGTTCACCTGGCGACGTTTCCTAATATCTCTGGCTATGTTTCTTACCTCACGCCGTGGGCTGACGGTGGCAGTGGGACAGCTATTCTTTTAAAGGAAGGCATTGAGGTAGACAACGTGATTTACCGACCATCGGCTAGGGGTCTTGCTGTGACTTTCCACGGTGTCCGAATCATCATTGTTCACACTCCCTCGGGCACAGACAAGCGACGGGAACGGTCGCGATTCTATTCAGAACAGGTCGCTCTTTTGTTTGTAGGCCACTACGACCATATTATACCTGGTGGCGACCACAGTTGTGTGTTATCCCAAAAGGACCAGCATCCCCATTTCAGGAAATGACAGGAACTTATGCTTCTTTTGCATGAACTTAACCTCAACGATACTTGGGGCCGCGTGCATGGTGATCGACCTGGATATATGTACGTCACCAGCCATTCAGCTAGTCGTCTTGACCGTGTCTACGTTTTCCACGGAATCGTAACTGCCACACTTGACGCTGAGTTATGGCTTACCTCAATCTCCGACCATATCGCCTACATTTGCGCTGTTTCGCTCCAGAGGCAGAAGAAGTGGTGCGGTCGAGGCCTGTGGAAGCTGAATGTCGCCCATCTGAAGGATTCGGAATGCAGGCAGGTCATAGAGATGACGTGGAACAACTGTGTGAGACGTCTTCCAGCATATTCTTCAACACTACGGTGTTGGTTCGACTGCACCAACCCTGCTTTACGTCGTTCGATGATGAATTACGGTCGCGGCAAAATGCTGTGACAACGACATACTATGGAACACTATTTCAAAACTCTCCGGAACTCTCAAACCATGCCCCCTCTGTTCAACGACAGCTTGAAATTCAATGGTTGAAGGCGAAGATAGTTTATCTTATGCGTCACCGCCTTGGAGGCACAATAGTACGCGCAAGGTGTCACGTTTGTGTACTAGGAGAACCCCCGTCCGTGCATCATATTATCCGAGAGAAGCAGCGGTGTCGGAGGAAGCTAGTCAACGCCCTCGAATTGCCAGATGGTCGTCGAATGACGTCCCAGAATGACATCGTAAAAGACTTTGTGGATCACTAAAATTAATTCTATGCAGCAGAGGACCGGAACATGGCAGTAACGACTGATGTCCTCCGTACCTTGACGGGTACTCTTGTCGGGGCTGCTGTGGAGATTCTCACAGTGAAAATTAAGGCTGATGACGCGGATGATGGTCTTCATAAGGGTGCGGCGAATAAAGCCCCAGGTCCCGACGCGTTTCCGCTGGAGTTTTACCGCACATTCCACGACATCGTGGGCTCACGCTGGACTGCGATGTATGAAGAACTGATGAACCCTGGCATCCTTTCCCACCCGAATCCGTATAAGGCTTGCTTATCCCGGTCCCCAAGCCATCGGGAGGTCGGGGAGTTGGACATTATAGGCCGTTGACCATGTTGAATTGTGACTTCAAGATTTTTACCCGGATTCTTGCCGCTCGCCTTCGTCACGTCATCCCTCAAATCATTTCTCTGGATCAAACGTGCTTTGGTGGTGACAGTAACATACAGACGGCACTCAGCGCCTATGACCTCATAGCCCTGACCACGACCTGCCGCAGTCGCGCTGCCTTAGTGACAGTGGACTTGGACCACACCTTTGATAGAGTGAGTCACGACTTTCTAGAAAACGTACTCATACAGATGGCCTTACCCCACAGGTTTATACACATCGTCTTGCGGCTCCTCCGAGGTGCCACGTTGCGAGTGCTGTCAATGGCCGTGTGGCGGGCCCTATTACTGTCATGCGGTCGG
Organism: Schistocerca piceifrons; assembly: GCF_021461385.2. Lineage (NCBI taxonomy): Eukaryota > Metazoa > Arthropoda > Insecta > Orthoptera > Acrididae > Schistocerca > Schistocerca piceifrons. The sequence goes on along the minus strand of NC_060144.1, from coordinate 533,147,373 downwards.
TCCGTCAAGGATGTCCGCTGTCGATGCTGCTTTTCGCCACAGCTCTTGAGTCATGTTACATGGTTTGAGGAGACGGCTAGCAGGGATAACAATGAGGAGGCATGCTTTCATCTGCAGCGCGTATGCAGATGACCTGATGTTCTTTGTTCTCTCGGAGGATGAAGTGCGAGAGGCACTGGCATGGATCAACCAGTAGGGAACTGCTGCGGGCAGCCGTGTGAACCTGACGAAATCTAGTGCTATGCCCGTCGGTAGAGGTCTTCCAGCAGAGAGTATGGCTCCATTTCCATTAGAGGACAAGCGCCAATGTTTGGGGATCGCCTTCATGCGTGATATACAGCGCACGATCTCGTTTAAATATAAACGCCTGATTCAAGCCGTCCCCACGAGCATTGGACATGTTACAAAGGGTGGATTTTGTTAACACTCATCTAGTCTCGCGACTACCTCATTTAGCACAGATTTTACCGATGCCAAAGGCAATGGCACGCAGACTGGTCTTATCTTCAAAGTACGCTACGACACGCTGACACTTCCTCCTCGAGATGGCGGCCTCGGCCTCGTCAACGTCCAAGCGTGCACCCTCCGCCGAACCAGATTATCGGGAAGCCTGATTGACGCATTGGCCCCCTCTCCCTCTCGAGTGGCACCCGTTGCAGTAGCCCATATTTCTTCCTCTCTCTCACATGTCAGGACCTTTTACATCGAATACAGTTATGTCAATGCCGACTTGCCTAGTACCAGGAACCCTACGGCACGTGATGTTTACCGCCTAATGATCAGAAATCATAGTCGGAATGTTGTGGAAAGCCGATATCCTGCTACCACATGGTCCGTGGTTTGGCGTTCTGTGCACCAAGTCCTCCTCAATACGAGCGCTCGTACGACCTGGTATCTGGCCGTTAATGGAAAATACGTGACATGCCCTAAAAATGACAGATTCATCGCTGTGGCGTCGTTGTCATTCGCTTGGTGCGGACGAACATCGACTGATGTGTGGATCTTCTGCAGAGGTGTGGCAGCTGATTAAGAAAATGCTTGCCTTTCTTCTACGCACGGATCCCGATGCCACTACACCCAAATCACTTCTCTTCCCAGATGAGACGTATCTCCCACCTACGAAGACCAACGCTGTGATCTGGATAAAAGGCCTGTCGATCTCTTATTTCTTCTATGAAAGTGATAAGTGTGTTCTTGATTTTTGGACATTCCTGCAAGATCGCTTTAGTTTTCTCGTGCACCATCTGTATTATTCCAACTTTTTGGGTAGTGCATTCTTCGATCCCCCCTGCAGCTGGGGTGTCCCAGATATGAGAAGGTGATTTCAGTGTGACTGTGTAATACCAGGACTCGGTACAGCGTACCGACAAAATGCAATATTCTTCGTGAAGACGTGCCTGGAACATGCATGACTGACCTGGGATTCAGAGTGCGTCTACCCACAAGTTGGCGGGACGTGGATGCCATTTTGTTTATTCTGCCAAGAGGGCGTTTTCTTTCATTTCTTTAATTCCCTTTATATTTTGTTTGTTATTAATGGTAACTACACATCATTATTTTTCGCCTGGAGGACATCCTATGTGATCTCAGCATATATATATATATATATATATATATATATATATATATATATATATATATATAAAGAAAAGTTGGTAGAGCACTTGTCTGTGAGAGGCAGTATCGAGTTCGAGTCTCTGTCCGGCACACAGTTTTAATCTGCCAGGAAGTTTCATATCAGCGCACACTCCGTTGCAGAGTGAAAATTTACCCTATATTTTGTGTGCTGTCTTGAATGTGGCAGGTTCGATGATTTTTCGAGCCCTCACACCCGAGATGGCTACGTGGTGGGATCTCTTATACAAATCTATCTGCTTTCCTGCTATCTTTTATTCCTACTTCTTAAGTTAAAGTTTCTTGTTATTTTAGAAAATGTTTACGAATTTATAATATGTCATAAAGTGATAGTATGTTAAACCCCTTTCCATCTTCCTAAATTGCAGTCTTCTATTCATAAATCGTTAATTTTAAGATTTTTTACTTCTTATTTACTTTTTAAGTCTATACGTAATTAAAGCCGCAAATATTTTTAATTGACATCACAAATAGGAAATGAAATAAGTTCCACATTCTGCACCTGTACGACGGAAGTTCGGAAAGAAACTCTCAATAATTTTATTACCAATAAGATTAAAAGATAACAAAACAAAAAAATCACGAATCAATTTACACCTTTTACCTACTTCCCCACATAGTCACTAACGTTCTCAACACATTTCTTCAATCGTGGGACCAGTTTCAATATGCCCTGTTCGTAGAAGTCTCATTGGTTGCAGTATAGCCCTCTGCGGATTGCTGATTTCACGTCCGCGTATGTCGCAGAGCGTTGGCCGCCCTGGAACTTCTTCATGGGCCAAATATATTAAAAGTCAAACTGGGCAAGGCCCGGACTGTATGGTCGATGCTGGACCACCTCCCACCCAAATTTGCCGATTCTCTCATCAAGAGTACCAGCAACATGGGGGCGAAAATTGTCATCAGGAAGTTTGACATCATATCATGAAGAATGTCGTATACCGCTCCACAGCAAATACTGAACTGGTGCGATAAGTTTCGCAGTTGCACACGCCGGCCGTTTAAAATTCCTACCTCAATGGCTCCAACATTCTTCGGTGTTGTAGCAGTTATCGCTTGCCCGGAGCTTGGTGAATTACTAAGGACCACTCGGCCTCTTGGAAGATAGCACACCACTTAGAGACATTGCTACAGTGCATACAGTCGTCCTCATACAAGCCACGCATGTCCCTGTGAATTTCACTCTGTTTATGCCCATTGCCCCAAGAATATTGAACTACACTTCACTGCTCTTCACAAGTAACATATGAGCCATGTTCGTTTCGTATTTCGAGCTTCCCTCGCTACAGCTGAACATGAAATCAAAATAACCTCTGTAGAGCAACGTCAAACAATATCGTCGTGAAATTTCAACATTCCAGGTGCAATAACAGGGAGGAAAAAATTATTGTGGGTTACTTTCCTACCTTTCCTCGTACTATTTCATATTGTGAAAATACGAGCTATCTTAATAATTGGGTGGAAGGTCATTTGTAAATGATAGCAGCAAATAAACAAATGAATCTCCATCTCCTTCTCCCCCTTTCCATTTACGCCGCCCTCCTTGTTCATCTGCTCCTTCCACCTCTGTCCATCTCCTCCCGTCTTTGTCCATCCCCTCCTCCTCCTCTCTCCGTCCAAGTGCTCTTCCACTCTCCCTTTGTCCATCTCTTCCTCCCCTTGTCTCTAGTTCCGTCTCCTTCCTTTTTCCATCCGTCTCCCTTCTGTCCGTGTGATCCTTTCCTCTCTGTCCGTCTCCTCCTCCCTCCCTCTACCGTAAGTCCTTCTCCTCCCCCTCTCTCTGTACACCTCCTCCTTCCCCTCTCTCTGTCCATCTCCTCCTCTTCCTTTTCTCTGTCTATTTCCTCCTCCCCCTCTCTCAGTCCATGTCTTCTTCTCACCTTCTTTCTAACCATGTCTTTCACCTCCTTATCTCTGTCCACCTCCTCCTCTTTCCTTTCTCTGTCCTACTCCTCCTTTCACCTCTCTGTGTCCATCTCCACCTTTTCCCTTTCTCTCCAATTCCTCCTCCTTCTCACCTTTTCCGTCTCCTTCTCCCCCTTCTCTCTCCATGTTATCACCCCTACCACATAGGAACTGGCTTGTTCTTAACCACACAGAATTTCTTTCCATATAGGAAAAATTATTTCTAGGAAATGTACTTGAAATCGATCCAGGATTTTCGGATGGCATTTTATCCGGGGCTTTGCCCACTTACCACGTGTCATATATATTTCACATTTATTTAACGTATTTCACTCACATCTGCACTATTGTTCACCTATATCTCTAGCGAATTTCGCCCTGAGCTTTCGTTTTCAAGCAGCTCAATGCCTACAACGTCATATCTCCTGAACTATGTGTCGTACAATAATATAAATTCGTAGGTACATTCAGTGGCATATATGAATATTGTCTGCGAAATATGTTGCTAATAGAGCTGGTAGCAAAGAAGTAATAGATTTAAGCGCCGTGTGTTGCGGCTGTTTTTCACGCACCTTAGTGTTTATGACGTCATATCGTCTAAACAATGTGTCGTACAATCATATAATTTTGCAGGTACATTCATTGGGATATTGGAATACTGTCTGATAAACGTGTCGCGAATACAATTAGTAGTAGAGAAGTAATATATTATTACAGTATGCCTGATGCGGCGGTTTTTCTGCATGAACAGGTAAAATGTAGTAAGCGATAATTTTATTTTCCTTTGAGCATTTTGCAAGGGTTGTTAGCGAGAAAAGTCTCGTAAAGGTTTGAAATTATAGGAAAATTGTGCTGATAGACACTAAATGCCCTAATTCTCAAATACTGGTTGAATAAACTACGGGTATTCACCCTATGTAGGCTAGACTGCTTTTTCAGCCCCAACCCCTTCGATTTGATAGATAGGTTGTTCTCACCCCTACAGCGAACCTTTCCGGAAAGTAAAAGATATGTGTATCAAGTTTGGCTGAAATCAGACTGGTGGTTTTGGAGGAGGTGTGGAAGGTAGATTGATATCTACATACCTACATGTTAGCTACATTTTTATAAGTGTTGATAAATAATCTACGATACTACTAAAACATGTGTAAACTGTTTGACAGCTGATAGCAGATTAAATATCCGATATATGTAGATATTCCTAGATTGTTTTAAGACGTCTTTACTAACACAACAAAACAAAAGTCGCTCGACTTGGACTAATAGAATACGCGAAATCACAGAATCACCTCGTATTTTAAGTTGGAAGTATTACTTTCCTATTCACAAAATATAATTCCTATCTTTTGAAGCTATAATGACGATCATATGATTTGCTCATTCATATTTACTCTTTTCGATGCCTTTCCCTTCATACATTACACGTAACGTTTGGACAACGTTGTACGTATACTGCCTGACAAAAGAAGTGAATCATCCAGAAGGGGAGAAGGAAACGAAATGAACCTTCACGGGTTGAGAGGGTATGTGATGTTATTTCCATGATTACAAAATCGAGCCAAATTCACCAATAACTTAACAGTGTGAACGCACATATCAGTGTGACGTTCCTCCCCCTCTGGCCTGGATGCTTGGTCTGATTCAGATGGGAAAGGTGCCGTAAAACCTTTGTGTCTTCCCATGAGTCAAGCTGGCCCACAACTGTTGTAACTGGTTCTACATGTTCTGGACACTACCACTGGAACGGAGTTGGCGTTCGAGCTGGTCCCACACATGTTCTTTCGGGGACAGATATGGGGATCTTGCTGGCCAAGGGAGTCCCTCAGAATCTCGCAGGCAGTTGATATTGACAAGTGCCTTATGTTTATCAGCATTGTCCTATTGTAAAATGGCATCCTAATGTTGTCGCAAGAGAGATAATGCATGCGGACCCAGGGCGTCCGCGACGCACCGTTATACCGCGAGAGCTCACTCGATCACCTCCAGCCGTGAACCGAAATCATAGCCAATGGCTGCCCACATCATGACGCCAGGAATAACACCGCAGTGCGTCTCCAGAGCCTCGGAAGAGTGGGACTCCCTCTCCCCAGATGGCAGACATAATGGCCGACTATGGTCCTCCAAGGTAGTGGAGAACTTCGATTCACCGTTGCAGACAATGCGACACCTTTCATCAGCAGTCCATGCTCAGCCTTGTGGTCTTAGTGGCAGCCTAAGTACGGGACGGTAATTCACTAGTTCAGCCGCTTCTATTCCCCGATCAATGGGGCAGGATGGCACAGAATATTGCATTGAGTTCATTACGTATTTTCGGATGACAGGCGCAGATGTGGAAGGCCTTACGATGTGCTGCGTGCACAATACGGCGGTCAAACGTGGCTGAATCCAACTTCGACGACGGATATGCTTGCCCCCTCACGTTCTGACGCATTCCAATATTGGGCCACTGTTACATCCCTTAAGAAATTTACACAAATTGTTGGGGCGATCTAATGTTGTAATTTGTAATATCAGAAGCCAAAATAGCTTGATGTGAAATAGTTTACTTCATGACCATTTTAGTCAGTAACTACACTACTGGCCATTAAAATAGCTACACCACGAAGATGACGTGCTACAGACGTGACATTTAACCGACAGGAAGAAGATGCTGTGATTTGCAAATGATTAGCTTTTCAGAGCATTCACACAAGGTTGGCGCCGGTGGCGACACCTACAATGTGCTGACATGAGGACAGTTTCCAACCGATTTCTCATACACAAACACCAGTTGACCGGCGTTGCTTGTTGAAATGTTGTTGTGATACCTCGTGTAAAAAGGAGAAATGCGTACCATCACGTTTCCGACTTTGATAAAGCTCGGATTGAAGGCAATCGCGATTGCGGTTTATCGTATAGCGACATTGCTGCTCGCGTTGGTCGAGATCCAATGACTGTTAGCAGAATATGGAATCGGTGGGTTCAGGAGGGTAATACGGAACGCCGTGCTCGATCCCACCGGCTTCGTATCACTAGCAGTAGAGATGACAGGCATCTTATCTTCGTGACTGTAACGGATCGTGCAGCCACGTCTCGATCCCTGAGTCAACAGATGGGGACGTTTGCAAGACAACAACCATCTGCATGAACAGTTCGACGACGTTTGCAGCAGTATGGACTATCAGCTCGGAGACCATGGCTGCGGTTAGCCTTGACGCTGCATCACAGACAGGAGCGCCTGCGATGGTGTACTCAACGACGAACCTCGGTGCACGAATGGCAAAACTTCATTGTTTCGGATGAAACCAGTTTCTGTTTACAGCATCATGATGGTCGCATCCGTGTTTGGCGGCATCGCGGTGAACGCACATTGGAAGCGTGTATTCGTCATCGCCATACTGGCTTATCACCTGACGTGATAGTATGGGGTGCCATTGGTTACTCGTCTTGGTCACCTCTTGTTCACATGGACGGCACTTTGAACAGTGGGCGTTACATTTCAGATATGTTACGACCCGTGGCTCTACCCTTCATTCGATCCCTGTGAGACCCTACATTTCAGCAGGATAATGCACGACCGCATGTTGCAGGTCCTGTACGGGCCTTTGTGGATACAGAAAATGTTCGACTGCTGCCCTGGCTAGCACATTCTGCAGATCTCTCACCAATTGAAAACGTCTGGTCAATGATGGCCGAGCAACTGGCTCGTCACAATACGCCAGTCACTACTCTTGATGAACTGTGGTATCGTGTTGAAGTTGCATGGGCAGCTGTACCTGTACATGCCATCCAAGCTCTGTTTGACTCAATGTCCAGGCGTATCAAGGCCATTATTACGGTCAGAGGTGGTTGTTCTCGGTACTGATTTCTCAGGATCTATGCACCCAAATTGCGTGAAAATGTAATCACATTTCAGTTCTAGTATAATATATTTGTCCAATGAATACCCTTTTACCATCTGGATTTCTTCTTGGTGTAGCAACTTTAATGGCCAGTAGTGTAGCTCCTCAGACCTACAATGTGCGGATAGAATAACATTAATATAGTGTTCTGTATGATAGTACAATAGCTATAAACAAGGGACCATATTATATGAAGAATAAAAATTAGACCCCCCAGAAATAAAATTAATCATCAGTCTCGTCGACATATTGAGAATATTCTCTAATTATAATCATAGAGTTACACCTTGGTCTGTTAGATATATAAAACTTCCTAAACAAAATATCCACAGTACTAATAAACAGTATAGGAGCAAAAACAGGTACATCAATAAAGATGATGCGCTGACGATAACTCAAGAAGACTGGCCCGATGCGGTTTACAGCCCATGTTAAGTGGTTTTAAGTATTGGTCATCAGGCGGCGTCACGAACGATTTGTGTATGATTATTTCGAAGGTTGTACTAGCAAACGACAAGAAAGAAAAAAAACATAACAAAACTATAGACAGATCGTGGTTCAATGTGGACATTAAACACTGAGACGTCTCAGCACAGAATACGTACATAACCATCCACAAGTTCGAAATCATTTCAGACGTTGACAAACCATTGTGCAGCTCTGGAGCTGTATTACTACGATTCGAACATGTTCGCTGTATGTCGACAAGACGGGAGTGTAATTATACAGGGTGATTTTTTCCACTGTGTACAAACTACAGGGATTGATCGATGAGAAGATACGGAACGAAAACCATCTAAGTCCGGAAATGCATGGTTTCCATGCTAGAGACCATTTATTCAATCATACATTGTTTCAGAGACTACGGTCTAATATGCGCTGTACCATGCAGTCACAGTTACAGTACGCTTGGTTTCCTCCTGAGGGTTGTACTGTTCCTCATACGTCATGCCCTAACGCCCTCTCCTGCCACAGTAATTAGTAGTGTTGTGTTCAATTCATTTCCCTTGTTGATTCACTTTTAGTGGATCTGATGCAACGCTGTACGCAATGATTCCGTATTAGAATCGAGAGCTTACCGACATGGTGTTTATTTACGGAAAGGCAAAAGGCAATGGGCGGCGGGCGGCAAGCTTAAATCAGGAGACATGTGCCCGCCGACAACAAACACAGCACACAATGTTTGTGGCAGTGTTTCACCGTTTGTCTGAAAAAAATGGTTCAAATGGCTCTGAGCACTATGGGACTCAACATCTTAGGTCATAAGTCCCCTAGAACTTAGAACTACTTAAACCTAACTAACCTAAGGACATCACACACACCCATGCCCGAGGCAGGATTCGAACCTGCGACCGTAGCAGTCCGGCCGTTTGTCTGAGACAGGGTCATTTCAGGAAGCAGGAAATTATGAAGGAAGTACCCGAAATGTCCGGACACCAGACTTGGAGGAAAATGTGATTAACACAATAGAAGGCGACCGCCGTATCTGTACCAGGCAGTTGGCCCGCCAGTACGCGGCACGCCGGACGACAGGTGGAACTTTCTTCAGGACAACTGCTACTACGCGTAACACTTAGAGGATGTGCTGGGCTCACTTGTGAGAGACTGTCCACATCGGGAGCAGTTTTGTCACTGGTTTCTCCACCAGGCGACTTCGATTCTGGGATTTGTGTCACGTATCCTGCTCACAGATGACGCCACCTTTACGCTGAGTGGTATCTTCAACTTTCATAGCAGTCATCTGTGGGATAGTATACAGAATCTTCATTAGTATGGTGACGGCGAACCATTAGCATCGGTGCAGTCGGAATGCGTGAGCAGGGATAATTGGCGACCTATTTTGGTACCAGTGTTCCTTCCGCGTCACCTAACAGACCGGAACAATCGGCGTTTCTTGCGGGTGACTTTGCCTGCCGGCCGAAGTGGCCGTGCGGTTAAAGGCGCTGCAGTCTGGAACCGCAAGACCGCTACGGTCGCAGGTTCGAATCCTGCCTCGGGCATGGATGTTTGTGATGTCCTTAGGTTAGTTAGGTTTAACTAGTTCTAAGTTCTAGGGGACTAATGACCTCAGCAGTTGAGTCCCATAGTGCTCAGAGCCATTTGAACCATTTGACTTTGCCTCCCCTGCTGAAAGAAGTGCCATTAATGATTCAAAGGGTTATGTGACTGCTCAATGACGGTGCTCCAGTGCACTTCGCCGTTAAAGTCCGGACGCATCTCAATAGTGTCCTCCCTGGTCGATGGATCGGACGAGGAGGTCCCAACTGCATGGCCTGCTCGTTCACCGGATCTTAACAGGTGCGATTTCTGGTTATGTGGACATCTCAAAAGTATCGTGCATGCATAGCCCATTCCAGACGTGGAAACACTGGAGCACCATATTCACGCTGCCTTTGACACTGTCCGGATGCAGCCTGGCCGATGTGGAAACATGGGGCAGAACATGCTACTGCGCGTACACCCATGCGTTGGGGCACGTGGAAACCATTTCCCACAAATACTGTAACTGTGGCTGCAAGATACAGCGCGTATTAGACCGCAGTCTCTGTAACAATATATGACTGAATAAACGGTCTCTAGCATGGAAACTAGACATTTTCTTACATAAGTACATCAGACCTTTTTTGTTCCGTATCCTCTCATTGCAATTGTGTCAGAGACAGCAAAGGACCTGGAAAAGCAGTGCAACGGAATGGACAAGGTCTTCAAAGGAGGATATAAGACGAACATCAACAAAAGCAAAACGAGGATTATGGAATGTAGTCGAATTAAATCGGGTGATGCTGCGGGAATTAGATTAGGAAATGAGACACTTAAAGTAGTAGATGAGTTTTCCTATTTGGGGAGCAAAATAACTGATGATGGTCGTAGTAGAGAGGATATAAAATGTAGTCTGGCAATGGCAAGGAAAGCCTTTCTGAAGAAGAGGAATATGTTAACGTTGAGTATAGATTTAAGTGTCAGCAAGTCGTTTCTAAAAGTATTTGTATGGAGTGTAGCCATGTATGGAAGTGAAACGTGGACGATAAATAGTTTGGAATAGAAGATAAGAGAAGCTTTCGAAATGTGTTGCTATAGAAGAATGCTGAAGATTAGATGCGTAGATCATGTAACTAATGAGGAGCTACTAAACAGAATTGGGGACAAGAGGAGTTTGTGGCACAACTTGACTAGAAGAAGGGATCGGTTGGTTGGACATGTTCTGAGGCATCAAGGGATGCCCAATTTAGTATTGGAGGGCAACGTGGAGGGTAAAAATCGTACAGGGAGACCAAGAGATGAATACACCAAGCAGATTCAGTAGCATATAGGATGCAGTAGGTAGGAAAAAGCTTGCAAGGATAGAGTAGCATGGAGAGCTGCATCAAATCAGTCTCTGGACTGAAGACTACAACAACAACAACAACAACAATATCCTCTCATCGATCAGTCCCTAGAGTTTGTAGACAGTGGAAAAATCCACCCAGTATTTTTGTGACGCACGTAATTTTTATTATTCAGGTAATATGGTTCCTTGCGTATAATTGTTGTACGATCATGCAGATTAATACACTCCTGGAAATGGAAAAAAGAACACATTGACACCGGTGTGTCAGACCCACCATACTTGCTCCGGACACTGCGAGAGGGCTGTACAAGCAATGATCACACGCACGGCACAGCGGACACACCAGGAACCGCGGTGTTGGCCGTCGAATGGCGCTAGCTGCGCAGCATTTGTGCACCGCCGCCGTCAGTGTCAGCCAGTTTGCCGTGGCATACGGAGCTCCATCGCAGTCTTTAACACTGGTAGCATGCCGCGACAGCGTGGACGTGAACCGTATGTGCAGTTGACGGACTTTGAGCGAGGGCGTATAGTGGGCACGCGGGAGGCCGGGTGGACGTACCGCCGAATTGCTCAACACGTGGGGCGTGAGGTCTCCACAGTACATCGATGTTGTCGCCAGTGGTCGGCGGAAGGTGCACGTGCCCGTCGACCTGGGACCGGACCGCAGCGACGCACGGATGCACGCCAAGACCGTAGGATCCTACGCAGTGCCGTAGGGGACCGCACCGCCACTTCCCAGCAAATTAGGGACACTGTTGCTCCTGGGGTATCGGCGAGGACCATTCGCAACCGTCTCCATGAAGCTGGGCTACGGTCCCGCACACCGTTAGGCCGCGTTCCGCTCACGCCCCAACATCGTGCAGCCCGCCTCCAGTGGTGTCGCGACAGGCGTGAATGGAGGGACGAATGGAGACGTGTCGTCTTCAGCGATGAGAGTCGCTTCTGCCTTGGTGCCAATGATGGTCGTATGCGTGTTTGGCGCCGTGCAGGTGAGCGCCACAGTCAGGACTGCATACGACCGAGGCACACAGGGCCAACACCCAGCATCATGGTGTGGGGAGCGATCTCCTACACTGGCCGTACACCACTGGTGATCGTCGAGGGGACACTGAATAGTGCACGGTACATCCAAACCGTCATCGAACCCATCGTTCTACCATTCCTAGACCGGCAAGGGAACTTGCTGTTCCAACAGGACAATGCACGTCCGCATGTATCCCGTGCCACCCAACGTGCTCTAGAAGGTGTAAGTCAACTACCCTGGCCAGCAAGATCTCCGGATCTGTCCCCCATTGAGCATGTTTGGGACTGGATGAAGCGTTGTCTCACGCGGTCTGCACGTCCAGCACGAACACTGGTCCAACTGAGGCGTCAGGTGGAAATGGCATGGCAAGCCGTTCCACAGGACTACATCCAGCATCTCTACGATCGTCTCCATGGGAGAATAGCAGCCTGCATTGCTGCGAAAGGTGGATATACACTGTACTAGTGCCGACATTGTGCATGCTCTGTTGCCTGTGTCTATGTGCCTGTGGTTCTGTCAGTGTGATCATATGATGTATCTGACCCCAGGAATGTGTCAATAAAGTTTCCCCTTCCTGGGACAATGAATTCACGGTGTTCTTATTTCAATTTCCAGGAGTGTATATTACCGTTATTCTACCCGTACATTATAGATAGAAGAATCTGAGCATGATGGCTAGTTACTGTCCAAAACTGGCCAAGAAATAAACTGTTTCACATCAAGTAATCTTTGATTTCTGTATTATAAACAACCTCCTTTACTGATAGATAATGCACGATTCACCAGCTGGCCATATGAAGGCCCACAATTAGGCCTCTTTCAAACACCGTCGGATGCCGAGAATGCTGTCTCACATGAGTGAGCGGCGTCTCCGTGACCTTTATAATGTTCAACATGCGACGCTGTTCCCACACTGTCACAGGGAATTGCAGTTCTAATCTTTTGCATATTTGTCGATGGTATGTAAGTGTACGAAGTTACACTGACGTCTGATAGTTTTCTGCGTGTGCTTCACTTTTTTGTCAGGTATTGTGTATTAAGAGATGAAACTATTCGCATTATTACCAAGCTTTTCCTCACATGGTGTGTGCCTTTGTTTCCACAAGCAGGCAGTTATGAGTGCAGTAGCTATAAGGGGTAAAGCAGAATCTGAAGAGCCGTAATTTGTTTTGGCTAAGCTAGCAGCTAAATTGAGGTGCTGTGTTAAAGAACTCGGCCATGACACTTGTAGCGCAATACTGTGGTGCAACAGCGGTCGTGTAGCCGAAGTGGAAGTCGATCTAAGGCAGACAGCAGGGATAATCGCAGGTACAGTCTGTCGAATAAAGTGTTTACGGCTTCCAGTCTCGGTGCACATCGAACATCCTCAAGTGGCTTACAGGCACCCACGGGGTGCTAGAAGATGAAGGATAACCGCCATTTTCCCGTAACCGCTTTAATTTCGCAAGTACACAATGTAACAGACATGAGAAACACGAGAGAAGTTTGACACGAGAAAGGAAGAAGACATGGCACATATCCAAACTTACGAACCAAACCATTGTGATTGACTGACAATGTAAGAAGGAAGAATTCAGTCTCCCTAGAAAATTACGGGTTGAGTTGAATCGAGTGAGCCGGCCGGTGTGGCCGTGCGGTTCTAAGCGCTTCAGTTTGGAACCGCGTAGCCGCTACGGTCGCAGGTTCGAATCCTGCCTCGGGCATGGATGTGTGTGATGTCCTTAGGTTGGTTAGGTTTAAGTAGTTCTAAGTTCTAGGGGACTGATGACCTCAGTAGTTAAGTCCCATAGTGCTCAGAGCCATTTGAACCATTTGAATCGAGTGAGGTAGCCGACGCAGGAGGCTTACTAGACAACTTTACTTGTGACTGTCCAATGCAGTCCGCACGGACAGACGCCAAACAGGCTTTCACTGATTCACAAGTGCTGTTTTGGATTGGCTGAAGACAATTTGTACAGTTATCTACAATTAAATGCTTGTGGGATTTATTCTTTCTTAAATAGATTTCATTCTTTGCTACGTGTTTGTATCTTGTGTGAAACAAATGAGTAACATAATAGAAAAATTTGGACTTGTGACATTACGGGTGCTATACTAAATATACACTACTGGCCATTAAAATTGCTACACCAAGAAGAAATGCAGCCGATAAACGGATATTCATTGGACAAATATATTATACTAGAACTGACATGTGATTACATTTTCACGCAATTTGGGTGCATAGATCCTGAATAATCAGTACCCAGAAAGTCGGCCGGAGTGGCCGTGCGGTTCTAGGCGCTACAGTCTGGAACCCAGCGACCGCTACGGTCGCAGGTTCGAATCCTGCCTCGGGCATGGAAGTGTGTGATGTCCTTAGGTTAGTTAGGTTTAATTAGTTCTAAGTTCTAGGCGACTGATGACCTCAGAAGTTAAGTCGCATAGTGCTCAGAGCCATTTTTGAGTACCCAGAACAACCACCTCTGGCCGTAATAACGGCCTTGATACGCCTGGGCATTGAGTTAAACAGAGCTAGGATGGCGTGTACACATACAGCTGCCCATGCAGCTTCAACACGATACCACAGTTCATCAAGAGTAGTGACTGGCGCATTGTGACGAGCCAGTTGCTCGACCACCATTGACCAGCCGTTTTCAGTTGGTGAGAGATCTGGAGAATGTGCTGGCCAGGGCAGCAGTCGAACATTTTCTGTATCCAGAAAGTCCCGTACAGGACCTGCAACATGCGGTTGTGCATTCTACTGGTGAAATTGTAGGGTTTCGCAGGGATCGAATGAGGTGTAGAGCCACGGGTCGTAACATATCTGAAATGTAACGCCCACTGTTCAAAGTGCCGTCAATGCGAGCAAGAGGTGACCGAGTCGTGTAACCAATGGCACCCCATACCATTACGCCGGGTGATGCGCCAGTATGGCAATGACGAATACATGCTTCCAATGTGTGTTCACCGCGATGTCGCCAAACACGGATACGACCATCATGATGCTGTAAACAGAACCAGGATTCATCCGAAAAAATGACGTTTTGCCATTCGCGCACCCAGGTTCGTCGTTGAGTACACCATCGCAGGAGCTCCTGTCTGTGATGCAGCGTCAAGGCTAACCGCAGCCATGGTCTCCGAGCTGAAAGTCCATGCTACTGCAAACGTCGTCGAACTGTTCGTGCAGATGGTTGTTGTCTTGCAAACGTCCCCATCTGTTGACTCAGGGATCGAGACGTGGCTGCACGATCCGTTACAGCCATGAGGATGAGATGCCAGTCATCTCGACTGCTAGTGATACGAGGCCGTTGGGATCCAGCATGGCGTTCTGTATTACTCTCCTGAACCCACCGATTCCATATTCTGCTAACAGTCATTGGATCTCGACCAACGCGGGCAGCAATGTCGCGATACGATAAACCGCAATCGCGATAGGCTACAATCCGACCTTTATCAAAGTCGGAAACGGGATGGTACGCATTTCTCCTCCTTACACGAGGCATCACAACAACGTTTCACGTGGCAACGCTGGTCAACTGGTGTTTGTGTATGAGAAATCGGTTGGAAACTTTCCTCATGTCAGCACGTTGTAGGTGTCGCCACCGGCGCCAACCTTGTGTGAATGCTCTGAAAAGCTAATCATTTGCATATCACGGCACCTTTTTTCTGTCGGTTAAATTTCGCGTCTGTAGCACGTCCTCTCCGTGGTGTAGCAATTTTAATGGTCAATAGTGTAAAAGTTCCACATGTCTTCACTTTTGGGACGGTTACAGATTTAAAGGATTATGATGGACTTCATTTTCGCAACGTCCATGCTCAGAAAACGATCTCTCTCTTTGTTTCTCTCTCTCTCTCTCTCTTTTCTCAGGCTCTGAGCACTTATATTATCAAGGAAGCATTTTTTTACAGGAAAAAGAGTTCCTCACTTCTGAAAAAAAACATTGAGCTGGAACAACTGTGTAATATTTGCGCAGTGGTACTGAATTGTAGTGTCTTCCGTTTTATTGTAGTTTTTAAATATTATACTTCGCGATTTTTATGTATGCTTTTATGATACCGAATGAGTAAATGAAGTAAATATTGTGGCCTGTTAATGTACGAATGTCATTCTGACGTGAACTCAGTCCTTACACTGCAAAACTTTTACAGACGAATGTCCTTAATGTCGATTTGCTGTAGACTTCCTGAGCATGTGTAAGTAGGCTGTTTAGGTTTTTTTATTGGTAACGCCACCTCTGTATGAAAATCACTGACTGTGCTGTGTGCAGTCTGTGGCTGCTTTGCATTGTTGTAATACTCGCCATTGTAGTGTTGGGCAGCTGGATGTGAACAGCACGTAGCGTTGCGCAGTTGGAGGTGAGCCGCCAGCAGTGGTGGATGTGGGGAGAGAGATGGCGGAGTTTTGTAATTTGTCATGAACTGCTATATATATTGTGACTTTTGATGATACTAAGGTAAATACATTGTTTGTTCTCAATTAATATCTTTCATTTGCTAACTATCCCTATCAGTAGTTAGTGCCTTCCGTAGTTTGAATCTTTTATTTAGCTGGCAGTAGTGGCGCTCGCTGTACTGCAGTAGTTCGAGTAATGAAGATTTTTGTGAGGTAAGTGATTTCTGAAAGGTATAGTTTAATGTTACTCAGGGCCATTCTTTTGCAGGGATTTTTGAAAGTCAGATTGCGTTGCGCTAAAAATATTGTATGTCAGTTTAAGCACAGTCTTGTATAATTGTTCAAAGGGGACGTTTCATATGTCGACCCTTAGCTGAGGATACCTCACTGGAATCTTCTGATTTTTTCTTGTAGTTTGTGTAATTAGTGTAGCTATTGTTTATTGCTAGCGCGTAATTGTAGAGAGAATCTCCTTTGTAGTTGCAGTCTTTCATTGTTGTTGTGGCATGCATGTTAATTTGCACCAAGTATTTCGCTGCTGCGCTTGCAATTAACGAGATATTATTTTCAGTACTATGTTAATGTGTTCTCTTATTTTTGCTCTTCAAATTGTGCTTTTCTGTGTTATCGTGTGAAATATTGTGACAATAATGGCGTGTGAAAAACGTAATACTAGGCTCCAAAGTAAACTGAGAAATGACAGTCAAAACGAAAGCAGTGTGTTAGCGCCACCAAGTAATGAATTAACTGATGTTCAAAGTAGTAATTTGGTAATTGTGCATAGGGAAATGGAGCGGGCTGCAAACAATGGTGTAGACAGAGAAACAATTAGTGAGCAGGGAAGCATTATCGATCGATCGGTCGACAACAGCTCGCCTCAGGAATCCGAAATGACAGAACACAATATTGCAAATACTGTAGACTTAGGTTTTGGGTCCTCACCGTTTTCTCAAATGAGTCAAGACACATTTTCTGCTTGTCAAAATGTGAATGTTGCCGGTGAAAATGCGCTGCCAAAAAGCATAGAGAAACAGATTCCAGACACTAATACATTATTATTGCAATTAATGCAACAAATGGAACAAAATCAGAGACAAATGGGACAAAAGCTTCAAAAGTTAGACACAATGGAACAACACCAGAGACAAACACAGCAACAGTTAGACACAATGGAACAAAATCTTCAAAAGTTAGACACAATGGAACAACACCAGAGACAAACACAGCAACAGCTTCAAAAGTTAGACTCATTGGAACAAACTCTTGAACAAACGCGTGAAGATTTAGCTACTGAGCTACATAACATCGAATCGAAATGTCAAAAAGTATGTAATGACGTAAAAACACAAATTTGTGAGCATTTCCAACCTATTTTTTCGCGGCATGAAAATGCATTACAGAATCACGAAGCATCCATAAAAGAACTGCAAATTATTGTTCATGAAAATCATGAGACCTTGCAAGCTAAATTTGACTCAGACGCATCTACCGATTCGGTTACGCAACTTGCAAAAGCTCAGGAAAACTTAAAGGACACAGTAGATACTCTGAAACTTGGTTCAGAAAAACACACTGAGGAAATAAGTACACTATCGGAGAAGGTAGCCGAACTTTCGGATCAGTTCACTAATTTATCTACAAAGGTAGATGATAATCTGAATGACACAAAACCGGTAGTCTTTAATGACACAGAAGAGTGCGAACAAATTAGGAAACTGAAACAAAATCTGAATCAAATTAATACCCAACACCAAAGAGAAATCCGGGAAGTACAAGATCAGCTGACACAGGTAATACAAGAATTACGTATTTCAGAGGACACTCGCGCTCCAGTACAGGAAGAGGGACATAGAAATACGGAACAGCCACAAAATAATAACACAGCGCATTTCGGAAGTTATGAAAGAAATTGGCAAGGTGCACCGAATTTTGAGATGGAACCGCCGACACGACGTAACAATGACCGATATGCTACTCGCCGACACGATGATTTTGACTATAAGCTGTTCATTACTACACGTAAATTTAAAACATTTAAAAATTCTGGCAACGACATTCATCCACAAGCATGGCTCCATCAATTCTCTCATTGTTTTCCTCCCAACTGGTCGTTAGAACACAGATTAGAATTTATGTGTGGCTACTTAGAGAGTGAACCAGCTGTAAGAATGCGATCGGTCATTCACGATTGCCACAGTGAAGGAGAATTTTACCATGCCTTCCTCTCAGCATATTGGTCTCAAGCCACACAAGACCGAGTAAAACATGGCATCATAATGATGAAACATTTCGAACAATCTGAATTCTCCAGTCTTGTGAAATATTTTGAAGACATGTTGCACAAGAATCAGTACCTGTCAAACCCATACAGCCCCTCAGAACTCATCCGCATTTGCTTAATCAAATTACCTGAACATTTACGACATATTATTTTAGCAGGACGTTGCAAAGAAGACATTGAGGCTTTTCAGGGACTGTTACAAGAACTGGAAATTGACACTGACAATCGGGGAACGCGGAAACAGGAGCACAACAATTACAGGTCACATCTGTCACAATTCCGCGATGAAAGAAATAATAACTGGACACGACAAGGCTATTCTCACAACACATATCGTGACCAAAACAGACACCACCCGTATGACAACCGTTGGCAGAGTAGTAATAATTACAGGGAAAGATCACCTCTCCGCGGTAGTGACTATCACAGAGACAATCAGAGAAACAGAAAATTTGGGAACCAAAATAATTATTATCAAGGGAGACAGAATAACTTTAGACGCAACGGTCCAGCGCGCAGTTACGATTCAGGAAGAAATTCTTCACCACTTAACCGACAAGAAAGAAACTACAGGAACTACCGACATGACGACAGACGATGTGAGCGTAACGACAGACCTGAATTGCATCAGAACTGGCGGGATTTAAACAGGGCGGGGCCCTCTCGTCACGGTGAATTTGTAGAAGTTAGGTCTCCAAATCCCAATAACGACGCGCCCCAACAAAGAGACAATAGGCAATGACTCACACCGCTGGCAGCCGCAAAACGTACTTATGAAACTGACGACGCAGCTGCCGTAGCTAGTAATTACGTAAAAATGGAAGACATTAGGGACATCTTACTCCAGGAACACGACGCAAAACATAACAACATTGCATATCCTGTGATTCACATTACTGTAAATGACGTAAAATTTACGGTAGTACTTGACTCTGGCAGTCCCATTTCAGTAATTAGTGAAACAGCTTTTAGCAAATGCAACAAAGCGAACGATTGTCCCACACTTCCGTTACGTAAGATCAAATTACAAGGTGCAATCTTTGGAAAAAGTGTAGATGTACGCCAACAAACCAACTTAGAATTCTTTTGTCAAAGCCACAGCTTCTCTATGAACTTTCTTATTGTTCCATTATTGTCGACAGAAATTATATTGGGAGTAGACTTTTTGAATGAATACAAAGCAATCTTAAACTTTCACGATGCTGAAATAAGTTTAGAGAAAGAAGGTAAGTCAATAGCTTTGAAATTTGAAGATTGGCTCTCAAACCATGACGAGGAAATTAATCGGCTTTACCTTCTGTTGGACAACAGTTCGGAATTTTCTACGGAACTAGACACTAACGATCACTCTGCAAGTACTGACAGGGATGATATCAATGGCATATTTGAAATTAATGAGTTAATTCAGAATAAAATTCAAACAATTGAGAATTGTAATGACACTGATAGGCAGGACCTTTTTGAGATTTTACAAGCACATTCCACAGTTTTTACTCACAAAACAGGAACAATCAAGGGATTTCAATACCAATTTCGTGTTCGTGAGCATACTAAATTTTTTGTTAGACCATACGTAATTCCAGCACATTATAGGGACCGTGTTAGAACAGAAATACAATCTATGCTTAATGAGGGCATTATTGAGCCTGCAGTAAGCTCATACAACAATCCATTACATGTTGTCGAGAAGAAAAATGGATCGATCAGGCTTGTCTTGGATTCGAGACAAATCAATACTATCATCATTCCTGAAACAGACAGGCCGCAAACGTTGGAAGAACATCTTCAAAATTTTAATGGCGTAAAAGTGTTGTCTTCTATTGATCTCAGATCCAGCTTTTATCAGATCGAATTTCATCCAGAATGTAGAAAATACACAGCTTTCCTTTGTTTCGGCGTTTGTTATCAGTTTCGGAAACTTCCTTTTGGTTTGAACATTTCTTCGGCAGCATTCATTTGCGGGCTAAATTCCATTTTACCTGAGTTCTTAAAACGTCACATCACCTTATATGTCGACGATATTCTAATAGCAGAAGCTTCATGGGAACAACATGATCGCATCCTCAACAGTTTGTGACGTATTTTTGCAGAATCTGGAATTACAGTTAACTTGGAAAAGTCTGAATTCGGTAGGTCAAAGCTGAGGTTTTGGGACATATTATTTCATCTGAAGGTATTCAGCCGGATCCTGAAAAGTTAGAAGCAATCAGAGCCATTCCAGTTCCATCCACAAAAAGACAAGTCCGCAGTTTTCTAGGTCTCCTAAATTTTTGCCGTCGTTTTCTGAACATGCAAATTCTTGTTACACCAAAACTTTGTTCTCTCACTGGAAAAAATACTATTTGGAACTGGGATGAACAAGCACAGTTGGAATTCCATTCTTTGAAAGAATCGCAACTTAACGCGCCAATACTAGCTCATCCAGATCTGTCACAAGATTTCTGCCTTAGCACGGATTCTTCTAAAGTCAGTCTTGGTGCCCATTTATTTCAAGAAGCCATAGAAAATGACACTACCGTTCAGAAAACCATTGCTTTTCCTAGCCGAGTGCTAACAAAATCAGAAAAAAATTATTCCGTTACTGAATTAGAAACTTTAGCTATCGTTTGGGAATTTAACAAACTCCGTTTCTTTCTTTCTGGTAAGCACGTAAAAGTATACAGTGATCATCGTGCATTACAATTTCTTATGTCTTCAAAATTAAATCATGACAGGTTAAAACGTTGGGCATTGTTTCTGCAAGAATTCCGCTTCACAATAGTATGCATTCCCGGCAAGGAGAACATTGTTGCGGACGCACTGTCACGCGCACCGGCTGGGATTGAGAAAAGTAACACAGAAGGCAACCTCGGGAAAAATTTCAGTATTCTTTACATTCAGAAAGTCGCCTTTGAAAACTTTGTCACCACATCTTTAAAGGACATTGCTCATGAACAAGATAAAGATCCGATTTGGAAAGACATCAAAAGTAAATGGCATGAAAAGACACACACTCAGATTCGGCATTATTACCTGGTTAGAAACAACATACTCTTCAAACGCTGCACTGTTGATGACAAGCTATGGATACTTTGCATTCCAGACGATTTTGTTAATAAGCTCATTTGGTACATTCATTTCAGCTACGCACATTTTGGTCCACGAAAATGTTATCATATTCTTCGAACGACTTGTTATTTTAACAATATGGAAAAGAGAATTCGAAGAGTCCTGTCTATTTGTAAACTTTGTCAAAAGGCGAAACCATCTACTCTCTCACATCGTGCTCCGTTGTTTCCTATTATTCCTTCTAAATTAAAAGAATTTGCTGCTGTTGATCTCTTGGGACCGCTTGTCAGAACATCTAATGTATTTTCGTACGTTCTAGTCGCTGTTGAACTTACTTCAAAATTTGTTTCTTTCACACCGTTACTTAAAGCCACTGGACGGTCTGTATCCAACGCCTTTGTTAAAAATTTCTTACGTGAAGTTAGACACGTTAGTAAAGTCATTTCAGATAACGGACCGCAATTCAGATCTGCTGTTTGGTCACGCACGCTTCGCAACCATAAAATCAAACCCGTTTTTATTTCATTGTACTCACCACATTGTAACACGTCTGAAAAGATTATAAAAGAAATCAATAAGCTTTGCAGACTTTATTGTCACAGAAAGCATCAGCATTGGGACAGATATTTACACTTATTTCAAAACGTGCTGAATGAAATGTAGTTTCTTCATCATGGCAATAAGCGTAATAACTAAGATATCTATACGCAAAGCATTTCACTTTTGTTTGTCATGAGGTAAGTACATTGGCTTCTGCAGAACTTAGCTTTTGGAGGACTACAACTACGACACTTCCACAGAGATTATCTTACAACAAGACGCACAGTTTAGCGCTACAGTACATGTATTTGCGTGATTAATTTTATACTTAAAACGTTTATTTTTAAAGGTTTTTGAATTACAAAGAAAGTTTTCAGTGATACATTTCATTTCATTACTGTAATCTGTAACACCTGAGGGTATAATTACATTAATCCTCAGGGGGGTACATGCTCACTTTGTGTACCATGTGTTTGGCAAGCACAAGGAGCCCTAGCTAATATGGTATTTGCTTATACAACTTTACACATCGGTACCATATTTCTCTAACACACAAATTACATAGCTATCTGATCATTTAACTGAGAGATAAACATTTTTTTACTACATCAGTGACACATGTTTACGCAATTACACAGTTGGGTAACTTCACACTTATGAAATTGTATTTTGTCTGTACTTTGTGAACTGTTCATATTTTTTCGGAACCAATGTGATACTATGAGAGCTTTGAATGATGTATTTGGTATGAGATCATGATTTTTAAAGTCCGTTTGAGGCAGCTGACACTTTTGACATGAGCAGAGAATTTTGTTTAGGCTTAGAAATTATTGGAGGAAGTTACGACGATTTTGAGAGTTGACTGAGGTGTTAGGATGTTATTATTACGATGATTATGTGTATTATGCTGTTGCGGTATGGTTATGATCAATAAGCTGATGCTATATGAGTTATTTGAATATGCTACGCATCTGTTATGATGAAATATTGAAGAAGTGTCAACGAATAAGGTAAGGAATAATGAGTAGTGGTTAGGGATGCTGATTTGTGAAAAAGGATGTTGGAAACCAAGCATCGTACTTTAAGAGTTATGAAATGTGTGTAAATGCGTGAATGTATCACAATGCCGGCGAAAATTTTTTGGACAATGTTATATTTACAGGATTTTGATTCTACATTTGTAACACAAATTCACGACCTATGAAATTTTTATATGAGACTGTCACTGTAGCGGAAACTGCTGTCGTAAATATTTCGTTAAGAAAGGTAAGGGACCTTGGCGTAATGCGTTTTTGGCGCCCAGCTGAAAGGTAGGTCTCTGTAAGCACCCAGCTGCGTGACAGACGCCTGGAAAAAAAAAGCCATTAGTGTGTGCCAGAGGCACAGGTGGAGAAGAAAAAAAAAAGGGAGGCCATTATCCTCACTATTGACATTCCTTTGTAGAAAGCATCGTAAATACGACACGCTCAAACTTGAAAACATGATCACACTGTAGAGTTCTTAATTTATGATATTTACTAAAATGCCTAATGAAACGATGAGAAACATCTCACAGCTATTGTCTTGCTAGTTGAGAGAAATGCCATATGGCTTGCTTTATGTATTTATTTACTCATTTTGTTTAATATCTAGTTTCTAGCTACACTGCAGCATTGGTTAAAATAAAATTTAATAGATGTACTAATATAAATATTTTATGCCTACAGATCCAGTAAATAATTTTATGATCTATTAAAAAAGAAACGAAGGAGCATAAAAGGACATTTCCCTTCACAGGAATTGCATACAGAATTTTCTTTTCAACTACTTGGTAATTTTTTGGTAGAATAACTTCTTGTGGTGCACCACTTTAATTACATTAACATTAAGATGCCAATAGACATTTCCCTTGTCTGCATTGTTGTCTTTAGTGTAATATTTTTTTCTGCTTGATCTTTGCCATCCATAGTGCTACTAAATTTCACTTTGTATTACTCTGTTAAGCTAGTTTTACTACTGATTTATTTTTCTTGTTTGCTGCACAGTGCCTCATATTAGTTGTAATATTTCAATTGCTTTGCTTATTTAAATTTTTTGTCATTGCTGTTTGTGTTAATTGTTTTGTGCTGCTGCATTGCCTCATCCCTTAGCTTAGCATCTGAGCTCAGTAGATTTAAGTTAGCTTAAGAGGGGGTAGACTATATAAGAAACTAACTATGATGAATTGGAAGAAATGCATTGAGAAGATATAAGAAAATGGTTTGGCCAAAAAAAAAAAAAAAAAAAAGTAGTGTACAACGGAGAAAAACTATTTTGAAAGAGGATGTGAACAGAATACGAAAGCAGGCTTCGATAGTACTTTTGGGAATAATGATGAACAAAGGGAGATCTCCATGCAAAATACTGCAGTAACACAAACCCTGTCCTTTCCCTTTCTGTTATTCTGCTATGTGTTTGTGTACTCTGGTATATTTGTGTTCTTCCTGTCTTTATGTGTTTAGTTAATACGATTTATGTTGTGGAATTTTTTAGTACTAAGGTACATTCACTATGATGAGGAATACTGTTATCCTCAAATATAATTTGCATTAATCATATGTTATTTACTTTGTAAAGATGTTAGACATTATTAATTCTGTTTTGTTTTAATGCTCATGTGTGAAGTTGATGTTTCAATAATTATTCTGATCTTTTATATATTTACTTACGTCATAATTCCTGTAACACTGATGTATATGTCTATTACTATTCTTTTGTAAAGCCTGTTTTACTACAAATGTTATCTGTATTGCTATGTTCTTTAATGATGTATTTTGTACCTTTGTTATTGTATTTTTATGTTATCAAATTGTAATTGTTACCAGTTCTTCAAATTAAATATCATTTCACTGCACACGTTTCTGTTGGCCATAGTATATGCACAGTATGTGAGAAGTTGGGACTGTTAGTGTTTGCACGTGTGTTAATAATTTAGCAAGGGACTGGATAACAGCATTGCTGGTTCTAAGGACATTTCAAACAAATTTTTTGTGAGTGGACAAGTGGTGGTTTATGGACTTGCTATATTCTCCGCAAGACTCTTTGATGGTGATTGTGCACCTGCACAGTCGCAACAAGTGGCTGCTGGCCATTTATACAAGGACTACAGTGGGTCTACACTTTTGCTGACTCACCAATACCATTAATTCTACAAGGACTGCAGTTGGTCTGCAACTCTGGTGGCCCACCAATACCGTAATCTCTACCAGGACTACAGTGGGTCTACTCTGTGATGACCTACCTACCAATACTCTTCAAAACTTCGATTGACTCTGCTGTGGGTTTGCTCTGTTGTGGCCCATTACCTGTCTGCATGTCAAGAGTCAGCACTGTCTTTCCGTTGGAAGGACAACACTACTTCAAGACTGCATGGGAATCCACTACTTCTGTGTGCAATTTCTTTTACTAATGAGACTTTGTGAAAAAAAAACTGTAATTACTATTATGATGAATGATCAGGACTATCTTTATGGACTGTGAGAAAATTTTAGCTTTTGTCCAACATTGTATCAATAAGTGTGTGCATTTGATTTCTTTGTTATTGTAACTATGAAAATTTTTTTTCAAATCTGTATTGGCCACTGCCCAAACCAATTTGTAAAATTTTTTGTGGGGAGCATGGGGGCTATGTAAGTAGGCTGTTTAGGTTTTTTTATTGGTAACGCCACCTCTGTATGAAAATCACTGGCTGTGCTGTGTGCAGTCTGTGGCTGCTTTGCGTTGTTGTAATACTCGCCATTGTAGTGTTGGGCAGCTGGATGTGAACAGCACGTAGCGTTGCGCAGTTGGAGGTGAGCCGCCAGCAGTGGTGGATGTGGGGAGAGAGATGGCGGAGTTTTGTAATTTGTCATGAACTGCTATGTATATTATGACTTTTGATGATACTAAGGTAAATACATTGTTTGTTCTCTATTAATATCTTTCATTTGCTAACTATCCCTATCAGTAGTTAGTGCCTTCCGTAGTTTGAATCTCTTATTTAGCTGGCAGTAGTGGCGCTCGCTGTACTGCAGTAGTTCGAGTAATGAAGATTTTTGTGAGGTAAGTGATTTCTGAAAGGTATAGTTTAATGTTACTCAGGGCCATTCTTTTGCAGGGATTTTTGAAAGTCAGATTGCGTTGCGCTAAAAATATTGTATGTCAGTTTAAGCACAGTCTTGTATAATTGTTCAAAGGGGAAGTTTCACATGTTCTGACTTTGTATATAGCAAATTTTGCTAAGGAGCGAAAAACTTCTGTTCACAACCCAGCAGGAATTTAGAAAGTGTCAGTCGTGACAGACTCAGCTTGCCCCTTTCTTGAACAATATCCTACGAATGATGGATGTGGGGCCATAGGTAGATTCCCTATCCCTTCATTTGAGAAAAACGTTTCATGTTCTGCCTCTGTGCAGGCGGTAATGAAAGTCCGAACATACGGAATACGTGGTCAGATACATGGACGGCTCGAAGACTTTGAAGTAATAGAAGCCAGTACGTGGTCCTGGATGGTGAGTGTTCACAAGAGACAAAGGTGTCGTCAGGACTGTCTCAGGGAAGTGTGTCAGACCCGATCATATTCTTTATAGACATAAAGTATCTGACGGACAGGATGAGTACGAATCTGTGACTGTTTGGTGATAGCCCTGTAGTGCACGGCAAAAGATCGTTCAGTGACTATAGAAGGATATAGAATGACTTGCACAGAGTTTTTATTTGGTTTGATGAATGGGACCTTGCTCTGAATGTGAAAAAATGTCTGGGTGTATCTTCCAAAGCGACACGAAAAGAATCCAGCACGTAGGGTCGATCATAGGGAAGAAGAATGATCGTCTTCCGTTTTTGGGTGAATTCCAGGAGAACGTTGCAAATCTATAAAGGACACCATGTACAGTACGCTTGTGCAACCCTTTAATGACTACTGCTCGACTTTTTGGTATCCCCACCAGCTTGGGCTAAAGGAACTCCTCGAAGCAGTTCAGAGCCGTGCTGTTAGATTTGTTACCGGTAGGTCCAATCAACACGCAGGTAATATTAAAATGGTAACCCCTGGAGGGAAGAAGACCTTCTCGTCCAGAAACTCTACTGAGAAATTTCCAACAGAATACAGAACGATTCTACAGTCAAAACGTACATCTCGAGTAACGACCCCCAAGACAAGGAAAAGGGAAGTGAGGACTCTTACGCAAACTTCTAGGAAATCGTTTATACTTTGCTCCATCTGCGAGTGTAACAGAAAAAAGGAATACTTAGGAAAAGGAGTACCTAACAGTGGTAAAAGGTGCCCTCTGCTATGCGTAATGCAATCGTTTGCGGATTATGTGTGTAATGTAAATTTCATCTCGCGCTCCGCCAAAAGATAAACATGTCTGAATTCTTGTTCAGCCTCACGCGAAACGGTATGCACAACGTTTTTCGCAGTGGAAGAAACCAACGTAGATGTGTTTCAACTGAAATGAATCATAATTTGAAGGCGACGCACGTTACTTGGACATATTCAGTAAAATCACGGATAAGCAGCAGTCATATCGTGTCTGAACTTGTACACTGCATTTTCCGGTTGAGTGCAAGCAAATGTCTACCACGTCTCGTCCATTACCAATGAGTTGTCGATATTGACGACTTGTACAGCACAACGGTAAACATTTCGCCATGCGGGATTAGCCGAACGGTCTTAGGTGCTGCAGTCATGGACTGTGCGGCTGGTCCCGGCGGAGGTTCGTCCTCCCTCGGGCATGGGTGTGTCTGTTTGTCCTTTGGATAATTTAGGTTAAGTAGTGTGTAAGCCTAGGGACTGATGACCTTAGCAGTTAAGTCCCATAAGATTTCACGCACATTTGAACATTTGTAAACATCTCCTTGGTAATGCGAGAAGTATCGTTTCGTTCCTTTTATAAATTGGAATGACTTTTGTTTTCTCCAATATAATTCAATTCATTTCATTGAATTCATTCAATATTAATTCATTTCCCAGATGCGTTTCTACAGCTATAGCTACAAGATACGTAACTTTTTTCTGGTATATATAGTTTTTACAGGCGATGCGTACACTGATGGTAAAAAACATTGACAGTAGTGTTAGTAGACATTTGGAAAACAATGCAGCAGTGATTGTTCATGGCATGGGTTTGACAAGTCCTTGCTAAGATGTCGGAGGTCTACGCACAGGTAACGTACTTGCCATAAATTACGGGCCGGTGGTTTTTGGGCGCGGAAGTGGCTCCGGATAGCGTCTCAGATGAATTGCATATGATTCACGTCAGGCAAATTTGGGGGACACGACATCAACGAGAGTTCGCTGTAATGCTCCTCAAATCACTGTAGGACGATTCTGGCCTTGTGCCACCGACCTGGAAGATACTATCGCCGTCGGGAAGATATCAAGCGTGAAGGAATGCAGGTGGTCCGAAACGGTGTTAACGTTATTATGTATACAGACTGAAGTGGTGAGTGAAAATTTGTACCAAGGGCGGGGGATCGAAACAGAGTCTCCTATTTACTAGGCAGGTGAGTTAGCCACTATGCCACGCTGGTTTAGCAGGTCACACAACTGAACGGACCACTCTGGCACGCTTCCCTTCTCGATCCAAGTTCCCATTGCCGCCGCTGTCTACATTCAAATTCCCCCTTATACACGAAAGAGCATTGCCAAGGCTCTCCATGTCCTGGAATAGCACCTCAGCATCGAACATAAATGGCAACCCAGCGTAAAACCCAGGAAACGACACAGTTTCAGAGACTTTACTGGTCCCTCATACAGAATTGATTTTATATATACACTACTGGGTATTAAAATTCCTACACCAAGAAGAGATGCAGATGGTAAACGGGTGTTCATTGGACAAATATATTATACTAGAACTGACATGTGATTACATTTTCACGCAATTTGGGTGCATAGATCCTGAGAAATCAGTACCCAGAACAAACACCTCTGGCCGTAATAACGGCCTTCATACGCCTGGGCTGTGAGTCAAAGAGAGCTTGGATGGCGTGTACAGGTACAGCTGCCCATGGAGTTTCAACACGATGCCACGCTTCAAGAGGAGTGACTGGCGTATTGTGACGAGCCAGTTGCTCGGTCACCATTGACCAGACGTTTTCAATTGATGAAAGATCTGGAGAATGTGCTGGCCAGGGCAGCAGTCCAACATTTTCTGCATCCAGGAAGGCCCGTACAGGACCTGCAACATGCGGTCGTGCATTATCCTGCTGAAATGTAGGGTTTCGCAGGGATTGAATGAAGGGTAGAGCCACGGGTCGTAACACATCTGAAATGTAACGTCCACTGTTCAAAGTGCCGTCAATGCGAACAAGACGTGACCGAGACGTGTAACCTATGGCACAACGTACCATCAAGCCGGGTGATACGCCAGTATGGCTATGACGAATATACGCTTCCAATGTGCGTCCACCGCGATGTCGCCAAACAGGGATGCGACCATCATAATGCTGTACACAGAACCAGGATTCATCCGAAAAAATGACGTTTTGCCATTCGGCTTCATACGTCGTCGAACTGTTCCTGCAGTTGGTTGTTGTCTTGCAAACGTCCCCATCTGTTGACTCAGGGATCGAGACGTGTCTGCACGATCCGTTACAGCCATGTGGATAAGATGCCTGTCATCTCGACTGCTAGAGATACGAGGCTGTTGGGATCCAGCACGTCCTTCCGTATTACCCTCCTGAACCTACCAATTCCATATTCTGCTAACAGTCATTGCATCTCGACCAACGCGAGCAGCAATGTCGCGATAAGATAAACCGCAATCGCGATAGGCTGCAATCCGACCTTTATCAAAGTCGAGAACGTGATGGTACGCATTTCTCCTCCTTACACGAAACATCACAACAACGTTTTACCAGGCAACGCCGGTCAACTGGTGTTTGTGTATGAGAAATCGGTTGGAAACTTTCCTCGTGTCAGCACGTTGTAGATGTCGCCACAGGCGCCAACCTTGTGTGAATGCTCTGGAAGCTAATCATTTGCATATCACAGCATCTTCTTCCTGTCGGTTAAATTTCGCGTCTGTATCACGTCATCTTCGTGGTGTAGCAATTTTACTGGCCAGTAGTGTACATAGACTGCAGCAGCGAGTGACTGTTTGTACCAAGGCCGGGAACTGAATTCAAGTCTCCTGCTTGGTAGGCAGGTGTGTTAGCCGCTGTGAATTTGGATGAAGGAGGGAAGCGTGGCAGGGCAGTCTTTGCAGTCGAGTGAGCCACTGTGGCAGCGTGGCATAGCGGCTAACGCACCTGCCTTAGTAAGCAGAACACCTGGGTTCAATTCCCGGGGTTGGTACAAATTTTCCCTCGCCACTTCAGTCTATATACGTGGCATCAGTTCTGTATGAGACCAGTAAAGTCTCTGAAAATGTGTCATTTCATTTATAATGTTAACGTTGTCGACAGCTGTGTTGTTGCCTTCGATATTGTCACGGTTCCGATAAAGGCCATATAAGTATCTCCCACAGCATAATACAGCCCCCACCGACCTGATTTCGTTGAGTGTTTTGTATTTCGAGCAGCAGTGCGCCTAAATGACGGCGTATCCGGACACGGCCGTCGGCCTGACAGAACGAGGAACTTGATTCGTACGGCCAGGCGACGAGTTTCCCTAGATTCACGATCGAGGCGCCACGATCACGTTCCCACTGCAATCGTAACTGACGACGTCACTAGGTCAACGTGAGACTAGGCCTCTGCTGATTCCCATATTCAACAAGGTGCGCGGAACGGTGTGCTGTGACACATTTGTTCCTGCGCCAGCGCAGCACACTGTCCTTATTACTAGCAATTCCCGCTACGGTCGCAGGTTCGAATCCTGCCTCGGGCATGGATGTGCGTGAAGTCCTTAGGTTCGTTAGGTTTAAGTAGTTCTAAGTTCTAGGGGACTGATGACCTCAGCAGTTAAGTCCCATAGTGCTCAGAGCCATTTGAACCATTTTTTGAACTGGCGATTCCGCTTTACGGAGAGAGCAAACCTCCGACAGCCACGTACTGAGATGAGGGGTGGGTGTCCAGCACCACGTCGCCTACGCGTGGTTTCTCCGTCCTTCAACCACTTTCCATAGATGATCATGACAGGAGCACGTGAACAGCCGACCAGTTTGGCTCCTTCCGAGATGCTCGTTCCTTGACGTAGCCTTGTCTGAAGTCGCTTATGTCAGTGAATTTCCCAATTTGTGGCCGGTATTGTAGCTAGAATAATTTCTCAACCACGTCTCCTCCGCTTTTACATTTTTCTTGCTGCGTCACATGCTTGAAAGGTCACCAGCGAGTCAATTTCGCAGTGGGCAGTGTTCATAATGTTTCGGCTCATCAGTGTTTCCTTCAGCGAATTTGTCGTCTGTCGAAAATAAAACAGTCCCGATACTTACGCAAGTTTCTGCCCTCTCTTGTATTACGACAGCACAACTGTGCCAAGCCCTTCGAGCTGTCGTCTCTCAGGTGGAGGCACTGCAGCACAGACCTGTGCGACGGGGGCCCCGTAATAAACTCTAGGCAGAGTGGGGGATGAGTAATGCGGCCGTAGATGCAGATGCAGCGCTGAGTCAGGCGGCAGCGCCCGCCTGCCGCGAGATGTCAGATAAGCGGCGGGATCGGCCCGCGCGCAAATAGCGCTCCAGGAATAGAGGCGCGCCGGCGACCGCAGTGCCTAGCGCCGCGACACGGCGGCGGCGGCGCTGCCGACTACTTCGGCCCGCGCTCAGCTGCGCTCGTGATGGATCCGAAACGTGTTCCCACCTCTAGCTACTCATTTACCAGCTTACCTTTTCTGCGGTAACCAGCGTATCGGTCCTTAAATACATTTCTCTAAACACATCGATAACCATCTAAACCAGCACCTATTCCTACCTATAAACCTGTGTGGCTTCCGTCCCAGTTTCTGTCCCTATGGCTAACTCTTGTACCTGACCATCCCCTATCCCATAAATTTAATACTGCAAAATGGATCAAATCTTATATCTCTGGCAGGAAACAAAGGGTTATTAGGAAAGAGACATGTATCAAGCTATAAGGCATCATCCGAATGGGAACTAATTACATGTGGGGTCCCACAAGGTTCCATCTTAGGGCCCTTACTTTTTCTTGTGTGTATCAATGACCTTTCATCAGTAACATTACCAGATGCCAAGTTCGTTTTGTTTGCCGATGATACAAACATTGCAATAAATAGCAAATCAAGCGTAGTCTTAGAAAGATTAGCTAATAAAATATTTTTGGACATTAATCACTGGTTCCTAGCCAATTCTTTGTCACTAAACTTTGAAAAAACACTCTACTTGCAGTTCAGAACTTGTAAGGGGTGTCCCACGAGTATATGCCTAACATACGATGACAAGCAGATAGAAAAAGTGGACAGTGTTAAATTCTTGGGATTACAGCTTGATAATAAATTCAACTGGGAGGAGCACACCACAGAACTGCTGAAGCGTCTTAACAAATCTCTATTTGCAATGCGAATTGTGTGAGACATAGGGGATATAAAAATGAAAAAGCTGGCATACTATGCTTACTTTCATTCCATAATGTCATATGGGATTATTTTTTGGGGTAATTCATCAAGCTAAGCTAAAGTTTTCCGGGCACAAAAACGTGCAGTAAGAGTTATATGTGGTGTGAACTCAAGAACATCCTGCAGAAGCCTGTTTAGGGAACTAGGGATACTAACTACTGCTTCCTAATATATTTATTATTTAATGAAATTTGTCATTAAAAATATATCACTTTTTCAAACTAACAGCTCAATTCTTGGAATCAATACTAGAAATAAGAATAATCTTCACTAGTGGACAGGTCTCATAAGTTTTTCCTGCGATTGCGACCACTGTGTCTTCACTAGGATTTAAAGTCACTTAGTCTTCTACAAAAAAGTGTGCATTATTCAGGAACACACATTTTCAATAACCTGCCTGCAGACATAAAAATCTTAACAACCAATGAAATTCGGTTTAAGAGAAGCCTAAAGTATTTATTGGTCACCAACTCCTTCTACTCAATTGATGAATTTCTCAGTAGAACCAATATGTATAAGTACAATATAACTTCTGCACCATTTCAGTGCAGTAATGTGTTCATTGTAAATAAGAATTGTAGTAGTTGTATTACACGTTTATTACCTTATAAATAAATAAATAAACTTTTTTATTTTAAATTGACTGCATTAGTATTTGTAAAATGATAATTTCATATAGTGTCCATAAAAAAATGACGATCATTCCACTTGGGACCCGTGGAATAGTACATTCGCTTATTTGTTTGCGTTGTAAATATTTGTCATGTATTGTTGTTTTTCTGACGTGTTCTACATCCTGGAGGACCTCCTCACTACGGATCAATTGGAATGAAATTAAATCGAATCTAATCTAATTTGTATCCCTTGACCTACCAGCGGCTTTGCCGAAGTGGTAACACCGGTTCCCGTCAGATCATCTAAGTTAAGCGCTTTCGGGCTGGACTAGCACTTGGATGGGTGACTATCCGGTCTGTCGAGCGTTGTTGGCAAGCGGGGTGCACTCAGCCCTTGTGAGGCAAACTGAGGAGCTACCTGATTGAGAAGTAGCGGCTCCGGTCTCGGAAACTGACATGCTGCCTGGGGAGCGGTGTGCTGACCACATGCCCCTCCATATCGGCATCCTGTGACGCTTGTGGGCTGAGGATGACACGGCGGCAGCTTGGTACCGTTGGGCCTTCATGGCCTGTGCTGGCGGAGTTAACCTAGTGAAAGCATATTACCTCATATGGCCCTTCCAATTAACTATGACCACCTAACTAGTTCCTTTCTATCGAACTGTACATCTCTTGTCACTATTCACAACACTAATTCCAGTATCTTCTATTCTGCCACAGGTGTGGTCCTATTCTCTGTGCTGTCTCCACTCCAAGTATATCCTTTACACTGCTGACATGCCTAACCATCACCTCTGGCTCATCTTCCCCTCTATCCTGTCATCCAGAAATTCCAATGCTCTCTCCAGCTCCACCTCAACCTGTACACACCCTGGTGGAGCCAGCTTTGGTGTTTTTTTACTATCATCTTCCCACTCTACACCTATCCCCAAAATCCAATCCATTATCACTTAAACTACGTCAAAGAGCCAACTATTCTCTCTCCCTATTAATCCTCCTAAATGGACGTCTCTCCAGATAAGTGTTACAGTACAGAATTTGTTTTAAACTATCGGCAACTCTTTGATTTTAAATGTCAGCGAATATTTTGCTGTATATTATTTTAAATATCGCGAATGACAAGCGCCCTTTCGTGTCTGTAAAACGTCCATTGTTCCATTGATAGTGACCGGGCCAAATATCTCACGAAATAAGCAGCAAACGAAAAAACTACAAAGAACGAAACTCGTCTAGCTTGAAGGGGGAAACCAGATGGCGCTATGGTTGGTCCGCTAGATGGCGCTGCCATAGGTCAAACGGGTATCAACTGCGTTTTTTTTAATGGGAGAGCCCATTTTTTATTACGTATTCCTGTAGTACATAAAGAAATATGAATGTTTTAGTTGGATCACTTTTTTAGCTTTGTGTTAGATGGCGCTGTAATATTCACAAACACATGGCTCACAATTTTAGACGAACAGTTAGTAACAGGTAGGTTTTTTAAATTAAAATACAGAACGCAGGTACGTTTGAACATTTTATTTCGGTTCTTCCAATGTGATACGTGTACCTTTGTGAACTTATCATTTCTGAGAACACATGCTATTACAGCGTGATTACCTGTAAATACCACATTAATACAATAAATGCTCAAAATGATGTCCGTCTACCTCAATG
Source organism: Schistocerca piceifrons (assembly GCF_021461385.2). Taxonomy (NCBI): domain Eukaryota; kingdom Metazoa; phylum Arthropoda; class Insecta; order Orthoptera; family Acrididae; genus Schistocerca; species Schistocerca piceifrons. The sequence goes on along the minus strand of NC_060144.1, from coordinate 533,112,571 downwards.
CATTTGGCAATACATGTAACGAAATTCCTCTCAACAGCGAGTAGTTCGCCTACCGTAGTGTTGGCACATGCATTGACAATGCGCTGGCGCATGTTGTCAGGCGTTGTCGGTGGATCACGATAACAAATATCCTTCAAGTATCCTCCGGGACGCTACATCCGGTGAAAGTGCAGGCCATGGTATGGTGGGTGCTTCCACGACCAATCCACCTGTCATGAAATATGCTATTCAATACCGCTTACACTGTACGCGAGCTATGTGCCGGACATCCATCATGTTGGAAGTACATCGCCATTCTGTCATGCAGTGAAACATCTTGTAGTAACATCGGTAGAACATTACGTAGGAAATCAGCATACATTGCACAATTTAGATTGCCATCGATAAAATGGGGGCCAATTATCCCTCCTCCCATAATGCCGCACCATAAATTAACCCGCCAAGGTCGCTGATGTTCCACTTGTCGCAACCATCGTGGATTTTCCGTTGCCCAATAGTGCATATTATGCAGGTTTACGTTACCGCTGTTGGTGAATGACGCTTCGTCGCTAAATAGAACGCGTGCAAAAAATCTGTCATCGTGCCGTAATTTCTCTTGTGCCCAGTGGCAGAACTGTACACGACGTTAAAAGTTGTCGCCATGCAATTCCTGGTGCATAGAAATATGGTACGGCTGCATTCGATGTTGATGTTGCATTCTGAACTCCGACGTTTTTGAGATTCCCGATTCTCTCGCAATTTGTCTGCTACTGATATGCGGATTAGCCGCGACTGCAGCTAAAACACCTACTTGGGCATCATCATTTGTTGCAGGTCGCGGTTGTCGTTTCGCATGTGGCTGAACACTTCCTGTTTCCTTAAATAACGTAACTATCCGGCGAACGGTCCGGACACTTGGATGATGTCGTCCAGGATACCGAAAAAATGGTTCAAATGGCTCTGAGCACTACGGGACTTAACATCTGAGGTCATCAGTCCCCTAGAACTTAGAACTTCGTAAACCTAACTAACCTAAGGACATCACACACATCCATGCCCGAGGCAGGATTCGAACCTGCGACCGTAGCAGTCTCACGGTTCCGGACTGAAGCGCCTAGAACCGCACGGCCATCGCGGCCGGCCAGGATACCGAGCAGCATACATAGCACACGCCCGTTGGGAATTATGATCACAATAGCCATATATCAACACGATATCGACCTTTTCCGCAATTGGTAAACGGTCCATTTTAACGCGGGTAATGTATCACGAAGCAAATACCGTCCGCACTGGCGGAATGTTACGTGATACCACGTACTTATACGTTTGTGACTATTACATCGCCATCTATCACAAAGTGAAAAAAGTGGTTCAACTAAAACATTCATATTTCTTTGCGTATTGCATGAATATGTAATAAAAAATGGGGAATCCTATTTAAAAAACGCAGTTGATATACGTTTGACCTATGGCAGCGCCATGTAGCGAACCAATCATAGCGTCATCTGGTTTCCCCCTTTAAGCTAGACAAGTTTCGTTCTTTGTAGTTTCATCGTTTGACGCTTATTTCGTGACATATTTGGCCTGGTCACGATCAATGGGCCACCCTGTACAGTTCATAGCTTTCCATTTTTTTTCCTCCATCTGAAAGATGTCAGCTAAAAACGCCTTTTGTATGAAATATCACTACGCGAATCGTTTGTCACTAGCATGTTTTCAAGTTTCTCTAGGCAATGTTCTCGTCATTGAGAAAACCACATCTTTGGCTACATAGTAAAAACATATCCGTATCGTGTACTCTGAGGGCGGAGCACTGCTGAACAATCAGGTAACTGGGCAGTTAAAGCTGCAGTCCGCTTGGCCATCCGGATGAGCATACAACGGTCTCCCTACTACAGACCGTGGGATGGCTGTACACTAGTTCTTTGCGTGGATGCCATTTGCAACTAACTTAGTTCTGATTATTAAGTTTCAGACGCCCTCGTCTTGTGGTATGCCAATAAGGCCACTTCTAACCACCTACATCCAGGAATTTAAGGTGAGAGCTTCGCTTCCTAGTGCACTTAAGGGCAAAATTCTATTACACGATTTCCCTTTTCTGCTGATGTGTTACATCGTGACCAGGGCTACGAGGGTGTGATGAAAACTAATACCTCCAAATTTTTATGTGAAAACTCCTAAAGCTTTTTAAATAACACAAATGTTATAATGCTACATACTTATTAATCACGTCTATATATTTGCAGCCACCTGCTGCTAGAGGACACAGGATTGTACTATGTTACCGGGCAGTGTGTAACGTAACTGTCTGCGTGTGAGAGACCAGCAGAAAATTGAAAGTACAAATTCGAAGAGTTAGTACACATGTGGAGCACTCTCTCCTTCAGCATAACAAAGCCAGATCACGCTCAAGCACCCTGACATCAGCAACAATCTGACGCCTTGGGTCCAATGTCATTGATCATCCTCCAAAGAGTCCAGACTTGCCCCCCCCCCCCCCCCGATTTTCATCTGTTTCCAGAACGTAAGTGGTGCAAGCAAAGTTAAAACTGTGGCCCCGTCAAGAATTTCAAACATTTTACAGTGATAGTATCAACATACTAATTTCTTGTTGGGAGAAATGTGTTCATTGCCATGGAAATTCTTTTGAGAAATGTATATGTAGGCACGAAGACTGAAGATTTCGAATGTTAATGACGTTTATTTTACTTAAAAAGCCTTAAGAGTTTCGACATTAAAAATTCTAAGCCATCATTTTTCAGCACACCCAATATATATATATATCGTAATGTGGGGACGAAATCTCCCAGCTCCCTTAGGAGCAGAAAAGGTTTTTTCTAATACTGACATGGAGGCTGCCCTGCTTGACAAGAGGGATTGTGCACGTAGCATCAGCATGCCTTTCAGGGTCAAACATATGCAGATGGCCACGACTAAGCAGACGATGGGAGGAGATGGATAGCAAGAGAGGGGGAAGGATGAGGTAATCAGAGAAAAGGGGCTGTAGAAGCTGATGGACAGACAGAGAGGGAATAGAATGAGATGGACAGAGAAATCATGTAGAGAAAGGAGGAGATGTGTTATTCAAGTAGTATCTGCATGCATTGCAAGGGCTACAGGCGCAGATAAGCACAGCTAAGCACAGGAGGGAGGGGGAGGTGGATAGTGACAGGGGAAGTTGAGGCTGACGAAGGAAGGAGTGACGAGAAGATGGACAGACAGAGAGGGAAAGGAGGTGGAAGACAAGGAAAGGAGTAAGGAGGGGATTGAGAGAGGGGGGGAGAGGATGAGATAGACAAGAAGAGAGGGAAGGAGGAGAGGGACAGAAAGAGTATGAAGGAGGAAGCGATGGACAGAGACAGGGGGAGGGGATGTGTACAGAGTTTCATGTATTCTTGACTCCGAATGAGCAGGGTACATTGTTTGCTCATAGAACACCATAATCAAAGAATTACCTACAGATATTGTTCCTATCTGAACAACATGCTAGTTGTGTACATTAAACTTTAATTTTGTTAGACGTAGTATCTCTGTTGTTTCGTATCTACCTGTTGCACCTCTCTCCAAATGGCTCGGCAAGTCCTCCTCCAAGTAGTATGAACCGTTTACTGTGCTGTCGTCGGCAGTGTTTCTTCGGCGGATGTATACCGTCTGAACACGTTATTTGATCACTTCTGCACTCTTACTGTCCGAAAGCAATTTCAGATGTGCCATTACGACAGACCATTTGGTAGTGGACCATACCAGTAGCTTTATGCAGACTCGTAGTTGCAACGCCGGAACAGGTGTGGGTGGAACTCTCCGTTTAATACGGAGCCTTTAAGAAATATGGTAGTAGCCAACACATTCTTCGGGTACATTTGGCTGATGTGTGAAATGGTATTAAGGTAGAGCTTGTAATGTGCAATGGTATTTCGTTGAAAGCATGTAATGTGCAATGTGTTACTTAAATTATTAAGTATAAGCTCTAATTTAACTGAATAAATAAATAACAAGTGTGACTTAAGATCTTTTCATTGCAACGGAACTATTTACCCAATGTTATAAACATCTTTCGTATCAGTGTACAAAATGGGCACTATTCGCATGACTCAAATGCTTTACACTCCATGTTTTCTTTTGCTACAGAAATCTCATCTTCCGCCGAATAAAGAGAAGCATGTCTTCAGGTTTTCTCATTAGCCAATCAGGTTTCTGTGCGCCGAGTTTCAAGTTCGGTTGGGAACATGTGTCTTGACATCTGCACCGAACGCGGTTGGCAACTTATTGCCTACTGACGATTTGTAATGTTCAGGATTTTGTCTTGTGAATTACTTGAGATGGGCATTACTAATCTGCAGCGTCTACGAGTATCGGTGAGATCGTTGCTCAATTTCATTGCAGTGGAGTAATACAATTTTAGATGATTTTCCAAGTGCTGCTGCAAGTGTTTTTGCAATTTGTATCCGTATAAGCAACGTTAGGTATTAGTTCAGGTCGTGTCTCTGTTAGAATATGCGAGTATCACTATTTTTCAGTGAATAATCCGAGGATATATGTCGTCTTTAGCGTTACTTGCTCACTCTCTAAATGGTATTACGGGGATTGTAAAGCGTATGAGGTTATTTTTATGCTTTTTGCGAATGTTTGGTAATATAAACCCACGTGATTCACGAGAGGACGTTTATATCTGCTGTTGGCTAATTTCCGTGTCTATATTCTGAATAATAATTGAAGTTAATTTACAACATCTCACGAATGTTTTTCCTCCTGAAGTCGTTTTCCTATCTTACGAATTTTTCGGCTCATTTGTCGTTTGTTCATACCAATAGCAGATCCCAGCAAAGGTATTTAAAGTAAACTGCGGTCAGCAGACATAGTATCTTCTTCTTTTGTATGCAAATGCTCAGCCAAAGAAGGTATGTGGAAGTAGCAGAGAACTTCAAGACACCTGTTGCAACAATGAATATAACGAGACTGAATCAGATTCTTGTCATTAGGCATTAGGATATACAAAGAGCAGCCGGATCTGCATGGCGTATATCTTTCCTACATAAGAAGAGACACATTCACGCAGATGAGTTGTATTAGGAAGCTTGAAGATTTTGGTTGCAATTTTTCCTCCTTTAATTTATGTCGAAAGCCCATTACCGTATTCCGTTGGACTATGAAAGTTTGCTTACTACTTCATATTTCGTTAACTGTAGTCAGATGACGTTGTTCATTCATGGATTAAATTCATACAAGGGGGCGGGGGATGGGGGGATTGGGGGGGGGGGGGGGAATTTCTGCCGGCTACCGCCGTCCTACTGACTCCAGCGGGTGACGCACCTTATACGCACGCCTCTGCTCATGCGTACCTGCTTACGATGGCATGTTGAGCCCTACGGCTCACTACGGCATCCCGCAATCGGCGGACTCACCTCTAGCAGCGATCACAACTCCGTACCTAACACGAATAATAGTCTAACTCACTCAGTGATGTCTTACTAGCGGTCCTCCACTCGCTCCCGGTCACCACCATCATTCTCGCCCACATCCCGTTGAAAGAAGTGGCGTTACTTCCTGATCTTCGCATAGCCGTTCCCTCCGTCATAATAGAGGTCACACCCCCGGCTTCTACAACACATTTATAGAAATTATACAAATACTATGGAGTTTGCCTTTCACACACTGAATCATTTGTTGTCTTTGGCCATTTATCTGTTCCAATGTGTTTGAAATGTTTCATGCGCTTTATAATTATCCTGCATTACTTCGCTTCAAACTATAGGATATTTCAGAGTCTGAGAGCGTGAGCATAAGGACCACATATAAGATCAAAGACGCTAACTAGAAAGAACTAAGAAGAGTGTTTCCGTGTCCAGAAGTCCATTGCTGCGTAATAATGTGGATGTTAAAAGCGCAAGAACTGACAGTGGCGATAGATAGAGCAATGGAGGCATCGATATCTGTCAGCAGAGATCATTCTATAGGTTTACCTCGCATCTGAAACGAGGTTCGGTGGAAATTAAGATGCGAAACAAGAAGAGCCAGGAAGCTATACCGGAGTTCGAAGAAAGAGTCCGAAGGTTGCGTAGATACAGGTATGTCAAACAACGTTTTAAGGAAGTGCTGTGGAAAACAAAAATGGAACGATGGAAATAATTTGTGGAGGCTAACTTAGAAACCGATCAGTGGGATTCACCATATAAAGTAGTCTGCGAGAAAATACGATCATCAACAGTCTTAACCACGTTCAAAAGGACTGATGGGATGAAAACAGAAAGCTGGAAACAGTGAGCTGCCCTGCTAACGGAAACACTACTTCCCAAAGACGGAGAAGAAAGCGAGACGAACGATCACTGTAGGTTACGGAAATGTAATGGGAAGAATACAGAAATAATAAGCTTCTGTACATCTTCACAGAATAACAAATTAGGTAAACAGTTTTAAGACTGAAGAAAAAATAAATCTCCAGGACCGGACGGGATCGCTACCGAAGTAATACAAGCCTTAAATGAACAACTAGATAGTTACTTGTGCGATATCTACAATGAGTGTCTCTTGCAAAGAAGGGTCCCTGCACCGTGGAAAAACGCTAAAGTGGTAATAATTAGTAAAGGGCAAGATAAGGATAGCCAAATACTACTGACAAATATGTCTGTGGAACGTTCTCGGCAAGATATTTGAAAAACTATTATGCTTAAGATTACAAGACTACAGGTTCCTACTCCGGATGAACCCTCACCAGTACGGCTTTAGAAGAGGCAAGTCAGCTGAAGACGTAATTAACAAGGCGATTTCGGTAGCGACAGGTACTCATTCTACGTATACTAGCGATGATGATTCATATTTCTGGCGCTTTCGATAACCTATGGCCGCCTTAGGGATTTGGAGCGCCCAGAAACGCAGTATGATTGCCTGAGAGATTATTGCCACGGGTGACATACTTCTTTAAAATGCCCAGGAAAAGAAAATAAAGAAAACAATAACAAAAGGCTGTCCGCAGTGGGAAATGTGTGATTCGGAGTTTCTGATAGCCGGCCGGGGTGGCCGAGCGGTTCTAGGCGCTCCAGTCTGGAACCGCGCGACCGCTACGGTCGCAGGTTCGAATCCTGCCTCGGGCATGGATGTGTGTGATGTCCTTATGTTAGTTAGGTTTAAGTAGTTCTAAATCTAGGGGACTGATGACCTCAGATGCTAAGAGCCATGTGAACGTCGTAACTTTGCACATCATGTGGTGGAACCAGGAAGAAAAGATACAAACGTGATGAACAGAATTACAACTATTGCAAAAAGCCAATTCGGCATCCCTTGAAAACAATCAGAGTATACCACTAATGTATATTAGCATCAGTCGTAGGATGTGGTGTGAGCGTTTGGGCTCATAGACGGCAGATAGTGAGACCAGCCTCAGTAGTGGGAAGAGTTTAACAAGACGTGCTGCTGAGATTAACGGGTGGCTACTGCACTACTCTAAATAATGCTTTGTCAGTAATCTTAGGAATATGCCCACTGAACTTGGACATTAGGAAATGGGGAACTTTTCCTGGTTAAAAAAGGCAATCAGGTGGAAGTACAAAGAGTGCGTGGAACTGAGGCCAATTCGCAAAACGCAATAAAACTGGCATATTACAACAGTGGCAAAATGAATGGGACACTCCAGATACAGGCAGGAGAAAATATGAATTTCTCCCTAAATCAGGGAGAGATTAAAAATGGGATTTCTTAACCCATCGAGTGGATTCTTACGTTACCTGACTGTCATGGCCCTTACGACACCTATCTATACAAAATCAGAAGACAGATGAATGACAGCTGCTCCTGCAGCAGCATGGGCACACCAGCACGCATATTTTGGGAATGCACCCTCTATGAAGATGCAGCAGATAACGTATGTCAGGATATGGGATCCCAAAGCAGCACTAAGGAGCGAGTCGAACTGGCGCTTCTTCGACGATACTGGAGCCGCAGTATCCAGGAAGGCCAAGGGAAACCTCAAGAGGTATCCAGCCATAAGTCAGCATGCTGCCATCCAGGCTAGTCAACATATTCTCTAGATGGAGAGAACATAACCGAGTACGCCGGCCACCGAATGAAATACATTGCGTAGGTGCAAATGATCGTGGAAGTGCAGACTTTAAGAAGCAACAGTGATGGGTGGAATTAGGCTACTTGCTACTGTGGAAACGCTGCTGACGAGCTACCCGACGCCCAAGGAATCCACCAGATTATGGCTGTTGACCGGGGTAGTATGAGGACGGATCCAGTAGCAGAGACAATCATCTATAAGTTAAATGTACCAAAATAAACGAACAAACAGAGAAAAAATTCTGTAGTACTTGCAGTAGATTAGTACGAGGGTTGGAACTGTAATAGTAGCAACTATTTATTTACAGCTCGTACAAAATAGATAAGTGTTTCAAAGATTTACTGACCTTCAAAGTAGTCACCAGCATTGTGTATAACGCGTTGCCAGCGATGTGGAAGTCGTAGGCTATTTTTAGCAGTGCCAGTTGTGTTGACACAGTTCGAGTCGCGCAGTCGATTGCCCGACGAATTTGTAGCAGCTCTGAAGCGAGTGCCGTGAAGTGTTTCCTTCAGTTTAGAAATGGAGTTGAACTCACGAGGGCTTAAGTCAGGGGAGTACAGTAGGTGGTATACCACTTAATAGCCTCATCAGTCAAACAAATCAGTAACAGCTTGCACTGTACGTGCTTGAACATTGACCTGCAAAATGATGGTCAGGTCCTGCAGAAAGTGTCATCACTTCTGTCTCTATGCTGTTCATTTTTGGAACACAACCTACGACCAGGTTAGAGACAGAAGTGATAGCACTTTCTGCAGGACCTGACCATCATTTTGCAGGACAATGCTCAAGCACGTACAGTGCAAGATGTTACTGATTTGTTTGACTGATGGGGCTGCTAAGTGCTATATCACCTACTGCACTCCCCTGACTTACGCCCTCGGACGTTCAACTCGAGTTCTAAACTGAGGGAAACACTTCACGGCATTCGCTTCAGAAGCGCTACAAATTCGTCGGGAAATAGACCGCGCCGCTCGCACTGTCAACACAACTGGCACTGCTAATAGTATCCTACGACTTCCACATCGCTGGAAACGGGCTATACACAATGCTGGTGATTACTTTGAAGGTCAGTAAATCTTTGAAACATGTATCTATTCTGTACGAGGTGTAAATAAATAGTTGCCACTATTAAAGTTCCAACCCTCGTGTCTGGGTAATTGGTTAGAAGTAGTAGAAGTAGTCATAGTTAATACATGATTTATTACTATCCAAGGAAATGTTATTTCTATGGTTTATTTTAACTATTAAGACAATAGGCTGTAATTATCAAGAATAAATAAATAAATTCAGACTCTGAACAGCGCAATCCAAATTTGTTAATGTGGGATCAGAAATAGGCAGCATTGACCTAAACGTTGGCGTCGTTATTTACGAGTGACACTTTCGTGTCCGTAATTACGGTTGTTATATATGGGGATGAATTCCTGTTTAGTTATCGGCAGTGTCAGTGAATGGGCGAAGGAATATCCAGCGGGTTAACTACAGGTGCGTGAGAAACAGGCACCAGCCATTCTTTCATCTCAATCCGACTCTTACGTACAAGGATCCTAAACTGTTTGGGCGTAAGTGTTTATTTTAGATCTCGATATTTCCTCCAGTATTCTTCCGCGGGGCTGCTTGCGTCACCGTCTCTTTTTCCACTGAACGTGAGACACTTGTGACAACAATTACCTGTTGCTGACTGTTTTTCTGTTACAGATTTTACCAAAGGTGCCCAAACGGCCATAAGAAAGTTCCAGTTCCGACCCTGCTAAAAACCTGCGGAATACCGACTTTTAAATCCTTTTCTTGAAAGAGAAACCTCTCACTGCACTATGTGTTTGCCTTTGCCTGAGAGCTAGGGTAGGCAGCTGCATGTCCCCCTCGCCCCGTTCCCTGAGAGCTACGGTAGGAGGGTGCATGGCCCTCTTGTCCCAGGGTATGGGCGGCCTTGGATTTTACTTATATTCTGTTTTTCAGTTTTATAGCCACGACTCCTTGCTCGATCACCTGCAAATCTAACGATAGTATGTCAGATGGAGTCAACTTAATAATTTTGGTTATTCGTGTTTTAAATATTGCACCCAGAATAGCATAAACTGTAGTTTGCAGCAGTTGCAAATACAGGGCTGACGTCTGTTCCAGTGACGTTTCATATTTAAAACCGTGATTGTCGATCTGAGACAGGATGTGAAACGTTATCTATGTTTAAATAAGTTCCATCTGTTCCAGTGACGTTTCATATTTAAACCCGTGATTGTCGATCTGAGACAGGACGTGAAACGTTATCTATGTTTAAATAAGTTCCATCATTACAGAGCGATGAAGTACTTCCACCCCGGCTGAATCGACAGACCCTCTTTTTCATACCACACTGGCCTAATAACCCCCTGCGAGAGATGTTACGACGAAGAGCGGCATGTTACGACGAAAAGTGACTTATCGTCATTCCTTGAGTTGCTGCGAAACTGAAATTTTCTGCCATTAGTGAAACATACACTGAAGCGAAAATTGTTTACAAATTAAAATATGCTGATTACCAATCTGAACTCTATTAGTTACCTGACGGGAACAGCGCTCATACAAGTCAGCAGAGCAACTAGAGAGGCAGCATAGGGTATCATAGGCTCCACATGTCCCAACATCCAGACAATCCCACTGACCGAAAATATCTGTTTATTGATATGGTTCGCATTCAGGCTACATGTGGGCAGCATTCTATCAATTTTGTTACATTGTCCGATTAATATGTAACACTTCCAAATTAGGTATATTCTAATAACAAGGGGCAAGGACGAGGTAGAGAGCAGTGGAACCAATAAACCATAGAGCATAGAAGCGCGTGGAAAACTTTTACTTTTAAATAGTTAGTGTACAGTAATGATAAACTATGTGGATCGCCCCTGTTGGTTTTTGTTGTAAGGACACAATTCTTTGTAATGGTACATGAAACTCACAGACGTATTATTTTACACAGCACACTGTTTGATATAAAATCTAGTGAGAGAGACAGCCGCCTATTCAGGGTGATTCAAAAGTAACTGTACACACTTCGTGGGTGTAGCTAATGTATGCGTCAAAAGAAGAGCAAACTGTTAAATCAAGTTTTGTCAGAAATTGCTTTATTTGCGAATTATGATGCACGATGTCATTTGTGGTGGGCATTACGTCATGGGCCAGTATAGGCACTAGGCGTGTCGTGTTCTGCTGCATATCGGCTGATGTTTTTTACACCCCTCTACACTACTCGTTTCATTCTGGCACGAAATGCCTTTGTTTACTTTATTTTGGTGTCGTGCGCTGTTCTAGTATAGCGGCACTAAACGTACTATAGTGCGTTTAAAATTAGTTCTGACTTTTGACGTTTGGCTGGCCGGAGGGGAACGAGACGCCGTTGCCTCGATAACATCAATGGCGAGCCGACTTTCCCTACAACGCCGCCAGTGGTTCGGCTGGTATAGCGCCGCCGTTGCCTCACCATGAGTAAACAGTACCACATAGTGACACGCATTAGATGCAACAACGTTTGTCAGCTCTCTTTGTAAAATTGTATTTTCTCGCATTGAAATGTTCTGTAACCGTCAAGTATTGTGGACATATGTTTTGTACTGGCGTTTCATTAATAACAATAGTGCAGTACATCTGAATACGATATTTGCAACAAAAGTGTGGTCCGAGAACACATCCACCGGCTGTTCTGCTGCAAAACATTCCTCTGAATTCGACAACAGTGATGGACAAACCCTGTACCATACTGTTGTGATAAAGCTCCAACAGTGGAGTGGAGGAAAGCTGATATTTTGCTCCGGGTACAAAGAAATGTTCCATGAGACAAATTTTAACGCAGCGCGTATAAGGCTAAGTTGATGGAAGTTGTAGTGTTGTACAAGTCGAAACTCCACGCTACCAGGTCGACGAATTGGCTAACGGTATCCTCCGTATCATGCTCGTTTAAATCCGACTGAGAGTATATGGCCTAGGTGAAGAGTAATGTAGCAAAAAACAGCAAGAAGTTTACGGTCATTGAAGTTGAAATGCTGGCAAAAGAAGCCACTGCAAATGTTACACGACAGGACTGGTCTTGAGTTGTCAGCTTTTACCCGGAAGGTAGTTGAGGTGCCATTCATGAAGGACTGTGACGAGTTCTGAGGAATATGTAAACTCTCTTGTTGCTATGTTAAAATCTGCTTCTTTTGTCAAAACACGGCAGAGCTTAGAAATATTCGTCTGACTAACATTGCAATGCAGTGTAAATTGCGACAGAAGCCTCAAATAGTGTATAATTCAACTGAGTGCAAGCCAGGTCAATAGTTTACGAAACGACCACTTTCAGTATAAAATGAAACATGTAACATGATCACTTTATTGTTACAAAACCCACAGTAGTTCTCGTTTCACCAGCTACCGATGGCCCTCAGTAATTACATTATTTGATTGAAAACATCTCTGGTCTCTTTACTATCGCAGTAGATAAGTAAGTTTCGCATATTAATCATATGGAAAAACAGTCTCGTCTTTGCGTGCTGTCATTTGCCAAAATCTTGTTTCGATATTTCAAAACATTTATAAGATACGAAAATTTTATGAATATTTCATTCTAGCTTTTACAGTGACGCACGATTTCGTGACAGAGTGCATTACATACATTCCATTTTCTCGAGATTGGAAACAGACATCTGGTTCCTTCAAAGTTTAAAGAGTAATGAAATATATAACCTACATTTAATCCACAGGCACATCTAGCTTCACACACACCAAACACAAATTCGTAGCGACACCTTATTTTCACTGCAAACTAAGAATTTCTTGCAGTAGTATATCTATTATTGAAACATCGTGATGACTATGACCATTAGCGGAATCACGAAGCTGATGAATTAAACCATAAAATGTGCGAGAATGAGAGTTTACATCCGAACAGTTTTTTTTTTTTAACCGTTTCAGAAATATCGCAGATTGTCCGGCCTGCTGTTCAATCAGTCAAGCGACCGTACCAGATTCCGCGCCGAATAGGACTGGCGTTGTGCTGTGGTCACCAACTGTCGATACATCACACGATGACAACGACGCATCCCTCCACTCGCTCCCTACTGAACCGTCAAAAGTACCAACTTATTTTAAACGTTGAGCTGGTGCGTTTCTGGCGCCAGTTTCCATCGATCGTCATTTTGATCTTTGAGTCGACTTCGATGCTTGTTTGTCTTCTGCTCATCTTTGGCGATGGGATTTAGCGGCAGCGCGTGCGCTCTGCTGGGGAGGTGTGTCGGGATCGGCGGTGAGCGAGTGTCACGTGGGACTGTGTACGTAGGCAGGACGGCAAGAGGACGAGTCGGACAACGAAGGTGCTGGGCCAGCGGCTACGGCGTGTTGAGGCGTGACTGCAGATCCACCGCCCGTGGTGATTTCGGTTTCCTCGAGGTCGGAAGGACAAGCTCCTCTCGTATTGTTCGTGGAAAGAAGGATTGTCGGTATGCCTCTGTGTGGGCTCTAATCTCTCAGATTTTATCCTCATGGTCTCTTCGCGAGATGTACGTAGGAGGGAGCAATATACTGCTTGACTCCTCGGTGAAGGTACGTTTTTGAAACTTCAACAAAAGCCCGTACCGAGCTACTGGGCATCTCTCCTGCAGAGTCTTCCACTGGAGTTTATCTATCATTTCGCTATTACTAAATGATCCTGTAACGAAGCGCGCTACTCTCCGTTGGATCTTCTCTATCTGTTCTATCAACACTATCTGGTACGGATCCCACACTGCTAAGCAGTATTCCTTGTTTTCGGATTGCGTTTCCTTAGGATTCTTCCAGTGAATCTCAGTCTGGCATCTGCTTTACCGACGATCAACTTTACATGATCATTCCATTTTAAATCACTCCTAATGTGTACTCCCAGATAATTTATGGAATTAACTGCTTCCAGTTGCTGACCTGCTATATTGTAGCTAAATGATAAGGGATCTTTCTTTCTATGTATTCGCAGCAGATTACACTTGTCTACATTGAGATTCAATTGCCATTCCCTGCACCATGCATCAATTCGCTGCAGATCCTCGTGCATTTCAGTACAATTTTCCATTGTTACAACCTCTCGATATACCACAGCATCATCCGCAAAAAGCCTCCGTGAACTTCTGATGTCATCCACAAGGTCATTTATGTATATTGTGAATAGTAACGGTCCTACGACACTCCCCTGTGGCACACCTGAAATCAATCTTACTTCGGAAGACTTCTCTTCATTGAGAATGACATGCTGCGTGAAATTCAATCGGCCGGCGTAGTTTATAACAGAAGGGAGAACCGATAGAGGTACTCAAGGTACCCTCCGCCATACACCGTCAGGTAGCTTGCCGAGTATGGATGTAGATGTAGATGTAGTTGCTTCGGTGGGTTGTGTGCGGCTTAGTTGAATATGCCAGTGTGCTAAAAATCCTCTGGAATTGTTTTAGTTGTTTACCACTTACCACGGTGTTGTGACTAACTATCTTGACCGCAGTTGAAGAAGTGTGGCTATGCCCAACCAACCGACATGACGCGGTTAAAGACGCAGCTAGAACGGCAACGAGTAGTGAGGAAGTCCGACTCTGGCGTTTCAAGACACGCCGAGATACGTCCTCTATTCTACCTTGTAGTTCATTTGCTGGTTCGGCGTGTAAATGTGCGCCGAGATAATTCTTGTCATCTTAACTTTAGGGCACGATTTTTGACGAATTTATTAACCAAAGTTTAAGGGCTGGCACTGGCCAAGTAACTCACGGAGGCTAATTTGTTTCTATTCAGATGTATTGATCACCTGTTCTCTAGATAAGATTGTGTAGTTTATGTGTCTGAATGTTGTCTGCCGTTGACGTGTGTTGTGTTACAGAGAATTGGCAGTGGTCGACGAGAGCATACCTGGAGCAGAGCACCACGGGGGCAGTGAGATATTTAAGGCCCTGTCCTCTCCTTTACATCTCGGGTTATGTTGTCACTGTTGCGTGATTCCATCTTTCCGGCCGAGAATTAGAGCATCTGAAGTTCAATTGCAGTGCAAAGTCGAGTACGCTTCTATGTCATTTCATGTCTCGTGGATCTCTCGTATTGATTTGAATCCTTGGTCTGCTCGCGTCTATCGCTAATTCACACTCAGTGTTGAAGCAACCTCATTTTAGGGGTACTGTCATATGGTCATGTTCTAGTTGTAATCATTCTAAGAATATTGTTGATTAATCAACTGAGTAAGTAAATTTGAAGATTGGTTTGGTCAAAATTAAAGCATCTCCTTAATTGTTTTAGTCATTTGTATATTGTTTGTTTAGGAAAGTAGGTTAGCCAAACCTTAAAAGATCTGTGTTCTTACCCTTAATCTGTTCCTCAGCTGGTTGGAAGTAGTGAGAGTTCTGATGGGAATTGTATGGACATTTGTACTGTTTAAGTAAAGCTTTACCTGAGTATATTTACCTAGTCATATTCAAATTTCAAGTTTTACGGTCTTGTTCCGATTAAAGAAATTTATTTGTTATTTGTCCAAGTGATCTGACCTCGTAAGGCAGTCTCCTGTATTGTTGTGATTGTGATTTTATAATGTTTTGATTGCAATAAAATATATAGCAACTACGACATATTACTATTGTGATTTTGGTGTGTGACTACCATTACACATTTCAAACGTATTGTACGTACATTCATTCCAAAAAATCGTTCTTTGTGGTAAGATGAACGTACTCAGAAGGTGAATACGCCGATGTGCACCTCCTTTACGGCGCAACAGAAGGCAATGCACGAGCAGCAAGACGACGTTATACAGAAATGTTTCCACACAGAAGAGTGCTAAACCACCAGATTTTCACAGCCGTGGACAGGTGTTTAAGGGAATGTGGCAATGGTGGTGACCACACACAGGCTGGCGACAACTGGATGGAGTGTTTGTTGAGAACATCCTGGAAATTGTAGATGAAGCTCCGACCGTAAGAACCCACCATATAAATGCCACTGCAGGGGTTTCTCAATCAATTGATGCCTGCTACGAGGACAGCAATTCCACCCATTTCAACTGCAAAAGGTACCGGAGCTGACACCTGTAGACTAACCTAGACGTCAGAATTTCTGTCAATACTTACTCGAGCCTCCTACAGCTGATCCAATGTTCGATCGTAGGGTAGTGTTTAGGGATGGAGCCTCTTTACCAGGTGCGGGTATAGTGTACGCTCATGACATGCACTTGTGGGCTATGAGAATCCTCGTGTAACCGCAGTACAAGGATAGCAACTTCCTTTAGCAGTGAAAGTTTGGTGTGGTATAGCGGACAATCAGTTACTCGAGCCACATGTTATTCCACAGTGCCTGACTGACAGAGTGTATAGACAGTTTTTGGAACATGAACTGTATGGTCTGCTTCACTATGTTCCAATCGCTACACGAACCAACTTATGGTTTAAGGACGACGGTGCTCGTGCACATTTCAGTCGGGACACAAGATGTTATCTCAGTGTTACTTATCCATAAAAGTGAACAGGCCGTGCAGGATCAGCTGCTTGCTTCACCAAACCCGGATCTTAACGCCCTGGGTATCTACCTCTGGGACAGTAACAAGAACCTCGTGTATGGCGTTGCAACTCAGAATGAAGCACAACTACAGCAGCGAACTAAAAGTGGCTGTGCAACTGTGCAGTATAAGATGAACGGAGCCCGCAACATTCCGAGAGCGGTAACACGTCGAGCTCGTCACTGTCTTCGTCTACGTGGATGTCGTTTTGAACATGTTATGGGATAAACCTACAGTACGTAGTTGTGTTGAATTTCTGGTCCCTTCGTGTCGTTGCTTTCTGAGAAGAATTAATTTTGTATTGTTTTTGTTGCACTTTTTATCCCAACTCTAATGCGTAGCTCTGAAATAAAACGTTTAAAATTTTACTCTTATTTTGTGGCATACATTAAATCCACGAAGCATGTACATTTATCCTTGAATCACCCTGCTGAATGATGTTTCACGAACATAATAAATGCTGCTCCTTAAGACTCTGCTGATTCGCCTTTATGTCCATAACAAGGACACATTTAGAAAAGCATCCTCATGTCCACCCGTTAAGAAACTAATTAATACACTTGTAGTGTAGATACATTTGTATAGTATAGATACATGTGGCATGTATCGATTGGAATGACAATTTCATATTTATTTTCAGATTTTTAGATACGTTAAAAACGTATCATAAGAAATGTCAAAAAAGAATGCACACGAGTAATGAATTGAGGAGTCTCTGCTCGGAGAAGAATTTATTAGAAGTTTCAGGAGAAATGTGTTGTCCTTCTAAGGAACTGCAGAAGTTTTCTGTTCTCGGTGACTTGCGGTTTAGCACTATAGTGTAATACCAAAGTTGACACTAATGAATTTATCACTGTGTAGAGGAGTAACCAAACTTCCCAATAGACTAAGATTTTGTGCCACATCGCTATTTAAAATAGAGTGCTTGGCCGGCCGGTGTGGCCGAGCGGTTCTAGGCGCTACAGTTTAGAACCGCGTGACCGCTACGGTCGCAGGTTCGAATCCTGCCTCGGGCATGGATGTGTGTGATGTCTTAGGTTAGTTAGGTTTAAGTAGTTCTACGTTCTAGGGGACTGATGAGCACAGCAGTTAAGTCCCATAGTGCTCAGAGCCATTTGAACCATTTTTAGAGTGCTTGCCGTTGCAAAGCGATCGGGCACACAGTTTTAATGTGTTGGAAATCTACAACCCGTAGTCTGCCCGAAATTATCACATTCAATAGACGACGAACAGAAAAAAATATTGTACAAAAATATTTGTCGCTTTGGAGCACAATTTTGAGTTCTACTGTTTTACGCAATTGACTATATGGAGGATGATCCAGTACTTCAAATATGAGTTTCTGGAGCGTTTCAGCAGCGTGGGCAGCCGTATGCGGACGGGCATAGCCGTGCAACAACATAACACCTTCTCGGAGTTTGCTTCGAATTGCAGGCTTCAGCCTAGCAGTAAGCATCTCACTGTAACGTACACTGTTGCACCCCTTTCCCCATAATGTTCTGCTTCGAATTGCAGGCTTCAGCCTAGCAGTAAGCATCTCACTGTAACGTACACTGTTGCACCCCTTTCCCCATAATGTTCCAGTACTGGACCTTGAGCGTCCCAAAAAACCGTAAGCATCAGTTTTCCTGCAGATAGTTGGGTCTTGAACTTTTTCTTGCACAGCGAGTTTGGATGTTTCCATTCCACACTCTGCCGTTTACTCTCCGGCTCGTACTGATGGATCCCTGTTTCGTCACCAGTAATTATCCAGTCTAAGAAGTTGTCCCTTTCGTTACCATAGGGATCCAAATGTTTTTTGCCGATGTCCAATCGCGTTTATTTATTCAACTGTGTGAGTTTTAGGACCCATCTTGCACAAACTGTATGAAATCCAAGTCTCTTGTGTATGATTTCGTAAGCAGAGCGGTGACTGATTTGCAGACGATATGTGACTTCGTCAATAGTTAATCGTCTGGCTAAGAGAATCATTTCACATGAACGCTCAATGCTTCCTTCATTTGTGGCTGTAAACGGTCGTCCGGCTCCTACATCGTGCTTAACACTTGTGTGACCATTTCGGAATTTTCCAATCCATTCGTAGACACTCTGTTGTCGCAAAACACTGTTCCCGTTCTGTACTGAAAGTCTTCGTTGAATTTCGGCGTCTGATACGCCTTCCGACCACAAAAAAAGGCTCACTGAACGTTGCTCTTCTTTGGTGCAAATACACAGCGGAGCAGCAATGATTAACAGCACTGCAGCGATGACGAAACTAACCTAGCAGCTTGAAAATTGAAAAAATATAAAAACAAATAAACAAAGCATGCGTCATCAACGTAAAACAACAGTGCTACCAAAATAAACAAAAATATAACATAATTTAGGATAATAGTTGACTTATCCTCGTATACACATAACTCTAGAAGTGGCAGAATGAATCTAAGAATTAGAATGCAAGATCTTCATTGAATTTCTAGGTCTTCAAGACACGTAAGTCTCTTTCCACGTGCTATAATCACCATCCCATGTACCACAATGTATAGCTGTTTATGAAGTGACTTGTACACATCACTGTACGAAATAACGAAATATAGAATAATTATTTGCGTTAGTGTTTTCGAAGCAACTTGCTTCTGCCGCTTTACTCAACGTTCGTATGAAAAAACACTCCGCATTTTGGTAATACTTTGTTTGTAGTAGCTCGACCAGAATAGTTGATTCAGTATGTTAGCTTTTAGAGTATATTACCCTTGAAATACCTGCAGACTAATACAGAAGTGTGTAACATGGAACGTGTACTTTGTTCATAAGAAAACGCATCGCCGGCCGCTGCGACCGAGCTGTTCTAGGTGCTTCAGTCCGGAACCGCGCTGCTGCTACGGTCGCAGGTTCGAATCCTGCCTTGGGCATGGGTGTGTGTGATGACCTTAGGTTAGTTAGGTTTAAGTAGTTCTAAGTTCTAGGGGACTGATGACCTCAGATGTTAAGTCCCATAGTGCTTAGAGCCATTTGAACCATTATTGAAAACGTATCCATTGAGCCAATGCACTCGCTGTCCACAACACAGTTCAGCGTCCTTGTGTCTCTTATTCGCCGTCGTACTTCAGTTTTTCACAGCTCAGTGCTGTCTCGAGATTCATTTACGGCAATGTAAAACGCCCATTAACACAGATGCAGCGTGGATGGACGTACCACCGCACAGTTGTCTGATGCGCACCTGGTGTATGGGATGATAGGACTTGGAGGCAAAGCTGCGGGATGACGATAAGGTGGGCTGCCCCTCAGTGACGGAAATATTCTCGATAAATCTGCGTCTGTACTAAACTGAATAACCAACCGCAGAATTACCGTACCAGCCCGTTTCTCGATATCTGTGCATCACATGTCTGTGATGTAGAATGCGGTTTTAGGCAGGCTTTCAAAGGCGAAGTCACTGGTGAACTTCAGACGGAATACGATCTTTTGTCGGACAGAAATGAAGACATATTGGGACAGATTTTTAAAAGCGTTGGGCGTGGAGTTTGGGATTATCAAAAAATATCATTAGCAGTGGCATACTGTGCAACGTTTAAGGGATGAAACATAACGTTTTGTGGGATAGTCAACGCATGGGTAATTCTTTTAAGACTGCACTCGTGGAAAAAGTCTCTCTTTCGATTTACATTTTACATAAGACAATCTTTTGACAAGGCACTGCCAAATATCCCGCTTTGAAATATTTATGTACTTAAGAGGACATCCACTCGTTTGTAGGTTATCCCGCTATATATACGCAGCTGACAGCGATCAGAAAGCGTCCTGAACACCACATTTCATTTCATCCCTCATTTATAAGACACAGCTGACATGCTGTCACTGGAATAAATACTGTAGCGACGCCAAGTTAACTCTGGTGCGGTGTCGCAACCCACCGACAAGCAAAAATGTTATATTGAGTGGGGAAAATGTATAAATGTATTCATTTTAATACATTTTAGAAAGAAAACAGCATATCTAATTAAAAAACCGTAATGTCTACAGCCAAAAGAGAAAAAACAAAACAAAAATTTCAAAGCAGCTGTCTATCTATCGCTTGAGCCTTATCCCGCAGTTACGCAGGGTCAGCCATCGCTAATCGGATTTGGTATGTTAATCTTTAAGGGGTGGCCGGACGCCCTTCCTGCCGCCACCCCGTGCCCACCGGGACGGAATCAGAGTACCCCAACTGTCTGTGTCGAGTGTAATCCATGGAATAGTGCGAAAGTGTTCAAATGTCTGCGAGCCGTGTAACTGAGGCGGAACGTGGGGACCAGCCTGGAATTCACTTAGCGGGATGTGGAAAACCGCCTAAAAACCACATCCAGGCTGGCTGGCACATCGGTCCTCGTCGTTAATCCACTAGGCGGATTCGATCCGGGGCCGGCGCGCCTACCCGAGTCCTGGAAGCAGCGCGTTAGCGCTCTCGGCTATCCTGGCGGGTCAAAAATTTCAAAACAGCTAGTATAGACAAAATTATTTTTTACCGAATTATCAAACAGACACGAATTTTTAAGAACGTACATTACCCTACAAAATTTCGGTTTCTTTCATTGAGCACTGTTTCCATCCGGAGTGTTTCGAAGAGTTTTTAAATAACATCGAATCGATGCAGCATGTGAAAAAGCATTCTTATCATATAGGCCTACTGTTCAATTTATTAACAGTATGTGTCAGTACTAATTAGAACTTTCACCTACTTCATAGCAGTTACAATCAGTGCGAAGTTCACCGTGTAATTCGTCGTTAACGGCTCAACTACAATGAAATTTAACTGAAACAGCTAAGTCAGGTCGCTTTCAAAGTGAAGCATCGAAAGGGTTTCTATTTAGTACGCAGGCTGCCTCTTTTACTCCAACGTTCCGCTAAAAAGCCTTAATATGCCACTTCGCATGTCATTCCAGGGGTTCTCCTGTATTGTGAAAAAAGAGTATACAGTTGCAATTAAAAAGAAAAACATTTGGTTAAATATCTCGGGGAATACAGAACATAATCACTACTGTACCAGCTATTGGTGAGAGGGTTCCGTATTAGTCGAAGTCAACGCCTTAGATGACTTACCCTGTACAAATGGTCTGCTTGCAAATGTACTGTTTCAGATGCGTATCATAACAAAAACCTAAAGTCAGGTCGCTCACTAGCTCTGGTACAGGGTACCAAACATAATGGTGGCTTACGAAGTATGTGTGTAGATGAATAAAAACTGAATGTTCCAATGGATTGAGTGATGTGGAGAATTTCAACAAAAGGATGTTATTTGGACAGAAAAACAGATATAAATAGATTTTATTCGTGGAATAATAGTATAATCTACATACGGATCTTAAAATCTCGTTAAGTATTTCGATATGAACGAGTGCCACAACGGTGGCGAGTAATTTCTCTGATTTATAATTAATGGAAAATGTCGTTAAGGATAGATAATAAGTACTTGCTTTATTATATCTTATATCGTATACAAACGGTTATTAAACCTTTCTAGTCTGTTTGCACCGTCTTCCACACGTGAGTTGCCACCGGCCGGAGAGCACGGTGTTCAGTTCTGTGCTGCGGAGCGTGGCCACTGTGTAGTGTACTGCAGCAGGGGAAGCGAGCGGCTATTGCACAAGGTAGGGCGCGCCGGCTACCACCAGGGCGGCGCGAGGGCGGCGGGGGTCGACGTCGGGGTGGGGGTGGGGTTGGGGGGTCACGAGCAGGCCGCCAGCCGCGCCGCCGCCCCCGCAGGCCCGGCGGCGCCGTGGGCAGCGTCCGCGTGCTGCCGGAGGCGTTCGCCGGAGGTGAAGAGCTTGCCGCAGGTGGCGCAGCGCGCCAGCTCCACAGCGTGCCGGCACTCGTAGTGGTCCTTGAGCGCCGACGCGTCCGCCAGGGGCTGCCCGCAGAAGGCGCACGGGAAGCGGCCGTCGCAGTCCGCCGCCGGCGGGTCGTCCTCCAGGCTCCAGCCGCCGGCCGACGGAGACGCAGACATCGACGCGGCCGCCGCGCCGCCGTCGCCGGCGTCTCCGTTGACGCCGGCGGCCGCAGCCAGCAGGTGTCCGGAGAAGCCCGGGAAGCCTAGTGGCGGCAACATCAGCGGTGGCTGCTGCTGCTGCTGCTGCTGTTGCTGCTGCGGGGGTGGCCCGAGGCGGTCGCCGTTGAGCAGCATATGCTCGACCAGCTGCTGCGGGGGCGGACCGCCCCCGTGGCCCAGCGGCGGCAGTCCCTTGAACGCCGCCTCCAGGTTGAGCGGCAGCGCGTGCGACTCGGCGTACAGGCGCGCCAGGAACTCGCCGTGCAGCGACGGGTTGGCCACCAGCGACGCCGCGAGCGGGGAGGACTTGTCCATGAAGAAGGACGCCGCCGCCGCAGCCGCGGCCGCAGATGCCGATGGCGACGATCCGCCGGGGCTGTCCGCCGACGTCGACAGCAGCTTGCGGTGCAGGTTGAGGTTGGCACTGTGCCTGTCTCTGCTGCGCTTCGACGGGAACGCGGCGTTGCACCCTTCCACAGTGCACTTGTGCATTAGCTTCAGGTGCACGTTCTGGAAGTGCGTCTTCACCCCGAAGTGGTTCTGGAAGATCTTCCCACAGGCGGTACAGCGGCGGGGGTTGTCTTTGTCGATGGGGACGTCCATGGGGCCTATGAAGCTGCCAGTCTCCGGGTAGAAGTAGTGAGCGTCCTCTCCCGGCGAATCGTTGGAGGAAGAGCCTTGAGATCTCGCTGGGCTCGAAGGACACCCGGAGAAGTTGAGCTCCGGCCCACAAAACGGGCCTTGCGAAAGGCATTCGAGACGCTGCAGTGCAGTAGACGACGACATCGACCCTTCACCGCTGTGGCAGTCCTCTTCCTCTTGTTCTTCCCTTTCTTCTCCCCGCTCCGCCTTTATACACCCAACTGGCCCACCCTTATCATCATCTTTCCTAGTAGCCTGTTCCTCCCCAGCGTTTCTTTCACAGTCCTGGAGAGTGCTTCGCTCTTTCTCGGCATGACAGTGAAGTTCACGGTTACCAGTTTCTTCCGCATTCCCTCCTTCCACCTCCCCATTACCGCAGACTTCACCAGAGTCTACCGCACTGCTTTGCTTCGTGCAGTCTACAGGACCATTCTCCGAACTTCTGTCATCAGGTAACTTCTCAACAACTCCGTCACTTTCAGTATGGGCAGTAGCTTCTGGAGAAGGATCTGCTCCATTTGTACGATGCGTTGCCCCCGACGCCCTTGCTGGTTCCTCGTCGTCAGCGCCGTTATCATTCGCAGGTGGGGCTGACGCGAATGGCGAGTCTGCAGACGAGTCCTCGTCGCAGGACACGTGGTTGCTGTCCGTTTGTGCGGGCAGTGCGAATCGCGTCGGGTTGCGGTTCTTCCGCGTCCTCGGGTTCTTTGACGCCCCGGCCGCGCCCTCGCCGGCGTCCTTCGCGTTGTGAGCCTCGACGGCGCTCAGCGAGTCATCGTTGCTCGCCTCACCCTGGTTGCTGGCAGAAGGCTCGTCCTCGGCGTCCGCTTCCACGTCGCCACCGAGCCTGGGACGCTTGGCCTCCGTCGCCTGCAGCTGCTCGTCTCCGCTGAGGCCGTCCGCCTCTGGCTGGGAGTCCTCGTGACCCTGGGTCAAGTTCTGCGGCTCTACGTCCGTACTTTCCCTCTCGTCCGTGTCGTCGTCGTCGTCTGGTCCTCCGTCGACGACGATTCCGTCGTCGTCATCGTCGTAGCCGTCGTCTGAGAGGTCGTCTGGCAACGGCAAGTGGTCGCTGAGTCGCAAACCTGTGTCTTCAGGAGGCGATCCCAGCGTACTGCTGCCGAAGTCGTGGCGTCTGCTTTCTTCGAACCTGTGGCGAAATTGTGAGAAACATTAGGTGACAGACCACTTATTCCGTATACATAAATATTCTTCGTAACTTATTTTGCTCCAATATATGTCCACAACTCCTATTAGCAACAATAATAGTGTTTTCCTCACTCTAATGTACATTTTCTTTAATTGTTGTTGTTGTCGTGGTCTTCAATCCAGATACTTATTTCATGCAGCTCTTCATGCTACTCTATCCTGTGCAGGCTTCTTCATTTCTGAGTAACTACTGCGACCTACATCCTTCTGAATCTGTTTAGTGTACTCATCCCTTGGTCTCTCTCTACGATTTTTACCCTCCATGCTTCCCTCCAATACTAAACTCGTGATCCCTTGATGCCTCAGAACGTGTCCGACCAACAGATCCCTGCTTACAGTCAAGTTGTGTGATAAATTCCTCTTTCCCCCCAATTCTGTTTTGCACCTCCTCATTAGTTACGCGATCGACCCACCTAATCTTCAGCATTCTTCTGTAGCACAACATTTCGAAAGGTTCTATTGTCTAAACTATTTATCATCCACGTTTCACTTCCATACATGGCTACACCCCATACAAAAACTTTCAGAAACGACTTCCTGACACTTAAATCTATACTCGATGTTAACAAATTTCTCTTCTTCAGAAACGCTTTGCTTGCCATTGCCAGTCTACATTTTATATCCTCTCTACTTCGACGATCATCAGTTATTTTACTCCCCAAATACCAAAACTTATTAACTACTTTAAGCGTCTCATTTCCTAATCTAATAATCTCAGCATAACCCGATTTAATTCGACTACATTCCACTATCCTCGTTTTGCTTTGTTGATGTTCCTCTTACATCCTCCTTTCAGGACACTGTTTATTCCGTTCAGCTGCTCTTCCAGGTCCTTTGCTGACTCTGACAGAATCACAATATCGGCGAACCTCAAAGTTTTTATTTCTTCTCCGTGGATTTTAATTCCTACACCAAATTTTCCCTTTTTCCTTTACTGCTTGGTCAATATACAGATTGAATAACGTCGGGGATAGGCTACAACCCTGTCTCACTCCATTCCCTTACCACTGCTTCCCTTTCATGCCCCTCGACTCTTATAACTGCCATCTGGTTTCTGTACAAATTGTAAATAGCCTTTCGCTCCCCGCATTTTACCCCTGCCATCTTCAGAATTGGAAAGAGAGTATTCCAGTCGAAATTGTCAAAAGCTTTCTCTAAGTCTACAATTGCAAGAAACATAGGTTTGGCTTGCCTTAAACTACCTTCTAAGGTAAGTCCGTATAGCGTCGCGTGTTCCAAAGTTTCTACGGAATCCAAACTGATCTTCCCTGAGGTCTGCTTCCACCAGTTTTTCCATTCGTTCGTAAGGAATTCTCGTTAGTATTTCGGAGTCGTGACTTAATAAACTGACAGTTCGCCAGTTTTTACATCTGTCAATACCTAATTTCTTTGGGGTTGAAATTATTATATTCGTCTTGAAGTCTGAGGGTATTTTGCCTGACTCATACATCTTTCTCACCAGGTGGAAGAGTTTTGTCATGTAGGGCTCTCCTATGGCTGTCAATATTTCTAAAGAAATGTTGTCTACTCCCGGGGCCTTGTTTCGACTTAGGTCTTTCAGTTCTGTGTCAAATTCTTCACGCAGTATCATATCTCCCATTTCATGTATGTCTGCGTCCTCTACCATTCCCATAATATTCCCCTAAAGTACATTGCCGATGTCCAGATCCTCTATGTACGCCTTCCACCTTTCTGCTTTCTCTTGCTCCCTTAGAACTTTTTCCATTTAAGCTGTTGATAGTCATACAAATGGTTCTCTTTTCTCCAAAGACCGCTTTAATTTTCCTGTAAGTGGCATCTATCTTACTTCTAGTGATATATGCTTCTACATCCTTACATTTTCCCCGTAGCCATCCGTGCTTAGCCGTTTTGCACTTCCTGTCGATCTCCTATTAAATTCAATTTATCTTCTGTTACCCAAGGATTTCTACTGCTCCTCGTCTTTTTACCTACTTGATCCTCTGCTGCCTTCACTATTTCATCTCTCAAAGCTACCCACGCTTCTTCTACCGTATTTCTTTCCTCCGTTCTTGTCAATCGCTCCCTAATGCTCTGAAACTCTCTACAAACTCTGGTTCTTTCAGTTTATCCAGGTCCCATCTCCTTAAGTTTCCACCTTTTTGCAGTTTCTTCAGTTTTAATCTACAGTTCATAACCAATAAATTACGGTCCGAGTCCACATCTGCCCCTGGAAATATTTTACAACTTAAAACCTGTATCCTAAATGTCTGTCTTACCATTATATAACCTATCCGAAACCTTCCAGTGTCTCCAGGCCTCTTCCACGTATACAACCTTCTTTCATGTTTCTTGAACCAAGTGTTAGCTATGATTAAGTTATGCTCTGTGCAAGATTCTACCAGGCGGCTTCCTCTTTCATTCCTTACCCCCATTTCATATTCACCTGCTACTTTTCCTTCTCTTCCTTTTCCTATTATTGAATTCCAGTCCCCCACGACTATTAAAATTTTCGTCTGCCTCCACTTTATGAGTAATTTCTTTTGTCGCATCATACATTTCTTCAGTCGCTTCATCATCTGAGGAGTTAGTTGGCATATAAACTTGTACTATTGTGGTAGGCTTAGGTGTGGTCTTCGTGTCAGTCTTGGCTACAATAATGCGTTCACTATGCTGTTCGTAGTAGGTTACCCGTGTTCCTATTTTCCTATTCATTATTAAACCTACTCCTGCATTATTCCTATTTGATTTTGTATTTACAACCCAGTAGTCACCCGACCAGAAGTCTTGTTCCTCCTGCCACCGAACTTCACTAATTCCCACCATATCTAACATTAACCTATCCATTTCCCTTTTTAAATTTTATAACCTACCTGCCTCATTAAGGGATCTGACATTCCACGCTCCGATCCGTAGAACGCCTTTTTTCCTTCTCCTAATAACGACGTTCTCCTGAGTAAACCACGCCCGGAGATCCGAATGGGGGACTATTTTACCTCCGGAATATTTTACCCAAGAGGACGCCATCATCATCTAACCATTCAGAAAAGACGCAGGCCCTGGGGAAAAATTATGTCTGTAGTTTCCCCTTGCTTTCAGCCGTTCACAGTATCAGCACAGCAAGGCCGTTTTGGTTAGTGTTACAACCCCAGATCAGTCAATCGTCCAAACTGTTGCCTCTGCAGCTACTGAAAAGGCTGTTGCACCTCTTCAGGAACCACACGTTTGTCTGGCCTCTCAACAGATACGCCTCCGTCGTGGTTGCAACTACGTTACAGCTATCTGTCTCACTGAGACACGCAAGCCTCCCCACCAATGCCAAGGTCCATGGTTCATGGGGGGCGGGAGAGAGGGGTGTTAATTAATTAATCTGTTTAAAATAGCTTTCGTGTAGCCTGCGGTGAACCATACAATTATCATCCAGATATGTGAATCCGAGAGCTAGACACGTGTGGAAACAATCGGTATGTAAGGTTGTAAGCGCTGTTCGTTGTGTTTCGATATTGTTTTGTTAAGGTATTCTACAGCGCTGCCTATACCCGTACAGTCACTTCCCGAAATAAAATGCGTAGTGCAGTTCTATGTATGTCCACCCAGAACACGACACCATTTTATATCGGTCAATCACACTTCGATAGTAGGTAGGCTGCAATCTGTCGTTGTTGGACGATCGAGTTCAGTATATTTCGCGACCAAGTACCACAGTAAATTCTACAAATAATTGCGTCATATTATCAGTTAATATATTTATAAACTAGGGGCACATTGTCACTTTAGTTCCTCAGTGATGCGGTCACCCATATTTCGCTAGCGGTTTGTGATAGTATGTTTATAAACATTGCAGGCGACATAAATATTCACTTATTACTGGAGACATCATACTTCCATGGAACTACTTCCTCCGAATCTTCACAACATTCAAGCGCAATGCCACAAAAGTTACAACACAAAAGGCATTTCGACACTTTACCTGACGCTATTCTACATTCCCTTCCGCCACAGTCTCGATTCGTAAGCGGGTTCCAGCGCACACTACCATAGTCCCGCCCGTGCTGGCGACAGAGCCCAGCTCCGGCATCAACGCCTCAGTCCACACTGCTGGTGCCGACGCGCTGTTTAAATGTTCAGACACTCAGTAAGGCGGGATTACTGTACATTCATAACGCATCAGTTCTTCACGTTGATGATACGTGTAACAAATTATCGGAGAGGAAGTACGAAGATGGCTGTACAGTGGCCCGTGAATGAGGAGGATATCGGAGGGGAAAGTGAACCTGAGAAAACCAGCTGCAGTGTAATTGATCGGCAAGGAATAGATACACTACTGGCCAGTAAAATTGCTACACCACAAAGATGACGTGCTACAGACGCCAAATTTAACCGACAGGAAGGAGATGCTGTTATTTGCAAATGATTAGCTTTTCATAGCATTCACACAAGGTTGGCGCCGGTGGTGACACCTACAACGTGCTGACATGAGGAAAGTTTCCAACCGATTTCTCATACACAAACACCAGTTGGCCGGCGCTGCCTGATGAAACGTTCTTGTGATGCCTCTTGTAAGGAGGAGAAATGCGTACCATCACGTTTCTGACTCAATTAAGGTCGGATTGTAGCCTATCGCGATTGCGGTTTATCGTATCGCGACATTGATGCTCGCATTGGTCGAGATCCAATGACTGTTAACAGAATATGGAATCGGTGGGTTCAGGAGGGTAATACGGAACGCCGTGCTGCATCTCAACGGCCTCGTATCACTAGCAGTCGAGATGACAGGCATCCTATCCGCATGGCTGTAACGAATCGTGCAGCCACGTCTCGATCCCTGAGTCATCTGATGGGGACGCTTGAAAGACAACAACCATCTGCACGAACAATTCGACGACGTTTGCAGCAGCATGGACTATCAGCTCGGAGACCATGGCTGCGGTTAGCCTTGACGCTGCATCATAGACAGGAGCGCCTGCGATGGTGTACTCAACGACGAACCTGGGTGCACGAATGGCAAGACGTCATTTTTTCGGATGAATCCAGGTTCTGCTTACAGCATCATGATGGTCGTATCCGTGTTTGGCGACTTCGCGGTGAACGCACATTGGAAGCGTGTATTCGTCATCGCCATACTGGCGTTTCACCTGGCGTGATAGTATGGGGTGCCATTGGTTACACGTCTCGGTCACCCCTTGTTCGCACTGACGGCACTTTGAACAGTGGACGTTACATTCCAGATGTGTTACGACCCGTGGCTCTACCCTTCATTCGATCCCTGCGAAACCCTACATTTCAGCAGGCTAATGCACGACCGCATGTTGCAGGTTCTGTACGGGCCTTTCTGGATACAGAAAATGTTCGACTGCTGCCCTGGCCAGTAAATTCTCCAGATCTCTCAGCAATAAAACGTCTGGTCAATGGTGGCCGAGAAATTGGCTCGTCACAATACGCCAGTCACTACTCTTGATGAACTGTGGTATCGTGTTGAAGCTGCATGGGCAGCTGTACCTGTACACGCCATCCAAGCTTTGTTTGACTCAATGCCCAGGCGTATCACGGCCAGAGGTGGTCGTTCTGGGTACTGATTTCTCAGGATCTATGCACCAGTACCCGTGGTCTAGGGGTAGCGTCTTTGATTCATAATCAAAACGTCTTCGGTCCCGGGTTCGATCCCCGCCACTGCCTAAATTTTCATAAATAATCAGCATTGTCGGCCGAAGACACCCGCCATAAGAAGTCAGCCTCATTCTGCCAACGGCCTTGTCAAAGAGGGCGGAGGAGCGGATAGAGGTTCAGGGCACTCTCCTGTCCTAGGGGTGGGAAATTGTCCCTAAAGGCGGAAGAATCAGCAATGATCAACGGCATGAGGATGCAGAAGGCAATGGAAACCACTGCATTAAAGACACGTAACGTGTATCCACAGGACATGTGGCCTGTAATTGAAGAAGTATCATGATGATCTCTCCATTGGCAAAAGATTCCGGAATAGTCCCCCATTCGGATCTCCGGGAGGGGACTGCCAAGGGGGAGGTTACCATGAGAAAAAGATTGAATAATCAACGAAAGAATAACGTTCTACGAGTTGGGGCGTGGAATGTCAGAAGCTTGAACGTGGTAGGAAAACTAGAAAATCTGAAAAGGGAAATGCAAAGGCTCAATCTAGATATAGTAGGGGTCAGTGAAGTGAAGTGGAAGGAAGGCAAGGATTTCTGGTCAGATGAGTATCGGGTAATATCAACAGCAGCAGAAAATGGTATACCAGGTGTAGGATTCGCTATGAATAGGAAGGTAGGGCAGAGGGTGTGTTACTGTGAAGAGTTCAGTGACCAGGTTGTTCTAATCAGAATCGACAGCAGACCAACACCGACAACGATAGTTCAGGTATACTTGCCGACGTCGCAAGCTGAATATTAACAGATAGAGAAAGTGTATGAGGATATTGAAAGGGTAATGCAGTATGTAAATGGGGACGAAAATCTAATAATAGTCATGGGCGACTGGAATGCAGTTGTAGGGAAAGGAGTAGAAGAAAAGGTTACAGGAGAATATGAGCTTGGGACAAGGAATGAAAGAGGAGAAAGACTAATTGAGTTCTGTAACAAGTTTCAGCTAGTAATAGCTAATACCCTGTTCAAGAATCATAAGAGGAGGAAGTATACTTGGAAAAGGCCGGGAGATACGGGAAGATTTCAATTAGATTACATCATGGTCAGACAGAGATTTCGAAATCGGGTACTGGACTGTAAGGCGTACCCAGGAGCAGATATATACCCACATCACAATATAGTAGTGATGAAGAGTAGGCTGAAGTTCAAGACATTAGTCAGGAAGAATCAATACGCAAAGAAGTGGGATACGGAAGTACTAAGGAATGACGAGATACGTTTGAAGTTCTCTAACGCTATAGATACAGCAATAAGGAATAGCGCAGTATGCAGTACAGTTGAAGAGGAATGGACATCTCTAAAAAGGGCCGTCACAGAAGTTGGGAAGGAAAACATAGGTACAAAGAAGGTAGCTGCGAAGAAATCATGGGTAACAGAAGAAATACTTCAGTTGCTTGATGAAAGGAGGAAGTACAAACATGTTCCGGGAAAATCAGGAATACAGAAATACAAGTCGCTGAGAAATGAAATAAATAGGAAGCTAAGACGAAATGGCTGCAGGAAAAATGTGAAGACATCGAAAAAGATATGATTGTCGGAAGGACAGACTCAGCATACTGGAAAGTCAAAACAACCTTTGGTGACATTAAAAGCAACGGTGGTAACATTAAGAGTGCAACGGGAATTCCACTGTTAAATGCAGAGGAGAGAGCATATATGTGGAAAGAATACATTGAAAGCCTCTATGAGGGTGAAGATTTGCCTGATGTGATAGACGAAAAAACAGGAGTCGATTTAGAAGAGATAGGGGATCCACTATTAGAATCGGAATTTAAAAGACCTTTGGAGGACTTACGGTCAAATAAGGCAGAAGGGACAGATAACATTCCATCAGAATTTCTAAAATCATTGGGGGGAGTGGCAACAAAACGACTATTCACGTTGGTGTGTAGAATATATGAGTCTGGCGACATACCATCTGACTTTCGGAAAAGCATCATCCACACAATTCCGAAGGCGGCAAGAGCTGACAAGTGCGAGAATTATCGCACAATCAGCTTAACAGCTCATGCATCGAAGCTGCTTACAAGAATAAAATACAGAAGAATGGAAAAGAAAATTGAGAATGCGCTAGGTGACGATCAGTTTGGCTTTAGGAAAAGTAAAGGGACGAGAGAGGCAATTCTGACGTTACGGCTAATAATGGAAGCAAGGCTAAAGAAAAATGAAGACACTTTCATAGGATTTGTCGACCTGGAAAAAGCGTTCGACAATATAAAATGGTGCAAGCTGTTCGAGATTCTGAAAAAAGTAGGGGTAAGCTATAGGGAGAGACGGGTCATATACAATATGTACAACAACCAAGAGGGAATAATAAGAGTGGACGATCAAGAACGAAGTGCTCGTATTAAGAAGGGTGTAAGACAAGACTGTAGCCTTTCGCCCCTACTCTTCAATCTGTACATCGAGGAAGCAATGAGGGAAGTAAAAGAAAAGTTCAGGAGTGGAATTAAAATACAAGGTGAAAGGATATCAATGATACGATTCGTTGATGACATTGCTATCCTGAGTGAAAGTGAAGAAGAATTAAATGATCTGCTGAACGGAATGAATAGTCTAATGAGTTCATAGTATGGTTTGAGAGTAAATCGGAGAAAGACGAAGGTAATGAGAAGTAGTAGAAATGAGAACAGCGAGAAACTTAACATCAGGATTGATGGTCGAAGTCAATGAAGTTAAGGAATTCTGCTACCTAGGCAGTAAAATAGCCAATGCCGGACGGAGCAAGGAGGACATTAAAAGCAGACTCGCTAAGGCAAAAAAGGCATTTCTGGCCAAGAGAAGTCTAATGATATCAAATACCGGCCTTAATTTGAGGAAGAAATTTCTGAGGATGTACGTCTGGAGTAGAGCATTGTATGGTAGTGAAACATGGACTGTGGGAAAACCGGAACAGAAGAGAATCGAAGCAATTGAGACGTGGTGCTATAGACGAATGTTGAAAATTGGGTGGACTGATAAGGTAAGGAATGAGGAGGTTCTATGCAGAATCGGAGAGGAAAGGAATATGTGGAAAACACTGATAAGGAGAAGGGACAGGATGATAGGACATCTGCTAAGACATGAGGGAATGACTTCCATGGTACTAGAGACAGCTGTAGAGGGCAAAAACTGTAGAGGAAGTCAGAGATTGGAGTACGTCAAGCAAATAATTGAGGACGTAGGTTGCAAGTGCTGCTCCTCTGACATGAAGAGGTTAGCACAGGAAAGGAATTCGTGGCGGGCCGCAACAAACCAGTCAGTAGACTGATGAAAAAAAAAATGCACCCATATTGCGTGAAAATGTAATCGCAAGTCAGTTCTAGTATAATATATATTTGTCCAATGAATACCCGTTTGTCATCAGCATTTATTCTTGGTGTAGCAATTTTAATGGCCAGTAGTGTATATTATCTGATCAAAAATATCCAGTCATCCCAACGTAATGTGAGTTTGACCACCAGATGTCACGAGAGGCTGCCCGCCAGCGCAATAGAAGGCGGGGCATGTAACGTTGTCAGCAGAGAAGCACTAACAGCTGAATGGTTCTATCAGGAGATCTCGTCACTTGGAACATGAACTAGGCATTGTACGTCACCTGAGTAACAGATCCATCAAGGACATTTTAACCTTTCTCGAGCTACTGAAGACGACTGCTGGTAACGGCATTGGGAAATAGAAACGAGAAGGGACAACCGCGGCTAAACCGAGACAAGGCCTGTACAAACGGACAGCGAACAAAGAGCGCTGCGAAAAAGGGTTTCTAAAAAATCGCATGAAATGAGCGGAAGTAATTACTCGTGAGTTCCGAAGTGCTACCAGCAGTCCAGCAGTTCAGTTCGAGCAGCTCCTCACAAGCCATTTATTTTTGTAACAAAAACTAAGCGAATTTTGAGGTGGCGTTAAAGAGCAACGTCACTGCACAGTGCATGACTGGAAACGGGTGATTTGTAGTGACAAATCACGTGATACCCTGAGATGGAAGGGTTTGTGTTTGAAGAAGCCTGGAGAATTTTACCTGCCATCATGTTGTAATGGTTCTTTATTTACGTGACCATCACGGCACTCCAACCCCAGTTCCCGATACCAGCAATTTCGTACTACTTTTCTGCGAAGTAACAGACATATTTTTGTCACAATATTCACATTTGGTTTTATTAATGTATAGGTACTCCGATGTATCGATATATTACAGTGATATGGTTCTTGTGTGTATTCATTTCAGTGGGACTGTCATAAACTTTGACTTACTTGTAACCGTTTTTGGCGCGAATGCGCACAGAGCAGTCTTTGTTTCACTTTTCATAAGTTAAGTTGTTATTTCGCTTTGTAAAAGAACAGTCAAGTCCTGTGTTTGGTTAAAATGGAAATTTAATATATGAAGATTGATACAAAACTGTTTTCTTGATGATGTGACAATTAACAAGAAGTACATGTGAATTTACAAGAAGTGTAATAAAAATGTGGATCGTGAACACCAAATCGAAAATTATCTCTACCATACCATCGTTTTGATCTGCGTTTGTTTGATCGTTAAAAGTTTCGACGAAATCTACGCGTGAATCCATTCAAGAGAAGTGCCAAAATTAATGACTTTTTTACAGTGACTTCATTATTTCCATTCTGACGATACCATCCACAGTCAATAACTTTTTTGTTGCACAATAAAGCGAACATATGCTGCGTGAGCAACATTATTAATCTGATTTCTAACCTACTTTGCAAGTGGTGGTATTGTTAGAATGTGCAGTCCCAACAGTGAAGTACGGAGGGAACGGTATGGGTATCTTCTTGGTGATTAGGCTGTCTTCCACTTTTCGCGCTTAAGAAAACATGTACCATACGGGGGAGGATGTGAATACGTTTCAGAATAGTGTGTACTGCGTACAGTAAAGGAATAATTCAGAGACGATGATCGTATTAGCATGATAATGTTGTAGTAGTTGTGGTCTTCAGTCCTGAGACTGGTTTGATGCAGCTCTCCATGCTACTCTATCCTGTGCAAGCTTCTTCATCTCCCAGTACCTACTGCAACTTACATCCTTCTGAATCTGCTTAGTGTATTCATCTCTTGGTCTCCCTCTACGATTTTTACCCTCTACGCTGCCCTCCAATACTAAATTGGTGATCCCTTGATGCACTCTGTCATAAAGCAGCATCTGTGAGGCATTGGTTTGTGGACAATGACATTACTGATATGGATTGCCCTGTCCAGTCTCCCACCGTAAACACAACAGAACAACCTTGGAATAACTTAAAACGTCCACTTAACTCCACACCCCAACGTCCAACGGAAGTACCTTATCTGGTTTCGACTCTTGAGGAAGAATGGGCTGCCATTCCTCCGGAAACATTCAGTCACTTCACTGAAAGTGTTCCCAGCAGAGGTGAAATCGTCATATCGGCATGGTGTGTCCTCTAATAGGCGCCCGGACAATTTTGATCAGATAGTGTACTTTCCTTGCGTTCAGTATGCTCTAGCCGTATGTGGTGGTGAGCTACGAGCGACCGACCAGTTGAATGTGAGTTGGTGATGAGTTTTGAGGTACGCACCTGTGCATGGTGAGGTCGAGGCTGTGCTTGGGCAGGTGCGCGGCGGGCCCGAGCATCGGGAACGGGGAGAAGACAGGCCCCAGCGGCAGCGCGCCGGGCGGCGCGTGCGGGGGCGGCGGGGGCGGCGGATGCACGAGCAGGCCGTGGCCGTGCGCGTGAGCGTGCGCCGAGCGGCCATCGTGCGGCGAGATCTTGCGGCGCAGGTGCGGCGAGTGCAGCTTGGGGTTGGGGTTGGCGCTGTGCCGGTTGCGAGACCTCCGCGAGCTGAACATCATGTTGCAGCCGTCCACCTGCGGGCGACACGTACAGTGGTTAGCCTCTAGAGTACGACCCAGTGGATGAAGCCGTAGCTGCCGCAGTTACCGGCTTTTATGAATGGATCTCAGTTACTTTTGGGAATATCAAATGGATGTCGAGAACCTCAAGCTCTCATACAGAATACTGAACACCAATTTAGTTACCTACACTTGTAGCTACCAGCTGTGTGGAGCAGTGTGTAATATTTACCTCTTTAGCTATCAGTCTTTCTACTGGTCTCCCAGGTGGATAACATACTGGACACATGTTGGAGAGAAATGGCACTTTATGTACCTCCCTCTGCTCCTCCACTCTTTCGCTCCCCTGCTTTTCATTTTTCTTCGCCCTATTGCTCTCTCTCTCTCCCTCCCTCTCTCGCTCTCTCTCTCTCTCTCTCTCTCTCTCTCTCTCTCTCTCTCTCTCTCTGTTTGTGTGTGTGTGTGTGTGTGTGTGTGTGTGTGTGTGTCTGTGTGTGTGAGAGAGAGAGAGAGAGAGAGAGAGAGAGAGAGAGAGAGAGAGAGAAAGAGAGAGAGAGAGAGAGGTGGGGCAGAGGGAGGGGGAGGAGATTGTCTAGATACGTGTGCATATGTGTTTCTTCCCCTCTCCGAATGGTTTCTCATTTTTGAAAAGGAGTACTGTCAGTCAGGTTAGTGCTGAGCTGGTTACTGTACATTGACGCGAAGCTTGACGGTATGGCACTTTGGTTAAGTTAGACCTGAGTTGTGGCAATGTGGACAAATGAGGTGGTAAAATTCCACAAGACGTAACCTCCAAGTATTCTGGAAGCTTCCAAGAACGGAAGTCTCGGTGCCTCAAGACAGTCACTTCCCTCCACTAGTGGAGAAACTGAGGTTATAGATAAGCGACATACATCATTCACGAGCTTCGCGATTTGCGAAATGTATCTGCCAATGACTGTTACGCTCCCATGTGTCTCAGCACAAACTGTGCCGAACTGTTGCAGCCTCAATTCGTTACTGAGTGGTCAGCGTCTGGCTGTCATGCGAAAAGTTTTATTCCTTCTACTCTCAGGCATATTTCTTTGGTGAGAGTAGTGGAATAGGATGCAATTTGCCTCGTGAAATCTATTGAGTAGCAGTTACACAGTTCAGAAAGATGACAACTGCCGGCAGAGAGATGCGTTGATCACATGCTCATCCATACCGTGGCCGATGACGCCACTGGCAGGGGACGACAAGGGGGCGTGTCAGCAGTGTGCGTTCCTCGAGGCCTGATCGCGCAGTTATACAGTTTGTCTTCCTGACGACTTGTCTCGATCATTTATCGCTTTTGATGCGTTTTGTGTGCATCGCTATGACCTCGAGACTAGGCAGCAGAGTAAGTTGTAAAAATACTCAGCATCACCTCCGGATAAGTGAACAAAGACACGGAAGTCAGGTGGAAAATAAGAGCGGGTGTTTTTGCTGATTCTCATCATAGGCTCTTTATGACAGTAAGAGCAGGTACAGTAAAACTTAATGACAGTCTTCTGAGAAGATTGCGGAAGAACGTCGACTAGCAACGCAGCGATACACTGTCGAGGAACGTTCGTTTCCTGAAGATTAGTAGAGTCTGACAGTGAGCCAAGTGGCTATTTTGGGTATGAGTGTTGTTCCAACCTCCTTGTTCAGTCGACCTGGCACCCACTGTGGGTTTCCTTCGCTTAAAGAGTCACCTACGTGGCAGCCATTTCATGGCGACATGGAGCCGATGAATAAGAGGAACTGTTCCACAGAATTCATCATTTGACATTGCTTCTCTACAGCACACTTTTCCGCTCCACTTGGAAATAGCCTGATGTAAATGCCGAAGCTGGTCGTGGACTTAATAAAGTTCTATTAATAACTGGAGCAGCTTATAGTAATTAACCGAACATACGGCTATAGAATCAGCATCCTCCGAATATGGAAAAACTAATAGTGCTTCTTTAGGCACAAGTGGGGTTCCTCAATCACTGTATCCGCTAGCTCATCCATGAGTGGGAGATATGTCATTTCGTGTAAAATGTCAAGCTTTATTAACTCTTATGTCGAGACTGTTATAAATGAGAACCTTCTTTCGTGGTGCTGATATGAACTTTACCGCATCAAAGGTACGAAATACAATGAAGAAACACACTGAAAGACTTATTGTACGAGAGGTCGCAAGCAGTGGCCTAGAGGATACGTACCGTGCACTTGTGCATCTCGCGAAGGTGGACGGCTGAGAAGTGGATCTTGAGCGCGCCCTTGTCGCAGAAGGTCTTGAGGCAGACGTTGCACTGGACGCGCTTCTTGCCGGTGGCGGGGTTGATGAGCTGAGTGCCAAGGTTGATGGGCAGGTGGGGGTCGCCGCCCCAGTGTCGCCGGCCCGGCACGCCCCTCCTGGGCGTCGCCCCCGGGGGCAGCTGCGTCAGGGGCGGCAGGCCGTGGGGCAGCCCCGGAGGCAGTGATGGCGGGGGCGGTGGGGGCGGCGCCAGCGGGGGCGGGCCGGGCCGCCGGTAGAGCCCATCGCGGCTGAGGTTGAGGGCGCTTTGCGCGCTGTCCTCCTCGTCGTCGGTGCCCGAGCCGAACTCGCTGCTGCCGCCCCCGCTGCTCAACACGTCCGCCGCCGCCGGGGACTTGGTGTCCGCCGGTGGGGGCGGCGGGGGCAGAGGTGGAGGCGGAGGGGGCGGCAGCGGGGGCAGCGTCGGCAAGCCGCCGCAGGCCGCGGGGTGCAGCGCCAGCGCGCCCAGACCCACCAGGCCGGGGGGCGGCGCTGACGCAGACATCGACGCCGGCACCGGGGGACTGACCGCGTCTGACAGGCGGCGCCGGCCGCTCGCCGCCTCCGGAGGACTCGCCAGCTTCCGGAAGTCGAACGGCTGCATGCTCTGCAGTCTGCCGGAAGGAACACGCTGTTCAGCACTTCACTAGAAGTTAGCAGTCGCGATATGTATCACACGTCACATTTAAGGCTAATCGGCCTGGTGCAGTATCGCTTAAATCCTATTATTACGTAAAATATTGCCTCCGAATTGAAGGACACTGGCTCCGCTACAGCTTGTCAAGCAGTTTGGTGGCGCCCGCAGCCGAGAGCGGTCGTGAGCCAGGATTCACTGTTCGTGGCCTGAACAAAGGCATATTTTCTGCTGAGGATATTTAACTGTAATACTTTACCATTCAACACGAAGTTCATGGTCTGCGTTCAGACGGTAAGATAGAACAGAACATTCATTTAGGTGAAGATGTAACATTTTGCAGTCAGCTGGAAGTGTTTGACAGGATGTGATGGCGAATCAGCAACTGCGAAAAGTATTGCAGTAAGCGTTCCAGCTGCGGAATAAATTTATGGGACCCCTTAAAAATATGTGTACTCATTCCTGGAAAGTAGCCTGCACATTCCTGTAGCAGTTTCAAACAGCCATATCGTCAGCGGAACCACGACAGCGAGTTATTTTCTGCAAGATGAATTTTTAGAAGACGACTGATGATCTGTCATATCTTTGGCGACGTGTTTCTGACGTTTTAAATTTCCACCTACAACTATGACGTGCACTGTTAAGTTGTCATGATAATCCACACTCTTGCTTCCGCATTTAAGCGGAAGTGCACGCACACCACAAGTTTTTATGTTTGCATCTGACTTTATTATTCCACATCACGCCGAATTTTGGACATGCGATCCACCTGTTCTCACAAAGAGCTGCGAGCGGAAGTCTTACATACGCTCACTTCCTGAACACAAATAGATTGAAAGGACCGACAGTGAAATCTACTTAGGATTACTGTTCTTCCTGACGTGATGGAGTTAACAACCTTACTCGTTTTTCCTCCATTGTCGTCTCCAAGCTTGTGTAACTGATAGTGGCTTCATCTGAAGATAATGGGTACGAAACTTACAGAAACGATGCGGCAAGACGACGCCACCGCTTGGTCCATCACTCAAAGAGGTTTTATCAGTTTGACAAAAGCCGCGCGGGACTAGCCGAGCGGTTTAAGGCGCTGCAGTCATGGACTGTGCGGCTGGTCCCGGCGGAGGTTACAGTCCTCCCTCGGACATGGGTGTGTGTGTTTGTCCTTTGAATAATTCAGTTAAGTAGTGTGTAAGTTTAGGGACT
Source organism: Schistocerca piceifrons (assembly GCF_021461385.2). Taxonomy (NCBI): domain Eukaryota; kingdom Metazoa; phylum Arthropoda; class Insecta; order Orthoptera; family Acrididae; genus Schistocerca; species Schistocerca piceifrons. The sequence goes on along the minus strand of NC_060144.1, from coordinate 533,072,662 downwards.
AATGACCTTAGCAGTTAAGTCCCATAATATTTCACACACATTTGAATTTTTTTTTTTTTTTTGACAAAAACTCAGCATCCAAAATGTTAGTCACTCCGTCATGAAACTAGGAGGCTGTTCGCTTTGGATTATTTTAGATGCTGTTGATACGGTAGTAGACGATCATGTGATCGTTCACCGTTGACTTAAGTCACGACAGTATACAAAAAATAAACTGGATAACAGCTGACTGTAGGATTGGAGTGTGGTCAAACGATTCTTAATTTTCCCTTTTCCAGTTGATACAAGGCTTGGAGTACATCGACGGCGCAATAAGGAGCTTAACCTGCAGCATGTGGAGGGTGTAGTTCAGCGTACAAGTGGTTCTGTGGTATTTTCGAGATGTTTTTCGTACCATGACTTGGCCCCACTCATTCAGGCAACTGTAAACACGAACCAGGATGTTTATTTCAAAATATTCTCTGGCTAAGTGTTGCCTCAATCACCTAGATCTTCATGACTGTGGCTGTGGCCACTCGCGTCTTCCAAGATGATTAGTGCCGCGTGCACAAGGCTGCAGAACTACGTCCTTGGTTTGACGAACTCTCAGGCATTTTATCATTCCGCTACTGGTCACTAAATTACCCGATATTAATCCCATAGAAAATGTCTCGGACTATTAAAAATGGGTGAAACGCAGCAATCAACAATCACCGCAAATTGGTAGCTCTCTTGGCTCCAACATCGGTGAGTGGCCTCAGATGCCTGTGTATAAGTGAAGAGACTTGTGGACTCCCATACATGCCGAATTGGGGACATAAAGACTAAAGACGATGTTACATGGTTTTAGGGTGATATCCCCTGGGTGATGATTTTTTTTTTTTTTTTTTGTCTTGTATGCTTATCATTAATGGCCGTGGTGGAGGTCGTCCTCTTTTCTGCTTGTAACGCCAGAGAAGTTTCCAGCGTGCAGTGGTCTATGTTTGGCACTTACTAGGCTCGTGTGAGGGCTAGTTAGTCTTTCATTGAAACATTTATTTTCCAGGACCTGTTGAGAGGAAACATGTAAGAAGTCCTTGCACGAAGCTGCACGTTGGAGAAGAATAACCTTAGTGAGAACAGGAAAATTGAAATCATTTGTTCGCCTGTGGCGCATCTGGTGACACCCGTGCTGGGTGTTGAGGTCGTGGTCACTTTGTAGAGAAGCTACGTTTCCAGGCTTTTACTGTCGTTAATGATCCATTGTGATCCACACTATATTGATTCCAGTGTGGAACATTCAAATAATTTGCGATGTCGTTTTCTGTATGAGGGTCTGGTATACTCAATGGTTTTCCTTTTGTTTGTGTACTTTAGAGTGTGTACAGGTCACTGGTAGGAAGTAGACAGTATCGTGCTGTTATAAACTAGGAGAAATTGAAATTTTATGGAAGAAGCGGGCATGTAACTGAAGCGACTGAATTATATTTGGCCGACCGTGGTGGGCGAGCGGTTCTAGGCGCTACGGTCTGGAATCGCGCGACCGTTACGGTCGCAGGTCCGAATCATGCTTCGGGTATGGATGTGTGTGATGTCCTTAGATTAGTTAGGTTTAAGTAGTTCTAAGTTCTAGGGGACTGATGACCTCAGAAGTTAAGTCCAATAGTGCTCAGAGCCATTTGAACCATTTTTTAATTACATTTGTTTTTGGGAAAAATTTAAGTGTGTCATTGTTTGCGACTTTGAACTGATATCGTATTTTGACGTTTTGGAGATTATTGGTGTCTAGAAATCATATAGAGGCGGTGTATTGACTGTCAACGGTGAATGAATTAATGAGGCAATGGAATACAACCTTTAAATACGGATCGTTGGAATCCGTTAACGGCACAGATAAGTATGTCGCAGTCCATTTAGGACCATGCCGAATAGTAACTAGTGACGACTAAATATTGTGATCCAACAAGCTTTGAACTAAGGTACTTCTTTCTTTTCTAAGACTGAGACATTCATCTGGGACACAGTGTCTAATTTTGGCTCAGATCCGCATCTCCCTTCTCCCTCCCCCCCTCCCCCCCTCATGACAGGTCAAGCGAACTGGTTAACGCACAGGACTTGTGATGGGAAGAGCGAGTATCTTATACACGCCCCCGCTTCGCCTTTATGTAGTGCGTTTTGAAAATCTGTTCATGAAAGATTGTAACACAAACATTTTAAGTTAAAAAAACAGCCACCACAAACAATTTTATACATTAACTTAGGCAGATAGATATGTTTTTTATGCCACTGATTGTAAAACTGTACTACATTTATTTTATTAGGAAATTAAGCTATTAATTAAAGCAAATACTACTATTCCCGATTTTCCGCACATCCTCGAGGCGAGAGAAAAGAGAGAAACTATTTAACGTCATCCCCTCTGTATAGGCGCAATTTTGGTCCAGGTCAATTTTAAGGCGACGTCTTTCAAACTGAAACATCTGGTGGTCACCAAGATGGCGGTAAAAATGGAAATGTCGTGTGGCTAGGGCCTCCCGTCGGGTAGACCGTTCGCCTGGTGCAGGTCTTTCGATTTGACGCCACTTCGGCGACCTGCGTGTCGATGGGGATGAAATGATGATGATTAGGACAACACAACACCCAGTCCCTGAGCGGAGAAAATTTCCTACCCAGCCGGGAATCGAACCCGGGCCCTTAGGATTGACAGTCTGTCACGCTGACCACTCAGCTACCGGGGCCGGACACGTAAGATAAACACCGCCAGAGAAGCTTCCTGGTGTGAATAAGAACGTCAAGAGCGCAGGATTACACTCCTGAAAGACTGTTGGGAGTTGACATCAGGCAGACTCATCAGATCTGGAGAGCTGTCTCAGAACTCGCTTGTAAGACAGACGTAGCTTTTTGTAGGAACAGATTTATAGGTTGGCAACATAAAATAGTGCCCGCTCTAGCGATCTGCTGTTTCCTTGCTGGGAGCGAGATTTTAAATAGGACCCAGCTGGGTCACTCAGCCTCACTCTGCTTGGTGTCCTGGGGCAGTAAACACTTGGCGTACGCGTTCATCACAGAGGAGCTCGTGGACAACCGACTGCCAACGTCGGCACAACACGGCGAGATGCTGCGGCCTACAGGACAGGTACAACGCCATCATGATCCACAGTCCCTCATTCATAGATTACGTTTTTGTAACTTCTATTTTACCTGTCACTTGTAACAAGTGAACTTGTAATCTTTCGTAGTGATTTCAGTGCTTAATATTTGTTTTCTGTTGCTTTTTAAATACTGCAGACAGAATATGTCGCAACTAAGAAATCGAATTTGTCCCATTCTCATTTTTATGATTGCGTTATCGCCCTTCCTCTTCCCCTACACCCTTACGATTACATTCTATTAATCAATGTTCGAAGTGACTGCTGGATTCACGATTAAGAGTATGATCTAGTCAGATACTTCCAAGGCCTTACAATTTGGCATCGACTTCGTGGGGTTCCTTTTGCTGGTGGAAGTGGTGGGCAGCTGAGATACAACACCACAAGGTCCACGACATTACTTACATAGAACATGCCATAAAAACAAAAATTACTTAGTAAAGATTTACAAACTAATAGATACGCTATTGGTGCTTCCATTATTCGTAATGAGATGATAATCAAAGCGTCGAAGAAGTCAATTAACGTGAGACATATTCTCATTTTAAAGTTAATGTCAAACTATAACAAACGTATAAACGTGTATACCTTATTATCTCGTAACATAACACATTTTTCAGGAATCATCAGGTGTATTTACTAAGTGTTGAAACGTATGCCAAGTAACAGACACGAGAAATTGTGACAGACGCTGCAAACCGTTTCTTGAACTCCATGTAGCGGCAGTGTATTAATGAAAATGGTTATAAACAATGTATCCCTTCTTCAAACCAACAATTGGTTCAATTGGCTCTGAGCACTATGGGACTTAACATCTGAGGTCATCAGTCCCCTAGAACTTAGAACTAGTTAAACCTAACTAACCTAAGGACATCACACACATCCATGCCCGAGGCAGGATTCGAACCTGCGACCGTAGCGGTCGCGCGGTTCCAGACTGTAGCGCCTATAACCGCTCGGCCACTTCGGCCGGCTTCAAACCAACACCTCAGTACTAGAAGTAAGAATAAACTTCACAAAAATCGATGACACTTACTGCGGTCCAGGAAGGCGTCCAATACTCAGGAAGACACAATTTCAATAATCTGCCAGAAGACATAAAAAATTTAATTACCAACTCGGTTCACTTTAAACGTTCTGGTAGCCTAAAGAATTTACTGGTGGCCGACTCCTCCTACTACATTACGATTTTTATAGCAGAAGGCCGATGTGGATGTGCGGTTCTAGGCGCTTCAGTGTGGAACCGCCCAACCGCTACTGTCGCAGGTTTGAATCCTGCCTCGGGCAGGGATATGTGTGATGTCCTAAGTTAGTTAGGTTTAAGTAGTTCTAAGTTCTAGGGCACTGATGACCTCAGATGCTCAGAGCCGTGTGAACCATTTAAACCATTCGATGTAGATATTATCAATAATATCAAATACCACGAATGTTACGTAATGTCTGACTTCCACACATTTCCAGTGCAGTAATGTGATCACTGTAAATGAGAGTCCTAAACAGATTTTCTATTTGTTGTTGCGTGGCTATATTAGACTAAAGATTGTCATACGAAACTTAGTGTGTTACAAATTTTCATAAGTTTTGGCAAATTTTTGTTACTACTGAAAATATGTTTGAGATTTATTTTTCTTACTTCCCATCCATAACGAATGTTTCACTTAGAACTGCGGATGGACCATTAACACATGTATTTTTATTTTCTTAAATTTCTATTGTAAACGTGTATTAAGCCCTCTCTTTTTATGACATGTCTACATCTTGGAGGATTTCCTTACTAATGCATCTGTGGAACAATAAACATGTCTCATCGATCTATAAACCGTGACTTGAAGATCGACGATTGATAGAAATTACTTGTCAGGAAATAAATACTACTGACAACGGCTTCTGCTGGTGTCACTATGTCGTTTCTCTAAGTACTTACATAAACAAAAGTTTTGTGTCCCCCGATATGGCGGGCAGGTGTGCTGCTAGTGTGACTGATCTTGTCCCGATCGGAAGGTCATCCCTGACGTCGTTTGTGAACATACTGTATACGAGTTACCATGATAGCTTCCTACGGGGAGAATGTTGCACTCGAACGGATTGTAGCGTTTCAATTGAAAGTAAAGCACGAGTAGAGACGTACTGGAGACGTCTGTGAAATAGTAGAGTAAGCATCCATCATGTCACGTAGGACAATCGTGACCAGTAATAGGGTCAGCATCATCACGTACAGCATAACACCATGGATTCCGCTAAAGATGAAGAAGAAATCATGACCCCCAGGTTGCGCGTCGGTGTTGTTTATGGGTGAAACTCGGAACTGTTTGTATCCTTGATAATCGCAGACAACATGTTTGGAAGCAACAAGGTAAAATCTAACGCCTCCAATACCGTGTTCCACATGTGCAACAATGTGGTAGTGGAATGGTGTTCAGTGGTGGCATCACATGGGGTACTATGTGGTTGCTGAGGGCAATCTCACTGCTCTACGGTACGAGCAAGAGATCCTCCGGCCTGTCGCAAACACTTTGGTGACAGTTTCATCTGGATGGATGCTAACCAGCTTGCTTATCGTGTTGTTGCCTTGAACACGTTTCTTCAGCATGCTACCATCACCAGGATCGAGTAGTCTGCCTGTCCCAAGGACATGGTTGCAACCGAATATGTGTGGGATCGATTCAAACGACCTGTTTTTGGACTGCACTGCTTGGGCAGAATCCGCTGAAGAGTGGGACAATTTGGACCAGAGCTTGCTTGGTGATCTCATAGATGGTATTCCACGACGGCTTCAAGCCTACATCCGAACAAGAGGACGTTCCTCCAGACATTAATGCTGCACAGGAGTGCTATGAACCCCCTCTCCCCTCCCCTCCCAATGGGGAACAGACTAATTTTCTACTTTACACAAAATGTTTGCTTTATTTATTTTTTTCTTATTTAGTGATCTGGACACATTGCAAATAAATATATGCCCAAAGATCGGAGCCAGTTTTGATTTTATGGGCAATTAATTTGGAAATAAAGAGGTACTGCAAAACTTTCGTTATTTTGTATATATACTCTAAGAATAAAAAACGTGGAAGCTACGCAAATTGGTAACAAACTGGTATTCATACAGGTATCGACGGAAAATGCAAAACTTTCGCGGCCGTTGGATAAATGTGTGATGTGGAGCGCAACTTCACCGCGCAGCTGGCAACGACAGTAAACAGGGGAAATATCGGTACCAGGGCACAAAGTCTTTGGGAATTTCATTCAGTGTACTCAGTTGGACAGTAACTATGCCTCGCATACATGAGCGTGACAACATACTCGGGTGCCAGCATTTGACACAGGACGTGTAGCTGGTCTCAAAGAAGTCGGTTGGAGTATTCGGCGAATCAGTCGACATCAGAGTAGAAGCGATGCCACTATTCGACTATGTTGGCAGGAATGAGTGAACCATGGTTAAACCCAACGTTAAGAAGGAAGTGATCCTCCTAGAGAGACCGAAGGACGCGATGACCGAGCAGTCAGTTCTCCAGGTTCATCATTTAAATCGATCCGACGTGCAACTGCTGCTTCAGTGACCATGGCTCACAGAAAGGGGGCTGAGCTTCTTGAGCCAACTAGCAGTTACTGCTACGTCTACATCTACATTTATACTCCGCAAGCCACCCAACGGTGTGTGGCGGAGGGCACTTTACGTGTCGCTGTCATTACCTTCCTTTCCTGTTACAGTCGAGTATGGTTCGCGGGAAGAACGACTGCCGGAAAGCCTCCATGCGCGCTCGAATCTCTCTAATTTTACATTCGTGACTCCTCGGGAGTTATAAGTAGGGGGAAGCAATATATTCGATACCTCACCCAGAAACGCACCCTCTGGAAACCTGGACAGCAAGCTACACCGCAATGCAGAGCGCCTCTCTTGCAGAGTCTGCCACTTGAGTTTGCTAAACATCTCCGTTACGCTATCACAGTTACCAAATAACCCTGTGACGAAACGCGCCGCTCTTCTTTGCATCTTCTCTATTTCCTCTGTCAACCCGACCTGGTACGGATCCCAAACTGATGAGCAATACTCAAGTATAGGTCGAACGAGTGTTTCGTGAGCCACCTCCTTTGTTGATGGATTACATTTTCTAAGGACTCTCCCAATGAATCTCAACCTGGTACCCGCCTTACCAATAATTAGTTTTATATGATCATTCCACTTCTGTACTCAAACTCACAGATATTTTACAGAAGTAACTGCTACCACTGTTTGTTCCGCGATCATATAATCATGCAATAAAGGATCCTTCTTTCTATGTATTCGCAATACATTACATTTGTCTATGTTAAGGGTCAGTTGCCACTCCCTTCACCAAGTGCCTATCCGCTGCAGATCATCCTGCATTTCGCTTCAATTTTCTAATGCTGCAACTTCTCTGTATACTACAGCATCTCATCCGCGAAAAGCCGCATGGAACGTCCGACACTATCTACTAGGTCATTTATATACACTCCTGGAAATGGAAAAAAGAACACATTGACACCGGTGTGTCAGACCCACCATACTTGCTCCGGACACTGCGAGAGGGCTGTACAAGCAATGATCACACGCACGGCACAGCGGACACACCAGGAACCGCGGTGTTGGCCGTCGAATGGCGCTAGCTGCGCAGCATTTGTGCACCGCCGCCGTCAGTGTCAGCCAGTTTGCCGTGGCATACGGAGCTCCATCGCAGTCTTTAACACTGGTAGCATGCCGCGACAGCGTGGACGTGAACCGTATGTGCAGTTGACGGACTTTGAGCGAGGGCGTATAGTGGGCATGCGGGAGACCGGGTGGACGTACCGCCGAATTGCTCAACACGTGGGGCGTGAGGTCTCCACAGTACATCGATGTTGTCGCCAGTGGTCGGCGGAAGGTGCACGTGCCCGTCGACCTGGGACCGGACCGCAGCGACGCACGGATGCACTCCAAGACCGTAGGATCCTACGCAATGCCGTAGGGGACCGCACCGCCACTTCCCAGCAAATTAGGGACACTGTTGCTCCTGGGGTATCGGCGAGGACCATTCGCAACCGTCTCAATGAAGCTGGGCTACGGTCCCGCACACCGTTAGGCCGTCTTCCGCTCACGCCCCAACATCGTGCAGCCCGCCTCCAGTGGTGTCACGACAGGCGTGAATGGAGGGACGAATGGAGACGTGTCGTCTTCAGCGATGAGAGTCGCTTCTGCTTTGGTGCCAATGATGATCGTATGCGTGTTTGGCGCCGTGCAGGTGAGCGCCACAATCAGGACTGCATACGATCGAGGCACACAGGGCCAACACCCGGCATCATGGTGTGGGGAGCGATCTCCTACACTGGCCGTACACCACTGGTGATCGTCGAGGGGACACTGAATAGTGCACGGTACATCCAAACCGTCATCGAACCCATCGTTCTACCATTCCTAGACCGGCAAGGGAACTTGCTGTTCCAACAGGACAATGCACGTCCGCATGTATCCCGTGCCACCCAACGTGCTCTAGAAGGTGTAAGTCAACTACCCTGGCCAGCAAGATCTCCGGATCTGTCCCCCATTGAGCATGTTTGGGACTGGATGAAGCGTCGTCTCACGCGGTCTGCACGTCCAGCACGAACGCTGGTCCAACTGAGGCGCCAGGTGGAAATGGCATGGCAAGCCGTTCCACAGGACTACATCCAGCATCTCTACGATCGTCTCCATGGGAGAATAGCAGCCTGCATTGCTGCGAAAGGTGGATATACACTGTGCTAGTGCCGACATTGTGCATGCTCTGTTGCCTGTGTCTATGTGCCTGTGGTTCTGTCAGTGTGATCATGTGATGTATCTGACCCCAGGGATGTGTCAATAAAGTTTCCCCTTCCTGGGACAATGAATTCACGGTGTTCTTATTTCAATTTCCAGGAGTGTATATTGTGAAAAGCAATGGTCCCTTAACACTCCCCTGTGGCACGCCAGAGGTTACTTTAACGTCTGTAGACGCCTCTCCATTGAGAACAAAGTGCTGTGTTCTGTTTGCTAAAAGCTTTTCAATCCAGCCACACAGCTGGTCTGATATTCCGTAGGCTCTTCCTTTTTTTTTTAGGCGACAGTGCGGAACTGTATCGAACGCTTTACGGAAGTCAAGGAAAATGGCATCTACCTGAGAGCCTGTATCTAATATTTTCTGGCTCTCATGAACAAATAAAGCTGTTTCCGGAATCCATGTTGGTTCCTACCGAGTAGATTCTGAGTTTCCAGAAATGACATGATACGCGAGCATAAAACATGTTCTAAAATTCTGTAACAGATCGATGTCAGAGATATAGGCCTATAGTTTTGCGCATCTGCTCGACGACCCATCTTGAAAACTGGGACTGCCTGTCCTCTTTTCCAATCATTTGGCACCTTCCGTTCCTCTAGAGAGTTGCGGTACACGGCTGTTAGAAGGGGGGCAAGTTCTTTCGCGTGCTATGTGTAGAATCGAATTGATATCCCGTCAGGTCCAGTGGACGTTCCTCTGTTGAGTGATTTCAGTTGCTTTTCTATTCCGTGGGCACTTATTTCAATGCCAGCCATTTCTTCGTTCGTACGCTAGCAAGCCCACGTACGTCGAGTGTTCCTACTGCCTCTTTTCGTGCTTGCCAAACCCTACTTTGGCCAGCAAGGTCGCCTAATCTCTCCAGAACTGAGAACGTTTGGAGCTTTATGGGCACGGCACTCAAACCACTGCGGAATTCTGACGATATAACAGTGATATCACTCAGGAGGACATCCAACAACTCTATCATTCAAAGCGAAGCCCAATAACTTGAATGAGGACCAGAGGTGGACCAATGCGTTATAGACTTGGTCAGTTTTTGGAGCTCTTTCTCTTGAATAAATCATCCAGTTTTTCTGAAATTGTAATCATCTGTTTTTATGCATATGTACATCGCATCTACCGATTTCCGTCCCATTCGGATAAATTTTTGGAGTGGCGGAATATTTTTTTGTTTGTTTTATATACCGGGTGATCAAAAAGTATAAATTCGAAAACGTAATAAACCAGGGAATAAAGTAGATAGAGAGGTAAAAATTGACACACATGCTTGAAATGGGGTTCTATTAGAACAAAAAAAAAAAAAAAAGGTCACAATATGTCCGACAGATGCCGCTGGACAGCAAAACTGCTACCGTGACGGGTGAGAGGTACGCCGATATTTTACAGAATCGCATCATCCCCAGCCTGACTGATTAACGCCTGCTGGAACGTACGATGTTTATATAGGATGGCGCTCCACCCTATATTGCCAGAAGCGTGAAAGATCTCTTGCGCGCGTCGTTTGGTGATGATCGTGTGCTCAGCCGCCACTTTCGTCATGCTTGGCCTCCCAGGTCCCCAGACCTCAGTCAGTGCGATTACTGGCTTTAAGGTTACCTAAAGTCGCAAGTGTATCGTGATCGACCGACATTTCTAGGATGTTGAAAGACAACATCCGGTCGGCCGGAGTGGCCGAGCGGTTCTAGGCGCTACAGTCTGGAACCGCGCGACCGCTACGGTCGCAGGTTCAAATCCTGCCTCGGGCATGGATGTGTGTGATGCCCTTAGGTTAGTTAGGTGTAAGTTCTAGGGGACTGATGACCTCAGAAGTTCCCCACAGTGCTCAGAGCCATTTGAACAACATCCGACGCCAATGCCTCACCATAACACCGGACATGCTTTACAGTGCTCTTCACAACATTTTTCGTCGACAACAGCTATTGTTGAGGAATGACGGTGGACATATTGAGCATTTCCTGTGAAGAACATCATCTTTACTTTGTCTTACTTTGTTATGCTAATAATTGCTATTCTGATCAGATGAAGCGCCATCTGTCGGACATTTTTTGAACTTTTGTATTTTATTGGTTCTAATAAAACCGCATGTCAATCCAAGCATGTGAGTCAATTTGTACCTCTCTATCTACATTATTTCGTGATTTATTCAGTTTTCAAATTTATACTGACTTTTTGATCACCCGATATGAAAACTGTGTTGCAGTGTCTGGAGAAAATATTCTGGAAATACCTGTTGAGTGGTGAGACGCTCACGGAGCTGGCCCCCGGCGGCGACCTCGGCAGCGGTCCGTTTGAGCTGCTGCTAGAGACCACGGGTGGGGGCGGATGCAGTTGCGGGGGCGGCGGAGGCGGCAGCTTGAGGAAGCTGAACCTGTGCAGCGGCGGCGCGCCGGCGGGGTGGGGCGGCGTCAGCGGCGGCCGCGACGGCGGGCTGGGCCGGCGGGGGCGGCCCGGGGGCCGGCGCTGCGGGGGCGGCGGGGGCGGCGGCGGCGGCGGCGCCGAGGCGGCGGCTGCGGCGGCGGCCAGCAGCTGCAGCGCGATGGCGCGCGTCTCGCCGAAGCGCAGGAACTGGCGCAGCACCAGCGGCTCCTCCTCGGCGCTGCAGATGTGCCAGCGCTCCAGCGTCGCGCCGTGCGTCTCCTGCAAGCAACGTCACTGCTGGGGCACCGCATCGTCCTGGAGAACCCGCGCGAGCCGCGTTCGTTTCCCGCCTGACGCTGTGCACGCGGCCTGCTGGTGGCTCAGCCGCCATCACGCGGGAGGTTCTCGCTGAGTGCGGGGCGACAGGCTTGTGGCCCTGTCACGTGGCTAAGGGAACATGGGTGATGTACAGGGGCTCGACAAAAACACGGAAACACGGAAACACGAAAAACACAACACCGTGCCATGCCTAATGTTATGGCCTTACCAAACTTCAGTCGTCTGCGGGTAATTGTGGGTTCTTTGCTCTAGGTCGAACTTGATTGGGACTATAACACATGAAATATCAGTTCACTTTTTTTCCATGGAATGGTAAAAAGATTTACTCAACTTTATACAATTCATAGCCACTGGAATGTGCTGGATAATTACAACCGATGCACAAATTTACTAAACTCTTTTCCTGAACTAGTTGAAAAGTATAATTCCATTTAAGACATGTGTTCCACATGAGCACTAAGTAGTCGATGTCGTCTTCTTGATCGGATGTCAAAAACTGGGCAGAGCCTTCCTCTGTTCGGCTATGTATCAGCGAACATGTAATAAGACGAAAGCGAAAAATGTGTGTTCACTCAGTAAGGACATCACCTAATGAAATGTCACTCATTCCTGACAGAGAGCTCGTTTATATTTACGTAACGTCAATTATTACAGAAATTATTTCTATTACTATCATAGGAAAGCCCCACAATTATTTAGAAAACGCGAAAATGATAACTTTCTTTGTATGAAGCATAACGCATACTCTCCGCTAACTTATTCCCAGTTCCGGAACATCGCGTCTCAACCAACTATACTATACTGTGTAAGAGGTCCGAGCAGATGTAATTTCGATGTATTGCTCATGCGCTGCCTGCGACATGCAAGGTATAAGAGAATCTCTGACCAGAGAGCAGTGTTGACTGCAGTAGGAACTGTGTAGCTGTAGCAGTAAGTTATTTCTAGTCTGGAGTCTGCTCTGGTCTGGTCTGGTGTATCGTGTTGGCTGGGCCGGTCGCGGTGCAGCGATGTCGGAGCCTGAGTGTTATTGTATAAGGTAAAAAGCAGCCTCGCGCATATGTAGTAATGTTATCTCAGATCCTATGTAAATGTTTTAAAAATCTCGTAATAATACTCTTTCTCATAAAAAGTAACTTTTAACAACGATTCATTTCAATTTAAAGAATTTACTAATTTCTCCCATCCATGATCATCCCGATTGTTGCAAAAAAAAAAAAATCAATTGATTCTTTTCATAAATGACAAATCTATCGGCCAGCATTGCACAGGGCTGTGCCAGAAAAAATTATTGTAAGAGCAGATAAATATGCGTTATCCGGCGACTTCATTGAGCTAAGAATTTTTCTCATTTTTATTTAAAATGATCTTTCAGGGCCATGACGCAGCACTGCTGACGTCCAAAATTTACTAGGTTAAATTCACAGTCAATTATGGAAAAGTTATAAGTGAGGAACAATTTAATTGAGAGGTTTGCTACATTGTATTATTACCAGGTTACGGAAATTATTTTGTTGGGACGTTACACTGAATGTGAACCACATAATTATAATTTTTACTGTTGAGAATTTTAGGAATTTTTTCTGTTTGAGGTTACACTAAATGTGAATATTATTCTTATTATTATTTTTTTTTTAATTTTGTGGGGAGGTTACAACTGGGCCACAACTACTAGCGACCTTGTATTTGATGTTATACTGTTCTAAAGGCTCTAATCGCCGTCAAAATGTTGTTAGTTGATATTTAATTATAACAAATCCTAACGAGAACAACAGGTTTTCATTGATCTTCAATGCGTCGTTGCCTTAAAACGGCTTACTCTCGTAACAAGGGAGTTATAACGAGAAAATAACTAAATACGAAAATTCTTTAACCGTCAATATGAAGCTTCCAGTCGTTTTATTACAACAAATCATACCAACAACGATTCGTTCTAGAGACATTCAATGCACTGTTGTTTAGATACGACAACGGCCTTGCCGGAGTGACAACACCGGTTCCCGTCAGATCACCGAAGTTAAGCGCTGTCGGGCTTGGCTAGCACTTTGGTGGGTGACCGTCCCATGTGCCGAGGGCTGTTGTTAAGCGGGGTGCACTCAGCCCTTGTGAGGCAAACTGAGGAGCTACTTTACTGAGAATTAGCGGCTCCGGTCTCGAAAACTGAGAACGGCCCGGAGAGCGGTGTGCTGGCCACACGCCCCTCCATATCCTGATGCAGTGACGCTTATAGGCCGCGGATGAGACGGCAGTAGCTCAGTAGCGATGGGCCTTCCGAGGCCTCTTCGGACGGAGTTTTGTTTAATTTAGTTGCTTAGAAACAGCATACATTCATAGGGTTTAACATATAACATAAAACGCATCGAATATGGGCTCTACTGAAAACGACAAATGCAGTAGGGCGTCCTTCTTTCTGCTTGTGACGTAGATAGCGTTCTTTCTTCCTATTGGTTAGATTTAAATGGCACGGCTCTCAAATATCGCTGAAATTATTTTGTGTTTCGCTGGAAAAACTGGCTCCTCAACGTGAAACACTAGGAAGTGGCGTCACAAAACTCGTAAAACGCAACGTCAGCATTAGCTAACTCGTGTCGTGTGGCAACGGCTTTAACGGGTGATGTTTTCGGAATTCCCGATATGCGGTGTTTTTCGCTCACAGAAGCATCTACCACACGAGCACCAATAATTTGTCCACGTTCGCATTCACATAGCTCCAACATAATGCACTCAAAGCTGCAGAGAACTGAGCTCTGACCACGCCTTGTACATGTGCCGTCCGTGGTCAAACACGTCAGCACGTGCTGCAGGCATGGGTAGCATCAGCATTTATGTTCTAGCATGCATGTCTCGCATCTGGATACACGTTAATTGCTTCAGCCCGACCACTCTATAAAACAGTTATCAGTCGGAGTCCTAATATTTTGTTGCACACGAACTGGAAAACGGACTACTGAAATTGGATTAAGCGCCCTAGCTACTAAGTGTTTCTCCTTGTCTGACAGGTAACTCAATAATGGATCTATATTTCTCATAAATAACTGAAAGTTTCGTAGAGTAGTTATATAGACTAACAATTACCAGAGAAGTATTCTGCAGTAATGACACACAAGCACAAGCTTCTAGGTTCTTAGCTGCACAAAAACTATTTGTTTCAAAGTTTTAGATTTATGTTCCACTTTTACATATGTCGCAACTCATCCTTTTTCCTATTCACTCCACACAAAAATGATGCTAGTCTATAAGGCCTGATATTTAACTTCTGCACGCTTGTGGTTACATGGTGTTCAGAGAGACATAGAACATCAATCACTTCAGAATTTTCCACATCTTCTAGACATATAAGAAGCTCATCTATCTCGTTTTTCAACCTAGAAATATGTTGATGAAACAAATTAATTTTACTTTCCTAGAAACTGTTACACATATTATGTTCCTGTTCTGTTATAATGTCTTTCAAAACTGTATGTCTGTAATCTGACTCTGACACTAATCACATGGATTTTATCGTGCGTGCTTGTAGCCCCCTCACATTTTCTGCAAGGTACTGAGATAATTCGTCGCCCCCATCCTGTTCACGTGCAGGCCATTATTTGCGTATCCCCATTTCAAAATTGCAGCACCAGGCACAGCACACACAAGAGACTTCGTTTCAGTTGAAAGCCATGCACTCAGATCCTTGTGTACACGACTGACAGCCGCTTTAACGCAGGTCTCTCCGTGGCACTCTGAAACCTCTACGGACTCGACACGGTTGTGTGCTGTTGCTGCTCCAGTTTCCTCCAGGACACCTCTAATGCTAGAATTCTAAGTTGCCAGCCAGACCCTTTCCTGCTATGGGTACCTGACGCCATCCGTCAAAGTATCTGCACAGGGCTAAGCTTGGCGCCGGGTCTCACGATGCTTGTGACCTGGTGTTCAATACACAGCTACGCCTATAGCATTTGGTCTACACCCCTCCCGTGACTGCTCCCTACTTGCAAGACTCTCTTCTTTCTGCTTGACTTTTCTATTGAATTAGACTCAAAGTTGTTCCTGCAAGTCATGTATTCTCTACTTTTCTCAGAAACTGGTTTTGACTCTTATATTTCAGCTAACAAATCAAACTGATTTCTAACCGGTATCTCAGAAGTGATTTCAAAGATTTTCTGCTTTTTTGGGGTCGCATTATGTGGGGCCGACATACGCCGCTGGTGGTCATGGAAGGCTCCGTAACGGCTGTACGATACGTGAATGCCATCCTCCGACCAATAATGGAACCATATCGGCAGCATACTGGCGAGGCATTCGTCTTCATGGACGATAGTTCGCGCCCCCATCGTGAACATCTTGTGAATGACTTCCTTCAGCATAACGGCATCACTCGACTAGAGTGGCCAGCATGTTCACCAGACATGAAACCTATCGAACATGCGTGGGATAGATTGAAACGGGCTGTTTATGTACGACGTGACCCACCAACCACTCTAAGGTTCAAATGGTTCAAATGGCTCTGAGCACTATGGGACTTAACTGCTGAGGTCATCAGTCCCCTAGAACTTAGAACTACTTAAACCTAACTAACCTAAGGACATCACACACATCCATGCCCGAGGCAGGATTCGAACCTGCGATCGTAGCGATCGCGCGGTGACAGACTGTAGCGCTTAGAACCGCACGTCCTATCCGGCCGGCCCGCTCTGAGGGATCTACACCGAATCGCCTTTGGGGAGTTGGACAATCTGGAGCGACAGTGCTTTGATGAAGCATTTGGTAAGAGCTCATTGTAGGGTTCGAGTATGGTGCCGACCTTCCGGAGCCATGGTCCCAAGTTTCCAAGTGACTAAGGGGCTGTGCAAGCTGGTGGTGCCTCCAAAATGGTGCAGTCCGTGTTTAAATGGAAAGGACTGGGTTCTCGGGTCCGACTGAACTGATCACTGACTGGAAATGGTTACGTTCGGCTTCTTGGAGATCTCCGAATATTTAATCCTCTAAGCATTTTCGAAATGGAGTGTCCCATGTATGTAGCTGCAACTACCATTTCGCGTTCAAAGTCTGCTACTTCCAGTCGTACGGCCATAATCAAGTCGGAAACCTTTTCACATGCATCACCTGAATACAAACAACAGCTCCGCCAACGCGTACTCTTTTATACCTCGTGTACGCGCTACTACCACTGTCTGTATTTGTGCATACCACTATTTCCTGACTTTTGTCTCGTGAGTGCAGGTTTTCCGTCATTTTCGTAAATAGCCTAAGGCAAATGTCAGAGCGGTTGCTTCCCTAATCCGACTTGTGCTCCCTCTCTAATGTTCCCGTTGCAAACAGCATGTAAAACAGTAATCTTCTTCCTTTCTTCGTTCCTTGTACTCCTGTTTTGTTGTTTTGGTGATTATCAACACGAGTTACTAGTGTCTAGTCGGTGTATGAACTGTTAGCGGTACACACATTCCAGGCCAGTGGTGCGACCTCGGAATCTTTCCGAAAGTAGTTGTATTAGTAACAGAAAATTGATTATTGACATTAAAATAGTGAGCAGTGTAGGCGAGACGACCCTTAATTAGACTGGTCTCATAGCGTAAAAGATCAATGGATTAATGCAGCACTGTAAAATGTTAACTTTCAAGGCCGGAAATGTCACAGTTAATAAAAAGTTCCGGGCTATTATACCGTGGTCGAATGGATCTCACCTTAAAACCCAACGTTTCGCCCCATCCCATTGCAGCCATGGGGCCAATCGCAACGATTCTGGTAGAACTCTATTACTGGCAGTCACAAGAGGATACCATGAAAGGCTGAGGCCATAGAAATTATAAAACACCCCAGGAAATTCAGAACGAAAGAGGAGGGTACGAAATTGAATGACATCTGGATTCCTCTTTGGAAAAATCTTTCTTCCAGTCTTCCACTATGGGGTGATAAATGGTTCAGATGGCTCTGAACACTATGGGACTTAACTTCTGAGGTCATCAGTCCCCTAGAACTTAGAACTACTTAAACGTAACTAACCTAAGGACATCACACACATCCATGCCCGAGGCAGGATTCAACCTGCGACCGTAGCGGTCACGCGGTTCCAGACCGTAGCGCCTAGAACCGCTCGGCCACACCGGCCGGCCATGGGGTGATAGCAACAGCGAACTACGCCAGTCGAAAATGACCACTTCCGATCGCGTATTCAAAACATGTGACGTCACACGACTGTGTGGAAGCACGCAGAAGCGCAGTTTTGCTGGAGTAGCAGCGAGCCAGGGTGTGAAAATTTCCTCCGAAGAGGGGGACGAAACGTTGGGTTTTAAGGTGAAATCCATTCGACCACTACATAATGGTCCGGAACATTTTATTAACACAGGACTGTCAGTAAAATTTTCCAATTAAATCCACTAAGCACGATGTCGCGAAATTCGTGTCTTCATCTACATCTACATTTATACTCCGCAAGCCACCGAACGGTGTGTGGCGGAGGGCACTTTACGTGCCACTGCATTACCTCCCTTTCCTGTTCCAGTCGAGTACGGTTCGCGGGAAGAATGACTGCCGGAAAGCCTCCGTGCGCGCTCTAATCTCTCTAATTTTACATTCGTGATCTCCTCGGGAGGTATAAGTAGGGGGAAGCAATATATTCGATACCTCATCCAGAAACGCACCCTCTCGAAACCTGGACAGCAAGCTACACCGCGATGGAGAGCGCCTCTCTCGCAGAGTCTGCCACTTGAGTTTGCTAAATATCTCCGTAACGCTATCACGGTTACCAAATAACCCTGTGACGAAACGCGCCGCTCTTCTTTGGATCTTCTCTATCTCCTCCGTCAACCTGACCTGGCCCGGATCCCACACTGATGACCAATACTCGTGTATAGGTTGAACGAGTGTTTTGTAAGCCACCTCCTTTGTTGATGGACTACATTTTCTAAGGACTCTCCCAATGATCTCAACCTGGCACCCGCCTTACCAACAATTAGTTTTATATGACCATTCCACTTCAAATCGTTCCGTACGCATACTCCCAGATATTTTACAGAAGTAACTGCTACCAGTGTTTGTTCCGCTATCATATAATCATACAATAAAGCATCCTTCTTTCTATGTAGTCGCAATACATTACATTTGTCTATGTTTCCATGTTAAGGGTCATTTTACACTCCCTGCACCAAGTGCCTATCCGCTACAGATCTTCCAGCATTTCGCTGCAATTTTCTAATGCTGCACCTTCTCTGTATACTACAGCATCATCCGCGAAAAGCCGCATGGAACTTCCGACACTATCTACTAGGTCACTTACATATATAGTGTGTACTACACACCGCCATGAGCGTGACTTTGGGTGACGCTACGGTAGCTGCGAGGCGTGGAATACGGGAACGTTTCGAGCGGTGCACGGAAGAGAAGAGGGGCAGCCCCAGACGCCGCGGCTAAGGCGGGGAAGAAAATCCGTTCGGGGACGTGGCTCTGGGCGGCTGGCTAGACTGGCGTAGGTTGCAGGCCGGAGGTGGAGGTAGGCGGCTCCATTATGCAGCGGGCTTCCGGCCGCCGCGGCCGCGGCAAATCCCTTCTTTCCCTCCTTATTCCGTCCGGGAATCGCGGCTTGGCCCTCATCCCGGAAAGAAGCGCCGCCGGATGTCGGGGAGCTGCACGCCCAGCGGTCTCTCCGCGCCGCGCCGCCGAAGGCTTCTGCTCGACCGTCAGGCGGCGCTGGCTTCAGTATTCACCAGTCCCGAGTGACCTTATACGAGGACTGCAACTTTAACTGTCTCAAATGCTTAACAGGGGCGTTCAATAACTAGTGCAACACACTTTTTGCGTCCATTTTCGATAGAAGAAATGCGGAATTTGTTGTGCTACAAGTGACAAAGTTTCGGCAAGTGGCGGCGCTGTAAGTAGCCTTCAAAATGGCGTCTCTAACAGAGATGCGTACCAAGCAGAGAGTTGTCATCGAATTTCTTTTGGCGGAAAACTAGAGTATCGCAAGCATTCATAGGCGCCTCAAGAATGTCTGCGGAGACCTGGCAGTGAAGAGATCCACGGGGAGTCGCTGGACGAGGAGGATGTCATCATCCCAATAAGATCCCGCAAACCTGCCCGATCTCCCGCATGCCGACCAGCCGCACAAATCTGTGACACCTGCAGTGTTGTTTTGCCGGTCGGGGTGGCCGAGCGGTTCTAGGCGCCACAGCCTGGAACCGCGCGATCACTACGGTCACAGGTTCGAATCCTGCCTCGGGCATGGATGTGTGTGATGTCCTTAGGTTAGTTAGCTTTAAGTGGCTCTAAGTTCTAGGGGACTGATGACCTCAGAAGTTAAGTCCCATAGTGCTCAGAGCCATTTGAACCATTCGTCGGGACCAGCCACACAGTCCATGGCTGCAGCGCCTTAGACCGCTCGAACAGCTCTTCTTCAAGCGTCCTACAGCCTAGATCTCTCACTTTGCAGTTCCATCTGTTTGGCCCAACGATGGATAAACTCCGCGAGAAGCGGAACGCGGATAATGGGAAAGTTATTGTTGCAGCAGAACGTTGGCTCCAACGTCGACAAGTAGAGTGGTACCATGCGGACATACAGACCCTTCCAGTAAGGTAGAGTAGGACTATCGCACTGAACGGAGATTACGTTTGAAAAATAGGGATTTGTAACAAAAGACTGGGATCTTAATCGTGGCAATGATTAACAGCAGTGGGTGAAAAGAACCGCTGCAGGCGCCAGTGTTGTTCCAGTTCCGGACAAACTCGTTTCAGGGCAGTGAAGAGGAGCCAGCTAGTGTAGGCGGCTCGCCCTCGGCCCATTGAACAGGGCCAGCAGCGACAATGGCCGCTAACGAGCCACGGCCACGCTCTGTAGTCACCGCCATCAGGCAGCGGTCCTGCCGGTCGCCCACGTCGCACCCTGCCGCACGTCGCGCTGGTGCTGGAGACGAGGGCACGCCGAGGGGCTGACGTGCACACTGCGGCTAACGGCGAAGGCACCAGGCATGCAACCAGGAACGTGTGATATCTGAGCCGTGCCAGCCCGTATCGATTGATCTATCGGGTCGGCATGGTGTGATCTTTGGGTTCGGCCGTTTGACGTGGCTTTTGTCAGCGACGGGCGTGGGGGCTACAAAGAGGACAGCCGGAAAGCCGCGCGGCGCGAGAGAATCAGAGGCGAGCGTGGTTGAGCAGGCTGGGGCACGACGCAGAGGTTGTGGTGTGTTTGACACGTTTGCAAGACCGAACCTGGCTTGTAGTGTGGGAAATGGACTCGGCCATATTACCCGAATCGAGTCGTGCGGCCCCGATTTGGGTCTGTAAAGGATTTATAAAAGATTTGTGTGTTATAGTGTACTGTGCGCGGCGCCCTGTCCAGCTCGGCCACTTGCTGTGGGTTCTGGGTGTAGCCGCCTCTGGTCTGGGTCCAGTGGGCCCCCCTTCTGCTACTTGAATTTGTCCGTGCCTATGTGACGTCACCTATTTTGAAAATTTGTCACAAAGGTGTGTATCTGTTGGCATTTTCTTGGTGTTAAAAAAATTGTGATATCCATTATTGGTTAAACTTTATCTCATTATTGTAGTCTCCTTTATTGTGTACAGAATTTAATTAACTTGCAAGTCACTTAATGCTCGGTTAAAGACTAATGTTGTTGTTTGAATAGACTTGTTGCCCGTGCTTGTAAAGATTTTGAATTTTAATATTTTATTTGGCCAAAGAAAGTTAATAAAAGTGTTGTTGTTGTTAACTGTGAATGTTGCTTATGTGGTCCAGCCCTCCTGTTCAACAGCAATTGGCTGATTAAGGTGGGTTACCCACCACAATATCTACTAATGTTACTACATCTTCCTGCAAATACCACTTCTATGCCGATAGCCCGGAGCTTTATTCAAGTACCACATGTGAAATATACCCTGGATAAGAACACTAATACCACATAACATGACTTCTAGCGTTTAAAATGGCCTCCATATGGCGAGGAAGTTTCTTTAGGTGTGCCATGTCCACCAGAAGCCATTCATTGACCTCCCAAATTTCGCGGATGTTTACTGTTGTGTTTTACCCAACATTTTTATAGCATAGAAGTCGGGGGACTTACTGGACATATCGAGCTGCGACAGGGTGTGCCATAGTGGTTGACCAGCTGAGAAAGTGTGCATACAGCCCTATGAACACAGCTGCTATCTCAGAAGAGTGCCCACAATATACTTATCACGAAGATGCAGAAGAGGCCTGGCCAACATTTGTGCACCTGAAACACACTTGCACTCTCCGAGCACCGTCGAGTCTGCTGAATGCTCCGGCTCCCCCCCCCCTCCCCCCTCCACCTATGCGCTATTCCGAGCAGCTGTGAGTGTGACGTCTATATGCTGAAAGCTACACGTGCGAGAAACTTAGGAAGACGTGTTTGCAACAGGGTACAGCTACTTCTAAGTGGCGAATAATGCAGTACACTTTTACAAGCAGGCTTTTATCACGTGTGTTTATTTTCAAATTTCTGTTTCTCTGCCAAAAAAAGTTACTTTTACTACTCGATCAAATGAATACTTTATATAATGCAGAGCAGAAATACAAAAACCATCAATACAGGTATTTTAACATTATGCTGTGATGTTATAAAACTTACAGATACTTCGATTTTAGATTATGTAATTCTTCTGGAACTATGGCTTGTGATATTGTGAAACAGAATGCGTTGTGCAGATTATAATTTGTTAAACCCAAACGTTGAAGGGACTTCATCAACTTCATGGGAGACGAAAAAACATTGACACATACTGTTGAAATAAATATTGAAATAACTGTAGCAGCTTGTCTGCGCAGTCAAGGATTGTGCTCTTAGGATAAAATTTCATGTAAGTCGCATAAATTCCTGAATGGGACAAACAGGTCGTTGAGGTGGATGCTCCACTCTACATATGTCACCTCAAGTCGGAAGTAATGAGGTATATTAGCAGTGAAAAGCCAAAATAGTCTAACAAATAAATCAAAATCCATCTTCAGTTGTGTAATATCTTGCAATTTCTTTGAGGACTCATGATGAAATGTTTCAGTTACTGAAACGTATTTAATCATGTCAGATCCACAAGTAACTGCCTCCAATTATGGGAAATGTTTCATGTAATGAACTTGAAGCTGGTTTTTCCACAGGATTAAGTTTTGTTTGATACCACCAGTCTGCCACATGATTGTCACATTGCATTAAGACACTTAAAGAATTCAAATAATTTGTGATGTCAACATTAAAATATTTTCTCAAGATTCTGCTTACACTAAGCTCAGTTTTATTTCCATATGGCCGCCTTATGTATAGCCAGAATTCATCGTCGTTCATCAGAAAACAAGTGCACCATATCGTCTTGGTCACTAGTTTTATAAGGACGTTCCACTAAGTGTTTTTCCAGCTCATAATAGTGCGATAGGATATTAAGTCCTTTTCTTGGCCTTTAAGCGATACGAAAAGTAAGACAGCTCCAATTTGGCACTGAACAAGTGCATTCTCCACTTTTTCTTTTTTGAAAAATGTGTAGACGCCATAGTATTCCTAAAGTGGACCCTGAATCTAACTTAACAGAAGTGATATCGTCAGTAAACTGCTTGTTATCTGACAAGGCAACTGTACAGCTGTAGCGACTTCCGGCAGCAGCCTTCATTTTTCATCTCCCTCCACCCCTCCCCCCCTCCCCCCCCCCCTCAGCCCTGCTAGCCGCAGCGCTGAAGGAGAAGAAGCCGTACTTTGTCGCAGTGAACTTTGTAGAAAACGTTTGGTACTTGTACATACAGTAGTCATAGTTCGTGTAGTGTGATGTACTCACGTATAATTCATGTTAGGAATCGATTACTTCATTTATAAAAAATAATAACTTGATGTTAATCGGTTTCTATATAAACAATATACTTTGTGAACTATTGCTTTAATTTGATATGAATTCAACAATGTTGTACTTATTTATCAAAAACACAGATATGTTAATTTTATGCTTATTTACGATAACATTTCCACTAAATTTTGTAAAAACTTGTATAAAGTAAATGTTAATACGTTCATCGCCAGCTATGTAAATGATTAGAGATACTACAGTTGTAAGTAAAGAGTCTATTCTTCCACCTCGTGCTTGGCGGGAAGAAATATAGTATTAGAAAAGCATGTGTAGTCGATTGTAAGAGGCATGTTTGTGCTGTCACAGGTAGTTGTATTTCTGTGAAAGTTGGTTAATTATTATGAAACTGTTTGCTTGCTGACTATGGAGAAATAAAGGAGATAAAAACTTAATAGAACTCTTATTATTTATGCGTGGGACCTACGTGGGTCACCGAAATGAAGACTTGTAGGTAGTTCTTTGTATATGAATAACTCGAGAAAGCATTTATACCCTGAAGAAGACAATGAAGCCAAAATGAAACCATGTAAGTACCTTACATGGTTCATAATAATTTGTCGACATGGGTATGACTACTTTCAGTTTTATGCAAGATGACAAGCATCTATAAATTTGATAAGTCACTGGAAATATAATCACTAAATAGTTTGTGAGAGGAGGCACAAGCCACGATACAAAAAAAAACACCCCTACAAATATCACAGTGCCTGGCCTGAACTGCACTATCCACACTCTACGGGTTTAGCGCGTCACTGGACAATCAGGGCACTTGACGCCTTCCATGACTTGAAAAGAGGCGGAACGGCGATTCGTCTGAGCACAACACACGCTCACAATCAGCTGCTGTCGAATTTATGTGTTGTTTGGTCATTGTAAGTGCCGAAGTGCCAATGACATTTTGCAAACTTCTCGGCGCCTAATGTTCATTGAATACAGTTCCCATCGCAATGCTATCTCGAAAACTGGTTGAGATGGACCTGCAATCCCTGACAACAGATATTACTGTCTGGTCCGAAACTGGTTGTCACTGAGAAAGCGATACTTTTCTCTCGTCGCTTTTATAGGAAACATACTTAACACAGAGTTTATAGGAAGCATACTTAACACAGAGTTTGGCTTAACGACAAGAAAAGCAAAGACGAAGTTGATGAAGAGTATTAGAAAGGAAAATAACGGCTTGTTTTGCCTCACACCTGGGAACAATACATTTGCAGAAGTAGTGGAAAAATTCTCCAGTGTATAAAATAAGACAGTACAGGATAACCGAGCATGAAAGATAT
Organism: Schistocerca piceifrons; assembly: GCF_021461385.2. Classification (NCBI taxonomy): domain Eukaryota; kingdom Metazoa; phylum Arthropoda; class Insecta; order Orthoptera; family Acrididae; genus Schistocerca; species Schistocerca piceifrons. The sequence goes on along the minus strand of NC_060144.1, from coordinate 533,047,981 downwards.
CAGAAGTGGATTGGCACAAATGAAGGAAGTTTTCCTCAGTAAATGTGGCATACTGGTATCAGAGATCGATTCAAAACATCCAAGCATCGGTATGATTAAATGATGCATCAAACAACTGAAACAGAGCAAACAAAGCCTCAGGTGAGTGGAGATCTAGGTGTCGCAGTTACAAAAGAAAACTAGGTGAGACCTGGGACACTAAAATAATTCCAGAAAACTAGGAGGTTGCATTACTTCAACCATTTCACAAATTAGGGGACAAAATAGACATCAATAATTACAAAGGAATTCCGTTACTACACCTAGGATAAAAAATCTTATCTCAAGCTCTTCTACATCTACATCTACATGGATACTCTGCAAATAACATTTAAGTGTCCCGCAGACGGTTCATCGAACCACCTTCACAATTATTCTCTATTATTCCAGTCTCGTACAGCACGCACAAAAAACGAATACCTACGTCATTCCATGCGAGCTCTAATTTCTCTTATTTTATTATGATGATCGTTTCTCGCTATGTAGGTTGGCGTCAACAAAATATCTTCGAATTCCTACGAGACAACTGGTGATTGAAATTTCGTGAGAAGATTCTGTCGCAACGAAAAACGCCTTTGTTTTAATGACGTTCTCCCCAAATACTGTATCGTTTTAGTGACACTCTCTCCCCCATTTCGAGATAACACAAAACGTGCTGCCGTTTTTTGAACTTTCCCGATGTACTCCGTCAGTCCTATCTGGTAAGGATCCCACACCGCGCAGCAGTATTCTAAAAGAGGACGGACAAGCGTAGTGTAGGCAGTCTCCTTAGTAGGTCTGTTACATTTTCTAAGTGTCCTGCCAATAAACCGAAGTCTTTGGTTAGCCTTCCCCGCAATATTTACTGTGTTTTCATTCTAGTTTAAGTTTTTCGTAATTGTAATTCGTAGGTATGTAGTTCAATTTACGGCCTTTAGATTTGACTGATTTATCCCGTAACCTAAGTTTGACGGATTCCTTTTAGGGCTCATGTGGGTGACCTCACTTTATTCGTTATTAAGGGTCAATTGCCAACTTTAGCGCGATAAAGATATCTTTTATAAAACGTTTTGCAATTTGTTTTGATCTTGTAATGACTTTACTAGTCAATAAACGACAGCGTCATCTGCAGAGAAACTAAGACGCCTGCCCAGATTGTCTCCTAAATCGTTTATATGCGTAAGAAACAGCAAAGGGCCTATAACACTATCTTAGGGAACACCGGAAATCACATGTGTTTTACTCGATGACTTTCCGTCAATTACTACGAAATGTGACCCTCCTGACAGAAAATCGAGAATCCAGTCACATAACTGAGACTATATTCCATAAGCATGCAATTTCACTTCAAGCCGTTTGTGTGGTAGTGTGTCAAAAGCCTTTTGGACATCTTGAAATACAGAATCAATTTGAATTCCCTTGTCAATAGAAGTCAACAATTCGTATGATTGAAGAGTTAGTTATCTTTCACTAGAACGAGTTCTTTAAATCTGTGTTGACTTTGTGTCAATAAACCGTTCTCTTCGAGGTAACTCATAATGTTCGAACACAATATATGTTCCAAAATCCTGCTGCATATCGACGTTAATAATATGGGCAGTAATTTAGTGGATTACTCCTACAACCTTTCTTGAATGTTGGTGTGACCTGTCCAACTTTTCAATCTTTGGGTACGGATCTTTCGTCGGGCGAACGGTTGTAAATGATCGTTAAGTATGGGATCATTACTCCTCCTAACTGAAAAATACATTTCCCTTTTCTGTTTACAAGATATTTTTACCCCTTTATTAAGTTCCGGCACAATTCGCCGTTTGTCCTGTGTCAGCAGACTGCCCAGTCTACGGCGTCCGAAATGTGTGATCAGGGGTGGCCGGCCAACCCCAAGATGCCTGCACGTGGTTTCACCTTAGTTTCGCCACGTATTGAAGACACTCGCCACAGCACTGCTCGAATACCCGACAAGTAGAGCAGTTTCCGAAGTGCTCGTGGCGAGCCTGCTTTCCATCACAAATCTGACCTCGGTCAAATTCAGAGAGATCGCGCGCCTTCCCCTTTCGACACACAGACAGGACGCTCACTGATATTACATGCACCGAACGTGCGTCTGACTAGCAGTCATTCCTCGTCATGTGACGCTGCTATCGACTGGTATATTTTATATCGATAGTAAGTCGGTGGTCATAATGTTCTGGCTAATCAGAGCATATTCATTACAATTTGCTGATGGCCAGCTAATTTTGGCACACAGCCGGCCGAAGTGGCCGTGCGGTTCTAGGCGCTGCAGTCTGGAACCGCGAGACCGCTACGGTCGCAGGTTCGAATCCTGCCTCGGGCATGGATGTGTGTGATGTCCTTAGGTTAGTTAGGTTTAACTAGTTCTAAGTTCTAGGGGACTAATGACCTCAGAAGTTGAGTCTCATAGTGCTCAGAGCCATTTGAACCATTTTTTAATTTTGGCACTAGATGAAACAGACATTGAATACGTCACCAGAAAATTAATGGAGGATTATTAAAAAAATGGGGCTTCAGGTCAACACGAATAAAATTAAATACGTGGTAACACGGGGAAATAATCAAGATTTGAGACCAGCAGAAGCTATGAGAACTATTATATTTTCTGAATAATACAAATATCTCGGAGCAAAAATGGCACAACGTAGTAAACAACATAAGGAAACTGATTCAAGAAGAAATGCTGGAAAGGTCATTACTGTAACATTAAATGTCATTTTACAGCATCAGTAGATTATAATGGCAACTAAAGGACAAGATCTTCAGTAAGTATTACAATCATTATGACATGTGGACCAGAAGTACGGACATTCAAATCTCAATAAAGAAAATAGTGATGTAAAATGTCATGGATTTTTGGAGAGAGTCTGCAGGGACATCGGGACGGAAAAGGGCCAGACACGAAATTATCAGGAAGAAAATGGATGTAACAAGTTCCACTACTGATTTTGAGGAATGAAAACAGATTATGTCATGTGAATATACGGAAAGGATATCAGAGGAGAGACTATTACAACGGAAAGTTGAATGAGAACTTCCAGGAAGGAAGAAATGAGGACGATCACCGGCTACATGGATAGAAGGAATTCAGACATGAATTAGAAGAAGAAATACTAAAATAAATTTGCTGACAAAAAGTCAAAGATGGAGAGTGGAAATTAAATGTCTTGCATAATGTTGGTTTACCGGAAAATATATAATCTTGTATTACCGGAAAATGTAAATATATGCTAATTCCTGGATTAATTATGTAATTAAAACGATACGAGACTCCTTTTTAGCTTCTCATACACCTGTAATCGCGCTAAATCACTACCCAACTTCAACGGTCACTTACACTACTGGCCATTAAAATTGCTACACCAAGAAGAAATGCAGATGATAAACGGGTATTCATTGGTCAAATATACAGGGTGATTCAAAAAGAATACCACAACTTTAGGAATTTAAAACTCTGCAACGACAAAAGGCAGAGCTAAGCACTATCTGTTGGCGAATTAAGGGAGCTATAAAGTTTCATATAGTTGTACATTTGTTCGCTTGAGGTGCTGTTGACTAGGCGTCAGCGTCAGTTGATGCTAAGAAGGCGACCGCTCAACAGAAAGCTTTTTGTGTTATTGAGTACGGCAGAAGTGAATCGACGACAGTTGTTCAGCGTGCATTTCGAACGAAGAATGGTGTTAAACCTCCTGATAGGTGGTGTATTAAACGTTGGTATAAACAGTTTACAGAGAATGGGTGTTTGTGCAAAGGGAAAAGTTCTGGACGGCCGAAAACGAGTGATGAAAATGTAGCACGCATCCAGCAAGCATTTGTTCGCAGCCCAGGAAAATCGACTCGCAGAGCTAGCAGAGAGCTGCAGATTCCACAATCAACTGTATGAGTCCTACGAAAAAGGTTAGTTATGAAACCTGAACGTCAACTATCCGAGGCAATGGATCGGCCGACAGGCAGCCCGTGACAGAGCACTTTATCACTGGCCTCCAAGACGCCTTGATCTTACCCCCTGCGATTTTATCTTATGGGGGTATGTTAAGGATATGGTGTTTCGGCCACCTCTCCCAGCCACCATTGATGATTTGAAACGAGATATAACAGCAGCTATCCAAACTGTTACGCCTGATATGCTACAGAGAGTGTGGAACGAGTTGGAGTATCGGGTTGATATTGCTCGAGTGTCTGGAGGGGGCCATATTGAACATCTCTGAACTTATTTTTGAGTGAAAAAAAAACCTTTTTAAATACTCTTTGTAATGATGTATAACAGAAGGTTATATTATGTTTCTTTCATTAAATACACATTTTTAAAGTTATGGTATTCTTTTTGAATCACCCTGTATTATACCAGAACTGACATGTGATTACGTTTTCACGCAATTTAGGTGCATAGATCCTCTGAAATCAGTACCCAGAACAACAACCTCTGGCCGTAATAACGGCCTTGATACGCTTGGGCATTGAGTCAAACAGAGCTTGGATGGCGTGTACAGGTACAGCTGCCCATGCAGTTCATCAAGAGTAGTAACTGGCGAACTGTGACGAGCCAGTTGCTCGGCCACCATTGACCAGAGGTTTTCAGTTGGTGAGAGATCTGGAGAACGTACTGGCCAGGGCAGCAGTCGAACATTTTCTGTATCCAGAAACGCCCGTACAGGACCTGCAACATGCGATCGTGCATTATCGTGCTGAAATGTAGTGATTCGCAGCGATCGAATGAAGGGTTGAACCACGGGTCGTAACACATCTGAAATGTAACGTTACTGTTCGAAGTGCCTTCAATGCGAACAAGAGATGACCGAGACGTGTAACCAATGGCACTCCATACCATCACGTCGGGTGATACGCCAGTATGGCGATGACGAATACATGCTTCCAATGTACGTTCACCGCGATGGCGCCACACACGAATGCGACTATCATTACTGTAAACAGAAACTGGATTCATCCAAAAAAATGACGTTTTGCCATTCGTGCAACCAGGTTCATCGTCGAGAACACCATCGCAGGCGCTCCTGTCTGTGATGCAACATCAAAGGTAACCGCTCCGGTCTCCGAGCTGATAGTCCATGCTGTGCAAACGTCGTCCAACTGTTCCTGCAGATGGTTGTTGTCTTGCAAACGTCCCCATCTGTTGACTCAGGGATCGAGACGTGGCTGCACGATCCGTTACAGCCATGCGGATAAATGCCTGTCATCTCGACTGCTAGTGATACAAGGCCGTTGGGATCCAGCACGGCGTTCCGTATTACCCTCCTGAACCAACCGATTCCATATTCTGCTAACACTCATTGGATCTCGACCAACGCTAGCAGCAATGTCAAGATACGATAAACCGCAATCGCGATAGGTTACAATCCGACCTTTATCAAAGTCAGAAACGTGATGGTACGCATTTCTTCTCCTTACACGAGGCATCACAACATTCACCAGGCAACGCCGGTCAACTGCTGTTTGTGTATGAAAAATCGGTTGGAAACTTTCCTCATGTCAGCACGTTGTAGGTGTCGCCACCGGCGCCAACATAGTGTGAATGCTCTCAAAAACTAATCATTTGCATATCACAGCATCTTCTTCCTGTCGGTTAAATTTCTCGTCTGTAGCACGTCATCTTCGTGGTGTAGCAATTTTAATGGCCAGTAGTGTAGTTTCTTTCCTTAACACGTCATGAAGTAAGGAAAAGACTTGCACCAGAAACTCCTGTCGCCCGGCACTTACCTACATTGCGGTCTTTAACACCAGGAGCATCCAGAAGCCTCATATACACCTTGTTTAGGGATCGCTCACTACCGTGGTGCATCGGCCACATTTCCAATTTTCGGGTACGCCCATTAGATTTCAATTACAGATTCAAATGAAGGACTCGTTTTTTTCTCCATTCGGGCTGAGGATCAGAGAGGGCCGCCGGTACGCGACGCCTCCCAGGGTAAAAGGAATAACGAACGAGTACGCGGGTCGTGGGAGCGGAAGCGGGCGTGAGAAATGCGGCCGGCTTATGACAGGAAGCGGCGCTGCGGCGCGATCACGGAGCGACGTGGCCGGCCGGCCGCAAATGTCAAGGGGACGGGTGACTCACGTGCGATATGCAAATCGCATCAGGTCGTAAAACCGGGCGCCGCAGATGTGCACCTGCAAATCCGGATCTAGTTGTTATAGATACGGCCGTTTTCGCAGTCATAGTTTCCCTCTAGTGTCCTTGGCCGAACGTAGCGTGCGCACCTTCACAGCTCATTTGCATCAGGCTGTGAATCGCCCCGAGAACACTTCACCAAAGCAACAAAGAAAACCGCTCTTTTTTTTCTTTTTCTCAGCTAGGATCACTTCTACTACACAAATTCTCCGAGAACCAAGGATCAACGGCTATTTCTTTAAGTGCCCGATCCGTGTGTCATGTTAAGCTTCCCAACCTCTTTTTTCTCCTAAGTTCGCTGTTGCAAAATCCTAGCTCACGTGTTAGATTACCATCTCGAGGCACTTTATTTCGTTTCTACACTGCACCAATACTCTGTTAAGAAGCGTAAGCTATGTGACGGAGCTTCATATTCAGCAAGTATAATTTTTCCATACCTCTGTTCCACTCCCGGATGATGCATCGCAACAACACAGTAGAAGACCTAATTCCCCTAATTTTATCCCCGTAGTCATTATGCGAAACACTTGGCGGAGGAGGTTTTTCTCCACTTGTCTTGGAACATCTACTACGTCTACATATATACTCCACAACTCGTCTTACCGTGATTTTCGTGGTCTTATCAAGGCATGTATGTATCAGGAACCAATATCTCGCTTACCTCTGCCAGAAACGTACGCTCCCGAATTTTTAACACTAGACCACACCGCAACGCACAAAGCCTCCCTTGTACCGTCTGCCGCTAGAAATGGATGGGCATCGCCGTGATACATCGCTTTTAAGCGAAATTGTGAAGAAACACGCTGCCCATCTTTGGATCTTCCCTGTTTTGTGAATCAGACCTGGAAATGATTGTAGACTGAGGACGATTGATGAAGTATTGGTCCAGCGTCGTTTCGTAAACTGCCCCCTTCGAGGGTGGACAACACCTAGTGAGGATTGTTGCTTCGAATCTGATTCTGACATCTGCCTAACCTATCATTAGTTTTATGTGGTCTTTCCACCTTGAAGGCTACGTACAAATACCATGAAAAAGGAAAGTTTATATCTGTGTTAAAACCGATAATCGATCAAAGCTAGCTGTCAAGACTCTCAGTGGCATCATTGTCATCGAAACCAGGAAAGCCGGCCGATATAGCCGAGCGGTTCTAGGCGCTTCAGTCTGGAACCGCGCGACCGCTCCGGTCGCAGATTCGAATCCTGCCTCGGGCATGGATGTCTGTGCTGTCCTTAGGTTAGTTAGGTTTAAGTAGTTCTAAGTCTAGGGGACTGATGACCTCAGATATTAAGACTCATAGTGCTCAGAGCCATCTGAACCATTTTTGAAACCAAGAATGACTGAGAGAAAGACGAAATACTACATTTGTTTATCCGAAACTCTTTCAGTCGGATCGTACTGCGATTTTTCCTTTAAACAGACACATGAACGTCAAAATGACAAGTGTCGGAATAAGTGACTTTAGGGCGGAAAATCGTCTAAAGTCGCTCAACAGAGGAAAGCCGCACGGTACCGGACGGGATACCTGTGAGGTTCTACATAGAGTATGCGAAACAACTTGCTCCTCTTCTAGCATCAATCTACCCTAACTTACATGTTCACCGCAACGTTCGTAGTGATTAAAAAATGCACAGCTTATTCCCGTCTTCAAAAAATGGTTCGTCGACCACACAAACAGATCTATAAGCCTACATTTTTAGGTCAGCATGTTGTATAAATTTAGAATAAGTTTTATGCTCTTCTTTCTGGATTCCCCTCTGTAGGAACCAACACGGATTCCACAGCCAATGATCGTGTGAGACCTAACTCTCTTTGTACAAGGGCGTATTGCAAATTGATGCCTCTGAATTTTTTATACGAAAACTTGGAAAGCTTTGTAAATAAAACAAGTGTTATCAACATTCTACGCCTTTATTTTTCGTGTCTACACATTTATTTCTTAACATAATTCACCTAACGAGAGACCACTTTATTGATGTTGTCACTGTGCCATGTTTGACTTGACAGAGCCACATAGTCACCTCTGCTGGCACCACTTCATCAGTATCAAGGTGAACTCCTAGAATGTGTCCTTCAAGTTTCTGAAACAGATTAAAATGGGATGGGACCAAACGGGACAGTGTGGAAGATGACCGATGTCGGTGAGCCTAAGGAATCGGATGGCTGACAGATGTCGCAGCCTCGTGTGTGATCTGGCATTGACGTGATGAAGGAGAGGATGCCCCACGTGTGTACGAAGCTCTACGCAGTTAGAAACTCGATTACAACACGGTGTTCGTCAGGCACCGACATCGTTACGTCACCAGGATGCCAAGCTGCACGCTAAAATTCGCAGTCCTCTAGTTGCAGAGGGCTTGCAGTTTCCCTCAGCGAAGCGTGGAAGTAGAACTAGTAGTGCGCGTGGCATGTCATAACTCAACTGATATTGAGAACAGAATTCAAAATACGGAGCAATGTTGAGAACAGAATAAAAAAAAAAAAGCTCGCAACATTACTTTTCAGCACGAAACGCAGATAGCAGATGATACTGCAGCCTCGATTGCACCTGTGTTCCTTGACTCCCAGAAGACTTTCGATACAGCTTCGTACGGTCACCTGATGAATAAAATACGCCGCGCGGGGTAGCCGCGCGGCGTGGGGCGTCTTGCCACGGTTCGCGCGGCTCACCTCGTCGGAGGTTCGAGCCCGCCCTCTGGCATGGGTGTGTGTGTTGTCCTTAGCGTCAGTCAGTCTAAGTTAGATTAAGTAGTGTGTAAGCCTAGGGACCGATGACTTCAGCAGTTTGGTCCCATAGGAACTTACCACAAATTTCCAAATAAAATACTCACATAAAGAATATCAGATCAGCTTTTTGATTAGGTTGAAGTGTTCCTAGCAAATACAAACGGCATGTTATTCTTAACGCAGGAAATATTCAGACGTAACAGTAAATTCGGGCATGTCGAAAGAGAGTGTTTTAGGATCTTTAGTATGCACTAATATACTAGGTGTTCTCCTAACAACCGTGAGGCGCATTGTATGTGGTCTTTCGGCAGATACTTTCAATTTATTTTTTGGAAGGTGTACCAGGAGTCAGCCGAAACAAATACTGATCATCACGTCTCCCATGCGGCGACAGAAAGCGTCGGTTTGTTTCTTATTATAAACAAAATGATTTTTAAACCGGAATTTTACGTGCCCATTCGATAGAGTGGTCCGAAATTAGTTTTGTGCGATATTCGTTTTATCGTTATATATCAACAGTAATGGTAAAACAGGAAGAATAACCCCTACTGCAGCAGCGTCTGCGTAGAGCTGATGCGTGCAGCAGCCGTCACTTTGGAGCAGGTCGGCACTTGAGTCGCCGCTGGGGTATTGGTTAATGTTCTTGTTTTACTGCGCTGTTAATAGATACTGATAAAACGAATATCGCACTACACCAGTTTTGGAACACTATCGAATGGGCCGCAAAACTACACTTTAAAAGTAATTTTGGTTGTAACAGGTGACAAAACCGACGCTTTCCCCTTACACTGGGCATCGCATGAACCGTGTGACGAGCAGTATCTGTTTGGACTTACTCCAGCTGCAAATTCTAAACATGAAATTGCAAATATGTGTCGAAAAAACAGAGAAATTGCGCCTGACGACCCTTAGGACAGACGCCACATGTGACCCAGTGGATATCGTCGGAAGTTCCATGAGGATGTTCTTGGGGGATACTGTAGTACAAAGAGAAATCGCAACGCTAGAAAATTGTCGCGAAATACATAGAGAACGGCCGAGAATCAATGTTTGATGTTGACCACCATGATAAACAAATGTAACGTAAACCGCATGAATAGGAGGAAGGACCCGTTATCGGATGATCACACGATTTCCAAGCAGTCATTGGAAGCAGTCAAGCTATTAAATATCTGAGAGTATCTATAAGGAGACATTACAAGTGGAAGTAGTGCATAGAACTAACAGTAGGTGAGACAGATGTCAGGTTCAGAGTCACTGGAAGAATCTTCAAGAATTCTAGTCCACTCACGAAGAAGGGAGCTTACGAAACCCTCGTTCGACCGGTACTTGAATACTGCTCGTCAGTTTTGGATCCGAACCAGACAGGACTCATGAAGAGCAGTATGTTTCGTTACGGGTTCATTCTGCAAAAGCGAAAGCGTCAAGAAGATGCTCACCCAATTCCACTGTTGGACGTTACGAGAGAGGCGTTGTGCATCGTGATGAGATTTACTGTCAAAATTAGCTGAGCTTACATTGCTACAAGTGTCAACCAATATACTGCTTCCTCCCATGTATATCACTCGAACAGAAAGTAAAGCATAAATGAGGAGATTCTGGCCCACATGAAAGCTTACCAATAGTCCTTGTTCCCGAGCACTATTCGTGACTGGGACAGGAAAGGGAAGAAGTGACAGTGGTAATACGAGGTACCTGAAGCTGCACACCTGTGAGTAGCTTGGTCCTAGATGTAGATGTACACGATGAAACAGCTAGCCGTGTAACACTTCATGATCGGAACGTAGTCGTATGTCGGCGTCATTGTCCTGGGTCAGCGGACTTCCTAAACTAGGTAACACCTACATGTTGAACTGTTTGGTTCAAATGGCCCTGAGCACTATGGGACTTAACATCTGTGGTCATCAGTCCCCTAGAACTTAGAACTACTTAAACCTAACTAACCTAAGGACATCACACACATCCATGCCCGAGGCAGGTTTCGAACCTGCGACCGTAGCGGTCACGCGGTTCCAAACTGAAGCGCCTAGAACCGCTCGGCCACCGTGACCGGCTATCGGAATTGTTCCTTGGGATTTTCACTGGTGAAACCAGTAAATTTAAGAAACAGCTTCTCCAAAGTGCACTGCCATATCAGCTTCATAAACTTACAATTTTGAAAGGCACCCTTTCACGGTAGTCTTCGTAATGAGAGAAGAATTCACAGAAAATTCTGCCACCAACGATGCCTAATCTGCTTGCGATGAATTTCCATCGTCGCTACGTCATTTTCGTCTGGTATAGTAATCGCACGTCTGAACTTGGAGCTGACCGAAGAAATAATCGCATCCACGACTGTCAGCAACTACAACGTCATTACCGCAAGCTACCGGCAAGCCTCAACTGAGACAGCTGATAGCTGCAATCATAATATCACGTGTGTCCACTTGCTTTTGCGAAGTACACAGCCTGTCATCATGGACAGAAAGACTCTCGGTATGCTTCCGTAAAACCCCATATACGAGTATCTCTAATTTCACCATCACAGTCACTGTTTTTGTTGCCTTCATTTCCAAGAATGGTTTGCAAATCTTACAGAACTTGCCAATATTCTTTACTCTTAAAAATTTATCCTTGCTTTCCTATATAACTAGCTGATTGTACATATTGAATAACATCAGGAGTAGGCTACAAATCTGTCTCACTCCATTCTCAACAGCTGCTTCCCTTTCATGCCGTTGGACTCTTATGACTACAATATGGTTTCTGTACAAGTTGTATATAATCATTCGCTCCCTGTATTTTTTCTCTGCTATCTTCAGAATTTCAGAGAGTATATTCGAGACAACACTGTCAAAAGCTTTCTCTAAATATAAAAATGTTACAGACATAAGTTTGCTCTTCTCTAAGCCATCTTCTCAGGTAAGTCGTAGGCCCCAGTCTTGCCTCACATGTTTATACATTTATCCATAACCTAAACTGATCTTCCACGAGGTTGCATTCTAGCGGTCTTCCCATTCTACTATAGTTAGTCGTGCCAGTATTTTGCAACGATTACTTACTAAATTGATAACTAATAATCACACTTGTCACTTCCTGGCTTCTTTTGAATTGGAATTATTACATTAGGTCGTTTCGCCTGTCTCACATATCTTTCATACTAAATGGAATAATTTTGTCATGGTATGTTCTCCCACGGATCTCAGAAATTCTGAGGGAAGGTCCTCCACTATAGGGAGTTTTCCAGTTAAGGTCTTTCAAACTCTTCTCGCATTGTTAACTTCCCATTTCATTATCACTTATTTTCTCTCTCCCTTCCATAAAATTTTCTTCGAGTTCGTTTCCTTTGTATAGCCCTTCTATATAGTTCTTCGTTCAGCCTTTCCCTCTTTTCATAGTACTGCTGCCATCTGAGCTCCTAAATTCATACAGCTGCCTCTCTTCACTTCAAAGATCTCCTTCATTTTCCTGTAAGCGGTATCTATCTTTCCCATACGTACAGAATTTTGCATACTCTCTCCACTCATACCTATTTTGACATTTCGCACTATTTTTCCTCTTTCTTTGACCCCTACATCCCTATTTTGCCTGGTTCATTTTACATTTGTCACTTAGATACACCCCATCTCCTTAATTTTCTACCTTTCTGTAATTTATTCAGTATTAATATTCAGTTCATCTCCATTAAATTATAGCAAGAGTTCACATGTGCTAATGGAAAGTGTTTGCAGTTTAAAATCTGGTTTCGAATTCTTTCGTGATTCTGAAATCAACTGTTGGTAATGATTAGTTCACGCTCTGTGAAAATACCAGACGCCTTCTCCTTTCTTCCGTTTACTCGACGCCAATTTCTGCCACTATTTTACCTTCTCTTCCTTTTAATTTTGTCGAAGTCTAGATCCGCACCGCAATTAAATTTTCGTCTCCCGTAACGACGTAATTAATTCCTTCCACTCTGTTCATCGCATGCGGATCTAGTAGGAATACAAACCTGTATTTTTTTGGTGGGTGTTGAGTAGGTGTCTGTCTTGTTTACGACGATATGTTCATTGTGCTGTTCATAGTGGCTCCACTACATTCCTATTTCCTTCTTCATAATTACACCCACTCCTGCATTAACCTTATTTTGATATCTCTGTATTCACCTGACCAGAAGTTCTGTTCTTCTTGCCTCTACCTCTGCTCCTACTGCTTCTCTACAAAAAACGCACTCTTTTTATTCTGGCGGGTCCGCTCTCGAGATATCTAGAACTCAGTTCCGCATTAAGTGCGAGTGGCAGGATACTTTTGATCAGATAGTGTAGATTCATGTGATGACTTTCTAAACAGCATCGTTTTCATCATTTTTTATTTTATGGGCATTACATTTGCTTACGTAAGGTCAACTAGCAAACTTTACTCCAATCTTTGATCAAATACCAGTCTTCCTACATTTCTCCTATCGATATTAGTTAAGTCATACACCCGCTTTTCGAGACAGCAATGCTACTCCGAGCGCGATACGATACTTATTCAAAGACATATGTGGGTCGTCCTCTTACCAGCCACACACTCCAACTGAAACTTACACCATCTGCATAAGAAGCGGATACTTCCGAGTCCGAATCGAGCGCATCACATTAGCGTTGCCGGCAACCAAGGCTTTGGAGGCGGGATAACGCAAAATATGGACAGACAAGTCTATTACATTATTTGGATAATTTACATTTTACCAATTGTGATACTACATTTATTTTATTAGGGAACTAGCTGCGAAACCCAGCGTTGCTCGGTTATTTACTTATTCTGGTCTTCTGTTAATCCATTTCCTCAGCCGCGCGGGATCAGCCGAGCGGTTTAAGGCGCTGCAGTCATGGACTGTGCGGCTGGTCCCGGCGGAGGTTCGAGTCCTCCCTTGGGCTTGTGTGTGTGTGTTTGTCCTTAGGATAATTTAGGTTAAGTAGTTGTGTAAGCTTAGGGACTGATGACCTTAGCAGTTAAGTCCCATAAGATTTCACACACTTTTGAACATTTTTTTTTCCATTTCCTCCTCCCTGCACTCTCTGTCCATCTCCTCCTTCCCACTCTTTCTATGCACCGCGCCTCCCTCATCTCTCTAATTATCCCCTCTCTTTATCCACCTCTTCTCCCTCCTCTTTCTGCCCATCCCCCCTGTCTCTGTCCATCACCTCCACTCCTCTCTCTATCTATCCTCCTCCACCACCTCCTCTTTTTGTTCACCTCCTCCTTCTGCTCTTCCTATTTATCTCCTCCACTTCCTTTCTCTGTCCCTCTCAACCTATTCCCTTTTCCGACCGCAGCGATGTCGGAGATCTGCTGTTTTACGGGATTTCTGATGTTCACGGTACACTCGTGGAATCGTCGTGCGGGAAAATCCCCACTTCATCGCTACCTCGGAGATGCTGTGTCCCATCGCTAGCGCGCCGACTATAACACCACATTCAAACTAACTTAAATCTCGATAACGTGCCATTGTACTACCGGTAACCGATCATGGAACTGCGCGGGACACTTGTTGTCTTACATAGGCATTGCCGACCGCAGCACCATATTTTGCCTGTTTACGTATCTCTGTATTTGAATACGCATGCCTACACCAGTCTTTGGTACTTCAGTATAAATAAAAATGAAAAAAAAACCTGTTAAACCGAGACCAAACAAATAACGAGAAATACCTGCTACTCAGGACTAAAAATCCGGTACCGGTTTTAACCGTCCGCTGTTTCGCGTGCCTAGGTCAGAGGACCGCCGTATAGGCGGTGCCTAGCAGTCCCACGGCCGCGATTCCGAGCAACGGCTGCCCGCGTCGGCGACGGCGCCGGGATATTTTCGTCTGGCTCGGAATACAGGCCGTGCGCGCGAGCCTGCGTGTGTTTGCGTCCTGCGGAGAGGCGCCGATTTATAGCGCCATCAGTCGTCGCCTAATGGGACCGCCAGACAAACTGCGACGGCGAAACGAATTAGCGGCCGGCCGGCCCGCCAGATGTGTGGTGGGGCAACCGCGGTCGACGTCCCGACCCGGGCTGGCTCGCCTCGACGCCGACGTCGGTTTCCTGGCGTCGCTACAACAGCCTGCTGGCTGGAGAGGCGCAGTCTCCAGTCTCCAGACCATTGTTTCCCAATCCTTCTGAGATCATTACCCCCTAGCGCAACACGATATTAGCTAGTAGCCCCCTTTTCCCCTCTCCCTGCTCTCCACACCAAAAGCATAAGCCATCAGCATAAGCGCCTAATTAATCTTACTTTGAACAGTTCCATTTCTAGATGATGAAAGATAAATGATACTTAGGGTTTGCAGCTGTTTCTTTAAACCATCAACTAATGTCAATGAGGCAATTCTTACTTCTTATTTCTAATACTGCTTTTTTTCTACAACGATGAAGTAATTTTCAGTCCTACCTACAACTCCATATCGGAAGAGACAGCTAACTATCCACATTGAGGGCAGACACTTGTTATAAAGCACGGTTTCCGTGCACTACTTCTCTCCCTAATGACACTTGCTTCACCCACACCCTGCACCCCCATTTAATATCAACCAAATTATTATACCTGCACTAGATTTGTTTGAAAATCACTCGATTGCTTGACTCTGTACTTCTGAAGTGGCAGAAATTGGGTAACTTCGCGGTTAAGTGCTTTGTGTCGGAAGACTGCCGTTGTTGTTGTTGTGGTCTTCAGTCCTGAGACTGGTTTGATGCAGCTCTCCATGCTACTCTATCCTGTGCAAGCTTCTTCATCTCCCAGTACCTACTGCAACCTACGTCCTTCTGAATCTGCTTAGTGTATTCATCTCTTGGTCTCCCTCTACGATTTTTACCCTCCACGATGCCCTCCAATACTAAACTGGTGATCCCTTAATGCCTCAGAACGTGTCCTACCAACCGATCCCTTCTTCTAGTCAAGTTGTGCCACAAACTTCTCTCCCCCCCAATCCTATTCAATACTTCCTTATTAGTTATGTGATCTACCCATTTAATCTTCAGCATTCTTCTGTAGCACCACATTTCGAAAGCTTCTATTCTCTTCTTCTTCAAACTATTCATCTTCCATGTTTCACTTACATACATGGCTACACTCCATACAAATACTTTCAGAAACCACTTACTGACACTTAAACCTATACTCGATGTTAATAAAATTCTCTTCTTCAGAAATGCTTTCCTTGCCACTGCCAGCCTACATTTTATATCCTCTCTACTTCGACCATCATCAATTATTTAGCTCCCCCAAATAGCAAAACTTCTTTACTACTTTAAATGTCTCATTTCCTAATCTAATTGCCTCAGCATCACCCGACTTAATTCGACTACATTCCATTATCCTCGTTTTGCTTTTGTTGATGTTCATCTTATATCCTCCTTTCAAGACACTGTCAATTCCGTTCAACTGCTCTTCCAAGTCCTTTGCTGTCTCTGACAGAATTACAATGTCATCGGCGAACCTCAAAGTTTTTATTTCTTCTCCATGGATTTTAAAACCTACTCCGAATTTTTCTTTTGTTTCCATCACTCTTGCTCAATATAGAGATTGAATAACACCGGTGAGGTTCTACAACCCTGTCTCACTCCCTTCCCAACCACTGCTTCCCTTTCATGTCCCTCGACTCTTATACGTGCCATCTGCTTTCTGTACAAATTGTAAATAGCTTTTCGCTCGCTGTATTTTACCCCTGCCACCTTCAGAATTTGAAAGAGAGTATTCCAATCAACGTTGTCAAAAGCTTTCTCTAAGTCTACAAATGCTAGAAACGTAGGTTTGTCTTTCCTTAATCTTTCTTCTAAGATAAGTCGTAAGGTCAGTATTGCCTCACGTGTTGCAATATTTCTACGGAATCCAAATTGATCTTCCCCGAGGTTGGCTTCTATCAGTTTTTCCATTCGCCTGTAAAGAATTTGCGTTAATATTTTGCAGCTGTGACTTATTAAACTGATAGTTCGGTAATTTTCACATCTGTCAACACCTGCTTTCTTTGGGATTGGAATTATTATATTCTTCTTGAAGTCTGAGGGTATTTCGCCTGTCTCGTACATATTTCTCACCAGATGATAGAGTTTTCTCAATACTGGCTCTCCCAAGGCTATCAGTGGTTCTAATGGAATTTTGTCTACTCCGAGGGCCTTGTTTCGACTCAGGTCTTTCAGTGCTCTGTCAAACTCTTCACGCAGTATCTTATCTCCCATTTCATCTTCATCTACATCCTCTTACATTTCCATAATATTGTCGTCAAGTACATCGCCCTTGTATAGACCCTCAATATACTTCTTCCACCTTTCTGCTTTCCCTTCTTTGCTTAGAACTGGGTTTCCATCAAAGCTCTTGATATTCATGCTAGTGGTTCTCCTTTCTCCAAAGGTCTCTTTAATTTTCCTGTAGGCAGTATCTATCTTATCTGTAGTGAGATAAGCCTCTACATCCTTACATTTGTCCTCTAGCCATGCCTGTTTAGCCATTTTGCACTTCCTGTCGATATCATTTTTGAGACGTATGTATTCGTTTTTGCCTGCTTCATTTACTGCATTTTTATATTTTCTCCTTTCATCAATTAAATTCAATATATCTTCTGTTACCCAAGGGTTTCTAACAGCCCTCGTCTTTTTACCTATTAACCCTCCGCTGCCTTCACTATTTCATCCCTCAATGGTACCCATTCCTCTTCTACTGTGTTTCTTTCCCCCATTCCTGTCAATTGTTCCCTTATGCTCTCCCTGAAACTCTGTACAACCTCTGGTTCTTTCAGTTTATCCAGGTCCCATCTCCTTAAATTCCCACCTTTTTGCAGTTTCTTCAGACTGCCGTAAATAATAACAGTAATACACTGCAGACCCTACAGTACCAGTAGTGGAGTAGTTACTGTTGTGTAGCGCTGTTAATTAGTTCGTTTGTTGTTACGAAGTGAATAAAGAAGAAGCCGGCCGGTGTGGCCGAGCGGTTCTAGGCGCTACAGTCTGGAACCGCGCAACCGCTACTGTTGCAGGTTCGAATCCTGCCTCGGGCACGGATGTGCGTGATGTCCTTAGGTTAGTTAGGTTTAAGTAGTTCAAAGTTCTAGGGGACTAATGACCTAAGCAGTTAAGTCGCATAGTGCTCAGAGATGTTAGAATAAAGAAGCAATTCCTGGTCTGTTGCGGGAACTATCTACAACTGTATGTGATGTGTATGTCTCAGTTTTACTGTTGTAGAAGCGTAGCAAGGTGCATGTATGTAGTAGATGGAGTATGTGAGGAAACTTTTGTTCATAGATACGTTTCAGAAGCTGTAATCTCCACCACATTCTGTCATAGTTAATGATAGTAATTAAAAAAACGTATTTCTGGAAATCAGTGTTATAGTATCAGTGTTATCAGTGTTATAGTATTACGAAGTAGCGATAAGAGAAATGGTTTTTACAAATTATTTAGTCTCTAGACCAAAATTCAGTTGAACACTGCTGTTTTCATCCCTCAGAAATTTTCAAAAATGTTAAAATGTGTGTGAATTCCCGTGGGACCAAACTGCTGAGGCCATCGGTCCCTAGACAAACACACTACTTAAACTAACTTACGCTAAGAACAACACACACACCCATGCCCGAGGGACGAATAGAGCCTCCGCACTATCCGTGACATGGCGTCTCAAACCGCGAGGCCACTCCGCAAAGCCAGAAATTTTCATTTTACCCCTCGGGGGGTAATTACTCTCAGGCTGGGAACCGCTGACAAGGCTAATAGAGATGACACACATACGCAACTAGAAGCGGTTGAGTAAAGGAACCGGATATGGTGAAGGCAACCCAAAATTTACCTCAAAGCGGCTAACAGAAGCGGTAAAGGCTGCCAGTCTTGCTTGTAAGACGAAAGCAGAGCTGACCATTTACAACATAATCGACAGGACCGATTGCGGACCTCTGGTACAGAACCGAGTGGAGGATCTGAATCAGAGGCTCAGACGGTTCTGCTACCGTGTAGGCTACTGATTCCTCGACTTGCACCAAAGGGTGGTTGGGTATCGCGTTCCGCTGAATAGGTCAGATGTCCACTAAACGCAGGAGGCGGCTACACGGGTAGCAGTGGCTATGTGGCATTGACTAGGCGGTTTTTTAGGTTAGAGGGTCTCGGAAAAACACAAGAAGTGCTTCAGTCACAAAGGGTGCACGCTGAACACGGGAAGAACGTAGATACAGGAAACATTGGTACAACAGTTGTAAATTGTGTTGGGAAAGTACCAGACCTCCACGCGCTAATAGAAAGTCCTGATGCTCAAATCTTTATAGGCACTGAAAGCTGGCTAAAGTCGTATATATGTTCAGCTGAAATTTTCACAAAAAACCTAACGGTGTTCCGAAAGGATAGCCTAAACACGGTTGGCGGTGGCCTGTTTTTTGATATTAGAAGTAGTTTAACTTGTCGCGAAATAGAAGTAGATACTTCCTGTGAGTTAGTATTGGCAGAGGTCATGTGGGCAACTGGAATAAAATAATAATTGGATCCTTTTACCGACCTCCCAATTCAGATGATACAGTTGCTGAAAGGTTCAAAGAAAACTTGAGTTTGATTTCAAACACGTACGCGACTCATACGATAATAGTTGGTGATGACTTTAATTTGCCCTATATATGTTAGCGAAAATACATGTTTAATTCAAGAGGTACGCATAAAATATCATCCGAAATTGTGCTAAACGCATTCTCTGAAAATTATTTCGAGCAGTTAGTTCATGAGCCCATGCGAATAGTAAACGGTTGTGAAAACTCACTTTACCTCTTAGCAACAAATAATCCTGAATTAATATCAAAGCATCAAAACCGATTCAGGGATTAGTGAACACAGGATTGTCGTAGCGAGATTGAATACTGAAATCACGAAATCCTCGAAAAATAAGCGAAAAAGATACCTATTCAAAAAAGCAGATAAAAATTCACTTCACGCCTTCCTGAGTGACAATCTTCACTCATTCCAAATTAATAATATAAGTGTAGACCAGATGTGGCTTAAATGCAAAGAAATAGTATCGGCAGCAATTGAGAGATTTATACTAAATAAATTAACAAACGACGGAGCTGATCTTCCTTGGTACACAAAACGGGTTAGACTACTGTTGCAGAAACAACGAAACAAACATGCCAAATTTAAACAGACGCAAAATCCCCAAGATTTGCGATCATTTACAGAAGCTCGAAATTTATCGCGGATTTCAATGTGAGATGCTTATAACAGTTTCCGCAACGAAACTTTGTCTCGAAACCTGGCAGAAAATCCAAAGAGGTTCTGGTCGCATGTGAAGTATGTTAGCGGCATTAAACAATCAGGCCTTCTCTGCGCGATAGCAGTGGAGAGACTATCGAAGCCGGCCGCGGTGGTCTAGCGGTTCTAGGCGCTCAGTCCGGAACCGCGGGACTGCTACGGTCGCAGGTTCGAATCCTGCCTCGGGCATGGATGTGGGTGATGTCGTTAGGTTAGTTAGGTTTAAGTAGTTCTAAGTTCTAGGGGACTGATGACCAAAGATGTTAAGTCCCATAGTGCTCAGAGCCATTTGAACCATTTAGACTATCGAAGACAGTGTTGACATAGTAGAGGTACTAAACACAACCTTCCAAATGCCTTCACAAAAGAAGACGAAGTAAATATTCCAGAATTCGAATCGAGAACAGCTGCCAACATGAGTAACGTAGAAGTCAATATCCTCGGGATAGTGAAGCAACTTAAATCACTTAATAAAAGCAAGTCGTCTGTTGCAGACTGTATACTAATTAGGTACCTTTCGGAGTATGCTGATGCATTGGCTCCACACTTAACAGTCATATACAACCCTTCGCTCGACGAAAGATCCGTACCCAAAGATTGGAAAGTTGCACAGGTCACACCAATATTCAAGAAAGGTAGAAGGAGTAATCCACTAAATTACAGGCCCATATCGTTAACGTTGACATGCAGCAGGATTTTGGAACATATATTGTGTTCGAACATCATGAATTACCTCGAAGAAAACGGTCTATTGAGACACAGTCAATATGGGTTTAGAAAACATCGTTCCCCTGAAACACAACTAGCTCTTCATTCACATGAACTGTTGAGTCCTATAGACAAGGGATTTCAGATCGATTTCGAATTTCTGGAGTTTCTGAAGGCTTTTAACACTTTACCACACAAGCTGCTCTTAGTGAAATTGCGTGTTTATGGAATATCGTCTCAGTTATGTGAATGGATTTGTGATTTCCTGTCAGAGAGGTCACAGTTCGTAGTAATTGGCGGAAAATCATCGAGTAAAACAGAAGTGATTTCTGGCGTTGCTCAAAGTAGTGTTACAGGCCCTTTGCTGATCCTTATCTATATAAACGATTGGGGAGACAGTCTGAGCAGCCGTCGTCGGTTGTTTGCAGATGACACTGTCGTTTATCGACTAATAAAGTTATCAGAAGATCAAAACAAACTGCAAAACGATTTAGAAAAAAAAATATCGGAATGGTGCGGAAAGTGACAATTGACCCTAAATAACGAAAAGTGTGAGGTCATTCACGTGAGTGCTAAAAGGAATTTGTTAATTTCGGTAACACGATAAATCAGTCTAATCTAAGAACTGTAAATTCAACTAATTACCTAGGTATGACAATTACGAGCAACTTAAATTGGCAGGAACACGTAGAACATGTTGTGGGGAAGGCTAACCAAAGACTGGGTTTTATTGGCAGGACACTTAGAAAATTTAACAGACCTACTAAGGAGACTGCCTACACTACCCTTGTCCGTCCTCTTTTAGAATACTGCTGCGCGGTGTAGGATCCTTACCAGATAGAACTGACGGAGTACATCTAAAAAGTTCAAAGAAAGGCAGCACGTTTTGAATTATCGCGAAACATGGGAGAGAGTGTCACTGAAATGATACAGGATTTGGGCTGGACGTCATTAAAGCAAAAGCGTTTTTCGTTGCGACGGAATCTTCTCACGAAATTCCAATCAGCAACTTTCTCCACCGAATGGGGAAATATTTTGTTGACACCGACTTACATAGGGAGGAACGATCACCAAGATAAAATAAGGGAAATCAGAGGTCGTACAGAAAGATATACACTCCTGGAAATTGAAATAAGAACACCGTGAATTCATTGTCCCAGTGAAGGGGAAACTTTATTGACACATTCCTGGGGTCAGATACATCACATGATCACACTGACAGAACCACAGGCACATAGACACAGGCAACAGAGCATGCACAATGTCGCCACTAGTACAGTGTATATCCACGTTTCGCAGCAATGCAGGCTGCTATTCTCCCATGGAGACGATCGTAGAGATGCTGGATGTAGTCCTGTGGAACGGCTTGCCATGCCATTTCCACCTGGCGCCTCAGTTGGACCAGCGTTCGTGCTGGACGTGCAGACCGCCTGAGACGACGCTTCATCCAGTCCCAAACACGCTCAATGGGGGACAGATCCGGAGATCTTGCTGGCCAGGGTAGTTGACTTACACCTCCTAGAGCACGTTGGGTGGCACGGGATACATGCGGACGTGCATTGTCCTGTTGGAACAGCAAGTTCCCTTGCCGGTCTAGGAATGGTAGAACGATGGGTTCGATGACGGTTTGGATGTACCGTGCACTATTCAGTGTCCCCTCGACGATCACCAGTGGTGTACGGCCAGTGTAGGAGATCGCTCCCCACACCATGATGCCGGGTGTTGGCCCTGTGTGCCTCGGTCGTATGCAGTCCTGATTGTGGCGCTCACCTGCACGGCGCCAAAAACGCATACGACCATCATTGGCACCAAAGCAGAAGCGACTCTCATCGCTGAAGACGACACGTCTCCATTCGTCCCTCCATTCACGCCTGTCGCGACACCACTGCAGGCGGGCTGCACGATGTTGGGGCGTGAGCGGAAGACGGCCTAACGGTGTGCGGGACCGTAGCCCAGCTTCATGGAGACGGTTGCGAATGGTCCTCGCCGA
Source organism: Schistocerca piceifrons (assembly GCF_021461385.2). Taxonomy (NCBI): domain Eukaryota; kingdom Metazoa; phylum Arthropoda; class Insecta; order Orthoptera; family Acrididae; genus Schistocerca; species Schistocerca piceifrons. The sequence goes on along the minus strand of NC_060144.1, from coordinate 533,025,203 downwards.
TACCCCAGGAGCAACAGTGTCCCTAATTTGCTGGGAAGTGGCGGTGCGGTCCCCTACGGCACTGCGTAGGATCCTACGCTCTTGGCGTGCATCCGTGCGTCGTTGCGGTCCGGTCCCAGGTCGACGGGCCCGTGCACCTTCCGCCGACCACTGGCGAAAACATCGATGTACTGTGGAGACCTCACGCCCCACGTGTTGAGCAATTCGGCGGTACGTCCACCCGGCCTCCCGCATGCCCACTATACGCCCTCGCTCAAAGTCCGTCAACTGCACATACGGTTCACGTCCACGCTGTCGCGGCATGCTACCAGTGTTAAAGACTGCGATGGAGCTCCGTATGCCACGGCAAACTGGCTGACACTGACGGCGGCGGTGCACAAATGCTGCGCAGCTAGCGCCATTCGACGGCCAACACCGCGGTTCCTGGTGTGTCCGCTGTGCCGTGCGTGTGATCATTGCTTGTACAGCCCTCTCGCAGTGTCCGGAGCAAGTATGGTGGGTCTGACACACCGGTGTCAATGTGTTCTTTTTTCCATTTCCAGGAGTGTAGGTGTTCATTCTTATACGAGATTGGAATAATAGAGGATTGTGACTGTGGTTAGATGAACCCTCTGCCAGGCACTTAAATGTGATTTGCAGAGTATCCATGTAGCCGTAGATGTTGATGTAGATGTATATGTAGAAATGTTATCAGTGTACGTATCTAAATTACTAAATGCGTAAAACGGTCACACGAATCCAGTTGCAGATAACCTATCTAACAGCTTTCAGCGGCAGTAAACATTTGATTTTCAGTATTTCACTTCATTACTGGTGAAATGCAGCCTCGCCGATGTTATAGTGACGTTGGCGCCAAACATTTCATTTATAACAAAATATTTATCAACTTACACCTCCACAATGCGGTATCTATTGTATTTTTTTCTCTCTACTGTTACGTTTTTTAAACTTCAAGACATAACCTGATCTTCTTACTGACGTAAATGATCACACTGTTTCGTTCGTGATACAAATAAAGCAAAAGAAACACAACAGATAGGCTACACTAGATAGCACGTTATGCAATACACAATAACTCCGTTCTGTACGTTTGACGTCAAGGCTTATCTTCATAGAGAGAGGATTGTCTTCCGCCCAGTAATGCCTTTTGTGGAGGCTGAAAATACCGTCAAGAGAGAAGCTAGATTCTTCAGTCCACATCGTGTTATTCATTAAATGTTCGTTACCTTCCACTTGGTGCAAAAGCCATTCACAAAACTGTACTCGTTGAATGAGGTCATGTGGCCTCTAGTATTAAGCTAATGCGTAATGATAAGGGTGCAGATCCTCACGGTGCAACACTTCAAATCGCGCCTTTGAGGACGCCGTGCTACATACGCACGAGCAGCAGCGGCTGCTTGGTCATCGTGTGCACCCAACATCAAAACCATACCGACGTATGCACCGTTTAGCACTCCAGCGGGAAGCCGCTCTACGCGAACTTAACAGGACCAGTTGTGGTTGTACACTGTGCATTTATTAGACAAATGCTACCAATGTAAAGGATCCCACTATCACGTCATACGATATTGTCATGTGACAAAGTAATATCCTGCCTATAAACTATGAGAACTAGGGAACGGAAGTCCGAAAAACAAAAATTGAACTTGCCTAGAATTCGAACCATAGTTCTGTGGTGGATGTGGGTTTGATGTCCAAGCAGTCTACTCTTTGAGCCACGGGGAATGATACGGTGGCTCGGGGTGACACATGTTCATCCGTACGTTCCGATGTACTGCACGATATGATAGTGTTGCCAGCTCCTCGTTATCAAACACGTGTTTTCAAAATACACCCAATCTGATTTTGCTAGATAAACTTTCGTCTTGAATCTGGATGAGCAATAGCACGCCGAGATCCAAGCGCTATATTTTTTCAGTATGTCTTGAGGCAGGTGCGCAAATTACCCAGACTACATTCATGCAGTATCTGAGAATAGTGGCGACTTAACACATAATTCATCGACATTTCTCCTCACTGCTGCCCATCCCTAAAGGTAAAGCAAGATAAAAGTTTATCGCTAAGTATATTTTCGCTGGTCTTGAAGTAAGACTTCAGCGTCAGGCATTACTTTTTGATTTAGTACTTCTTTATTGCTAACTCTATTAGCAACACATTTTGCAGACAGCATCCGTATATAACAAAGAATGTCCTCGCAAAATAATACCACTGAACGAGATATGGTGCGGGAGATATGACGCTGTAAGATTTGAGATATGAGAGGAACTAGCTTTTCTTTTTAAAATCGAGCTAAGATTACTCACATTATCGTGATAAAGTATTTGAGAGCAAACTTTAAACGTAATTTCAGAACCTAGATTAAACCTTTCGTCACTTAAGGACCCATAAAATAATGAAATGAAAACAATTTATAGTTTACTACATCATGGTTGTTCATGCCACAAATCTTTAGCGTCAAGCATGGAGTTTTAATCAATTACTTCTTTACTACTAATTCTATTTGGAACCCATTTTGCATATAGCATACACATGTACAACTTAAGAGCCTTAAAAAATTATATGACTTTACAACACATAGTTTATGAGCAAAATCTGGTTGCTGCTCTAGCGCCTGCTTGCCGCCATGCAGAAGAATCTAAGGCAGTGCCTCCCAGCCTGGAGGTAATTACCCTCTTAGAGGTAAAATGAAATTTTCTGAGGGGTGAATGGTAATGGTTCGATTCTGTTTCAGTCATGAAACTAAATTATTTTCACAGTTTTGTAAGACTCTAATACTGATTATATAAGTTATCAATTATTACTTTTTCTCAATTAGTACCATTAAGGCGATGGAGATCACATGTTCTTCACATGGTCCACCCACTACACATATATGTTGTGCCTTCTCCCATTCATCGCTGATGATAAAAGTGATACATATACGTAACAAATGCTAAATATCTCAGGAAATTTCTCCTCCAATTTGTAAATAGTACGTGCAGTAATCCACACTTTGGTTCAATACTCGCTTCGAAAGAGATAAATGAATTAATTGACAGTGTGACAAAGCAGTAACTACATATGGGCTACTATACTGCTGCACATGGTTTTATCATTGTTATTATTACTATTGCTATTAGTGGCAGTGGTCAGACATAAAGCATTAATAGCAATTTTTTCCAGTTCTGAAGTAAGGACTGCAGCAACCAAGTGATTTATGAACAATATTTGCAGTGTACACGTTTTAACACGGTTGATTTTAAATGGGATTAAGTGTGCAAGTCAAGGAAGTGCCATATGAAGAGGAGTAATGCAGGGGAAATATATTTTGTAACTAGTGTCTACCCTAACTGTGCGTAGTAAGCTTTCTTATCTGAGAATTCCTTCGTCATTCATTGACACACACACACACACACACAAACTAAGTATCTTCATCATTTTCAAAAAAAACTTGTTCCAAGAAAAGTCTTCCATTTTACAGTTTATTTAGGTTCTAACGTAGGTGACAATGTGGGGGAGAGGAGGAAGAGCAACATACATCAGGTTTGGTGAGGGAATGGGGGAAGGGTGGGGGTACTACGTGGTGCCTAATTGCACTCAGCGGTAATGGTCTACGAAAGGTTGGGAACCACTGATCTAAGGTGTGTCATAGGGACTGCCTACCTGTCAGTTGCAGTGGAGCGCCAGTCAACTCACTAGCTGTCGACGTCTTTGCACACCTACGTTTTCAAAGTACTCAACAAAGGTCCACCAGTGGCACCGAGGATGTTGCACAACTGGCAGGTTTTGGAGAGATGACACCGAGGGTTTTGCAAAATAGACGGATTTTAGAGAGACGCTTTGCCGTATTATTCACGCATATGTCCATGTTGCAACCCACCCTCACCCCCAATGAACAAGCCGCAGGAGGGCATGATGAAAAAGGCTGAAAAAGGATAAATACCTTTTATTGCTTCACATCACGTTCAAATTTCGTCGAATATTTTTGAATGGTCCCTTGTGGTACCACCTTGTAAAACAGAGCAAAACTTCGCAGTCGCGCTACACTCCAAAAGGGTCAGATCGAGTCCAATGTGGTTGTAGCCCTACGCTCTCCTTATACATGGATTGAGTCATCGAGGGCGTTTCAGCAGCGTCTAACTTCGTTAAGAACGTCGTTCTGTTGCACATCGCACTGCGAACTGTCGTTATAGACCGCGAAATGTGTTGGAATGAATGCCCCGATGGAGGGGTTAGTATCATTGACACGCATTGTGCCACCTCCTGATAACTTTTCGTGTGGATTTTGAGTTTCAGTATGTCTGCAATGTTTTCCTTGGCCACCCACAGCAAAACTGCCCGATTTCGAAGCTGGGTGTCACGGTTATGACGACCATCGCGGAGGTGCCAAAAGAAGTAGCAAAATGTGGGCAGGAAGGGATGTGGGAGGCTTTCTATCGTGTACACGTTCGCAGTGGCGTTGTGCAAAACTGTGATGAAATTTGGTGCCAATGTGATATTATCTGCCCACCCTACACCTCATTTAACTTCTGAGCTCTTAACTTGGTGCTTTCAACACGAACGCTGTAAGGCTTCTGGATTTTATGGACCTTACATGAGCTTCATCCACAACGACAGGACGATACAGTATGAGATCCTCAGGAAATAATAATTATACTACACCAGCAAAAGGCAATTGCAGTTAATCTCATGTACCGAAAACTAACAAAACAATATCTAGCAATATATGGACTGGCATGAACAAACCAGTTCAAGAAACGCATTTTGGAGACGAACCAAGCCAGTGGTTAATGATATCGTAAAAATCTCATTTAGCAAGAGAACGGCGAGCTTCAGCGTAGAAAAGGATAAGGCCAGAACAATACATTTTTCCTTTTAATGTAAATAAGGCTGGAACTGAGGGTAAGTGGCTGCACGTCATTACCAGGCTAGGCTCTGAACCGCTACGGTCGCAGGTTCGAATCCTGCCTCGGACATGGATGTGTGTGATGTCCTTAGGTTAGTTAGGTTTGATTAGTTCTAAGTTCTAGGGGACTGATGACCTTAGAAGTTAAGTCCCATAGTGCTCAGAGCCAGGGCTAGGCTGCGACCCAGCAAGAAAAATAAAAATGTATTCACCTCTAGCGAGACGATGATTCGCTAAAGCCATACTTGGCGAGGCAGACGCGACACGGTGGGGAGATCCCCATTATATAAAAGCATTTTGAGAGATAAAATTTTTATATCTCTCTCTCATCTCGCAGCAGACCGCACAAGTGTATGGAAATAAGAGAGGGCATTGAGAGCTTTGCTTTCTGCGAAGTGAGGACGATAAGCTTCACGTATCATGTCGACAGATGGCAAAGCGGTAGTTAATTATTAATGCAGGAATTTTGCGGGAAAAGAAATTGTACACGTTGCTCCATCACATAGCGAATGTGCAATAACCATTATTTCGACGAGGGAAAGATTAACGTTCTACGGATGGCAAGAAAGTTGCAACTGAGTGAATTCAGTCAAGGCCAGAGTAGTGAATTAGTGTTTCAGATCCAGCACAGAGACAACGCCGTTGCAGATGCCGCTTGGTAAAATACCATCGCGCATTAGGCCACAATAAAAGTTAAGCCTAGATTTTGCTCACTCCAACTTGCATACGATTTGACCATTGCTACTGAATATCGAAAGCTAAGATACTAATCTACCCTCACATTGAGTACATGAGAGTTTTTCTATTGGTTCAAAAAGTAAATTTATTCTCCACCTTCTCAGTACATTGACCAGCTAAGACAACATGCATTTAAATGAGCGGATGAAGATTTTTAATAATGATTCTTTCCTGTGATATAAAATTTCCATGCGTAGAGATAACGATTTCAATAAACGTCATTTCAATATGTTCAAGAATTAAAAATTTATTTACTGAGTGTTAAAGGAAACTGAACATGATTGTTGTTTATCACTTGACCCCTGAAAGCAACAGTTGATAAATTATATGTAGAATAAAAAAAGGGAATGCTGTGTTGTCTTTCGAGAATAGACCCCAAACTTTCACTTTTATTAATTCATGCATTCTAGGTACGTGACAGCAGCATTTCTAATGATTTTGTTACGATCCAACCTGATATTAGGTGCCTGACAGGGCCAGGGTCATTTTTATTTAGAATGTCTGTTTGAGACCCTGGGCTTGAGAAGACAATTAAGATGTTTTGTCCATTTGCGCGCTAAGTGGTAAGATAAGTTTGCACATAGTACGCTCACTGCGCAGATACAGAGGTCAGACGCACGACAACGCATGTCACAGTGTGAGTATTACCACTGGTAGATGCAGTCCTCATCCTATCCGCACTCTGAATATGCACGGCAGGTTGCATTAAAAGAATAAAAAAAACTTTGTGAAGCATCACTGTGAAACTGAATTTGATGTAGGTTCATTTTTATAGACAGCGATTTACCAGAGTAGTACCTTCTTCAAACATTTTGTCTCATATATTTATATTGTGAAGAGGTTTCTTGAAAGCGATAGTTTTTTTAGATCTGGAGATAGTTACTACTTACCTTACTGAGACTAGCTAGTCATTTTATTTGGTATTATTTAAATGTGGTCTAAGCCTTAGAAGAGTTTTTTGAAAAATCTTCTGAATTTTAATAGATATATTTATAGACATAAGACATTTACACATCGCCTACGTGAATTTTTGTGCGAGTCTACAAACGGAAAATAAAAATCAATGTAAATTAGGTAATTTGTTACACGATCCAGTCAATAACGTGACTATTGCAACTTGGAATAATCACTCACAGACGGTCGGTGACAGCACTAGCGTGGTAGGGTATACGAAGCTTCTCGGGGGTAAGCGGATAGCAGCCATCCTCCAGCGAAGACTGCAGGGAGTGTTGGATGCACTCAGTCACAGCATAAGGAAATGGAGATCCTGCTCCAAAGACAGCAAAGACTTAGACGCTCAGCAGACCTATCACGTCCCACAGTCAGAGGGACTGCCGTCCCCTGAGACATCCCTCTGCTGCATATCTGGGAGTGGCATTGGACAAGACACTGGCAAGGAGGCGACACTTGGATGACATCGTCAGAAAAGCCAGGGGTCACCCGGCCCAACTCTCCCCTTTCCTGGATCCACAAAAAAATGGCTCTGAGCACTATTGGACTCAACTTCTGAGGTCATTAGTCCCCTAGAACTTTAAAAAAAAAAATCTTTATTTCAACGTCAATAATAATATTTATACAAAAGGAACCCACCACCTTAGTGATTAGTGGGTCATAACAATTCTACAATGTTATATATTCAGCAGCTATTTTTATTATTATTATTATATTGGTACTATGTTTATCATTGTGAGCTACAGACAGGATACTACAGGATAATAGGCAGACTACAGCTATTAATCTATTCTACTTGCTAATTGTTAGTTTTCTTCCTACTTATTAATTCCTAACTGCCTGCAGCGTTACTGAAGTGTCAGCGTAGATGTAAACCTACTACTTTAGGCCCTGCTCTTCGAGCTAATCCCGATGAGCGTGCCCCTGACACTAGGCAGGCCAAGATTGTTTGTCGCTGCAGGTTCCTAACTTAATATCTATATCCAAAGCTACAACCACTGTACTAACCTATGTCAATTCCGGTGCTTTAGTCTTGATCAGTGTACCCAGGTCCCCCTAGTCCTGCACGTGGCGGATTGCAACTGAAAAGTCGACCTGTCCACGCACAGGCGGTATAGGATCAGGGTAATTGGACACGTTCGGCATTTGTCGTTAGTAGTGAAAGTCCCTCAAGTATGCTGTCAGTACTTTCCATGATACCTCATCTGCCAGTCTGTTTAGAGTTTCAAAAGTTTCTTCATGTCTTAATAGGTCATATGTGTTGTTATGTGGAAGCTGTTGTCTTAGTGTCACTGCTACATCATTGAAAAGGGGGCACTCGTAAACCACATGGTCGGGAGTGCCCTCCGAAGCACCACACTCGGGTGTAGCCTTTATCCCAAACCGACACAAGTATGTCGGGTAGGGTCCATGACCAGTGAGAAAGTGTATTAGACCCCGCGTTGGCTCGAAGTACTTCATCCCTAGCATTTCTTTTACATTTGGCAGGAACCCAAAGGTTCTTCTGCCAGTTTCTTCCGTTTCCCAAGACTGCTGCCATAAGTCCTCACCCTTTCTGCGTATTTCTCCCTTGTCCCTGACCAGTACTCCCAGGATATTCTCTATTTTCGTGTTGTTCCCCTTCTTAACCCAATACCATGCTGCTTGCTCTCGTATTTTTATATCTAAAGGACAGAGCGCTATTATTATTAATAGTGCACTTCCTGGAGATGTTCTGTACGCCCCTATAGATCTTAATAGCATGTTTCTTTGTACTCTTCTCACTGCCATGGCAGGCACCACCCTCGTGAGCTTATGTGCCCAGACTCCCGATCCGTAACCCACTACTGACGTTAATATACTATTATGGTACAGCTTGATTACGTGTGGTGGAAGGTGAAATCGTTTATGGCCTATGGAAGTAAGGTTGTTTAGTAATTGCAATGCTTTTTGGGTTACGGACTCAATGTGCCTTCCAAAGTTCCACCTTTCATCGATGATGACGCCCAAGTAGCGAGTCTCATGTCGTCTTATAACTGATGAGCCTCCGATTCTGACTGTAGGGTTCCTTACCAGCTGATCCTTCAGTAATAAGTACGTCGATTTTGTTGGTGAGATCGTCATCTTAGTATTCGTACACCACAGTTGTAATTTGGTCATTGCTCTGTCTATTTTTGGCTCAATGTCCTGACGGCTCCGGGCGCCGACCAACAGAAGGAGGTCATCTGCGTAGGCTATCACCTCTAGCACTTCTTCACTCTGCTGCAAACTATCTAAAAGCGGCTCCATATGGATGTCCCAGAACAGGGGACCTAAGACGGAACCCTGGGGACATCCCTTAGTTATAGTTTTTCCTACTCTACCGCTAGGGGATGATAGCCAGACCTCCCGCCCTTCACAATAGCTCCTCAGGCAACCATATAGCGACCCTGGACACTCCTTTTCCTGCAAGCAGGAGAAGAGCGAAGGCCACCACAGGTTGTCAAAGGTGCCACTGATGTCAACCATGATGCCAACAACGTACTTGTTTGGGGTAGAGTCGCAGACCTCAGCCGCCAGAGTGATGGTATCAGTTGCCGATCGCCCCGGCCTGAAGCCGAACTGCCTGCCACTCATCCCGCACAGCACTCGGTGTGTAGTCAGTCTGTCAGCTAGCAGTTTCTCAAATAATTTCCCAAGGATGTCCAGTAGGCAGATCGGTGTGTAGGACTTGACATCCGCTGGGTCCTTGTCGGGTCCCTTTTTGATTATCACAACGTTTGCCTCTTTCCAGATTTTCGGGATTTTTTTCTGTCTTAGGCACTCATTGTATAACTGGGTTAGTGGTGCCACCAGTTGAGGTGCCAGGAACTGCACCACCTCCGCCACAATGCCGTCTTGGCCGGGGGCTTTACCTGTTTTCAATGCTTTAATGTGGCCAGCCACTTCCTCTTCAGAGAAGGGGTAGACTGCCCTATTGTTAGCTATTCTGTCCAGATCTTGATTTCGTAGCTGGGACTGGCCTTCCGTGTCGCTGGCCTCATCGTCTAGAACTTAGAACTAGTTAAACCCAACTAACCTAAGGACATCACACACATCCATGCCCGAGGCAGGATTCGAACCGGCGACCGTAGCGGTCTCGCGGTTCCAGACTCCAGCGCCTAGAACTGCACGACCACTTCGGCCGGCCCTCGATCCACAGGTCAACTCTCCCGCTGCATCTTGGAATGGCGCCCTATGTCACGCTAATCCGACCGATTTTCGGGTATGCGGCAGTGGTCTGGGGCAACACGGCAGAGCCGCACCTCGCCCGCCTCCAACGGCTCCAGAACAGGTCTCTGCACCTCGCACTCCATCGACCACGACACTTCGCTATGGCCAACCTTCTCTGGGTCTCTCAAATTCCTCTGTTACTTGTAAGGTTACGAACACTGCCCAGCCACCCAGTCGTCTCATCCTCTGCCCTGGTCAAAGTGTCAGCAACTCAACACCAACCGATGGGCACACCGGTTTCACGACGTCTGACGCACCAGCTCGCCAGGACATGGTTACCAGAAGCTATCAAGATGCCCATCCGTTAGGTCTACTCACTGTCTTCATTCACCTCAGTCGTGGAGGCATGGCTGCCCAGCCTGGTCTCTACCGGCAGTCGATGATCGATCTGTTTTCGTCATGAGCAGCAGTAGGCAGCAGACGCGGAAAACAGTCCGGCCATTGTCGTACTGCGGAAACTGAGCGATTTATCTGTCGTCCAACAGGGCATACTCATTGGTTTCTGGGCAAAAGGTGTTTTGTTGTTCGATGAACCTGTTGCAGCTGTCAGTATTACACATTCCGATGGTTGAGTTTAAAGCAGCTACCAGATAAGATGGGTGTTTTTATTATACTGAGTATTAGCACTCCAAGCTAAAGTACAAACATCGCTACTCTCGTAGTAGTCGTATTATCACAAATGTTTCAATATTCATGACAAAAGAAATATTTTAATTGATTTTTATACCAGACGATGGGTCACGGCCTAAACCTGTACTACTAGTAAAATCCAGTTTATGTATTTCAGAGCCATGAGTTTTTTTGAAAAATTATAAATGAGCCTTCTTTCCACGAACAATACGAGACTGGAATAGAAGGGAGAACCGATAGAGGTACTCAAGGTACCCTCCGCCACACACCGTCAGGTGGCTTGCGGAGTATGGATGTAGATGTAGATGTAGATTATGCGTGGAATCTTCCGTCCTCCACGATGACAGCAGTTGTGATCACAGGACTGCATACCTACGTTCCTGGTTTGACGAACACCTCTACTGGCCCACGAAGTCAACTCTTCCTAATCCAATAGAGAATGTCTGCCACGATTTGGAGCAGCAAGTGATACGCAGCTATCAGCTTCTTCGCAGTTTTGTAGCTCTTCGGGAGCGAAACACCAACGAGTGGCTTGAGCTAGCTATAGCGTACCAGAAGAAACTTGTGGACTTCCTTCCTTGGAAAACTGAGGCTATTATAGGGGCTACAAGCGTTGTTGCACATTATTGACACATTGTTTTTTGGTAAAATGTAACCGTAAATATTGTATGGCATTGTGGGCTGGTAGCCCGTGAGATGGGTTCAGCTGATTGTCGGAAAGGATGTTCTTCCCCCGTGCACTTTACCCCTTTACTTACGGATATGTGAAAGTTGTGTCGTATTTATACTTGTAGAGTGTGTGGAAGTGCGATGGATGCGTGTACCCTGAGGTGACCGAAGTAATTGAGTACCTCCTTAGTATCGTACCGGACGTACTTTTGCCCGGCTACTGCAGGAGCTCGACGTGGCTTGGACTCAACAAATCGTTGGAAGTCCCCTGCAGAAATATTGAGCCATGCTGCCCGTGTAACTGTGAAAGTGTTGCCGATGTAAGATTCCGTGCGCGGACTGACCTGACTATTTTCTCCCGGACATGTTCTGTGGGACTTATTTCAGGCGATCTGGGCGGGCGAATCATTCGCTCGTATTGTCCAAAATACTGTTCAAACTAATCGCGAACAGATGTGACCCGGTGACATAACATCGATGTTTGGGAACATAAAATCCATGGATGGCTGCAAATGATGTACTAGCAGCCGAACAAAAGCATTTCCAGTCAATGATGGGTCCACTTGGAACAGAGGACCCAGTCCATTCCTTGTAAACACAGTCCACACCACTACGGAGCCACCAACAGCTTGCACAGTGCCTTATGTCCATGGCTTCGTGGGGTCTGTGCCACACTCGAAGCCCACTATCAGCTCTTACCAACAGAAATCATCTGACCAAACCGCAGTTTTCTATTTTTGTATGGTCCAACGGATATGGTCAAGAGCCCAGGAGAGGCGCTGCAGGCGACGTCGTGCCGTTACCAAAGGCACTCGCGTCGGTCGTCTGCTGCCAAGGCCCATTAATGTCGAATATCGTCGCACTGTCCTTTCAGATACGTTTCTCGTACGTCACACATTAATTTCTGCGGTTATTTCTCGCGGTGTTGTTTGTCTTTTAGCACTGACAACTTTACGCGGACGCCGCTGCTCTCGCTCGTTAAGTGAAGTTCGTCGGCCATTGCGTTGTCGGTGATGACAGCTAATGCCTGAAATTTGGTATTCTCGGCACACTCTTGACACAATGATCTCGAAATATTGAACTCTATGAGCTAACGAGCATTGTGCTCTCACTTAAAAATATGTCCGAAAGAGTCAGCCTACAGAAATTGTGAATCGAACACTGTCGTTCAGGACCAGATGCTACAAAGGGCGCAGATACACCATGAGATGGGGAAACTCACAGGGCACTATTGTCTAAAAATGGCCCTGAGCACTATGGGACTCAACTGCTGTGGTCATCAGTCCCCTAGAACTTAGAACTACTTAAACCTACCTAACCTAAGGACATCACACACATCCATGCCCGAGGCAGGATTCGAACCTGCGACCGTAGCAGTCGCACGGTTCCGGACTGCGCGCCTAGAACCACGCTCTATTGTCTATTGAAGCCTAAGCGCTGTAGTGTGCGAGTGAGACAGACGAGAACCTACGTCATAGGGAAACCCAGTAGAAGGGCTTTCGTAGACAAGGAAACGTAGCATTGTTAAATGTGCGGCTATAAAGGGAAACATTTATGAAAAAAATAATGGCTCTGAGCACTATGGGACTTAACATCTATGGTCATCAGTCCCCTAGAACTTAGAACTACTTAAACCTAACTAACCTAAGGACATCACACAACACCCAGTCATCACGAGGCAGAGAAAATCCCTGACCCCGCCGGGAATCGAATCCGGGAACCCGGGCGTGGGAAACGAGAACGCTACCGCACGACCACGAGCTGCGGGCCAAACATTTATGAAAGCTATTTAGTTCTGTAGTAGTGCATGGAATGAAGCCACAGTAGTTTTAATCTACCATCCTTCATAAATTTTCATGGTGATACCAGTAAGATTTGAATATTTATCATATCTATAATAGTTAAAATTTTATTCTTAAAGAAAAATTAACAAGTTTTGTAACAAAGACCTGAATGCTAAAATCTGAACGCTTTAGTCGATCTTAACGATCGACATATCATATAGAAGCGCATCATTAAAATGACAAATGTTGTAAATATCAACTCTGTAACGTTATGTGTTTAAAAGATATAGTAAATTTAAGTTATCAGTATTTTCAGTTAACCAACAGATCATCATTTCCTCCGCACAAAACACATTGAACGATGACAGCATGACACCTTATTGTATGACTAGGTAATAGGATACTTGTTGTAAAGTTTAGTGTATAACAGTTACTTTTGTTCTGTATTTCTTTATCAGCAAGCACATTGGTTCAAGGCTACTGGCTGTGACATTCAAAATTTAGAAGGAAGTTCTATTGGTTTTACGTAAAAGAATTTAAGAATGGATATTATTGTTACTTTATTTAGAACGTGAAAGTAATCAAGCTTTAATTATTAATATATGTTAAAATGTAAAACAATGTAGAACAAGCTGCAGCCAATCAGATGGACGGCTTCAGGAAAGGGAACTGAGCGAGGATGTTCGGCCCTCGGGAAAACGCGGCCGGAGACGGACAGAGAGGGACAGTTCTAATCGAGACACCAAAGGGGACAGTTCGGATGGAGACGCGAAAAGGGACAGTTTGGCTGGAGACACCAAAGGGTACAGTTCGTATTAAGACGCGAAAGCGGACGGTCGGCCTTTAGGCAGCTAGGAACTCAAACGACTTAAAAAATTTCGCGTTGCGTGGTATCGCGGGACTTAGTCTCTGAGTGGTGAGCAGGCGCGCGCCTGGCGTGAACTCTAACTTTTCGTATAGTTAACGATGGGGAGTATCGAATTTGTAATTCGAGATGGGATTGAGACTGGTCGAACTGTGTCAGATGGATATACGCTCGAGTGTAGCGGTAACTCTACGACCACTTTCGTTATTAGTTTGCTTTCTGAATAAACATTATTCTAACCAAATCGCCACTGTGTGGCCTACATCATTTATGGGTCGTTAATTCAGTTCCCGATATTATTATTACTGTATTTATATGTCATGTTAACTTTGTATCTCGCGAACTTGCCATCAGCCAGGTAATTTAACCAAAGGGTCACAAGTGTCTAATTTAGGGCGTGTAATGAGACACGTGCGGTTCAACCCCTAGACGAGTTTGAGCCGAGACATTTCGACGAAGAGGAGCCGCATGTGAACCCGAACATCTTTGGGATGTTCCCACGCGTCCAGCTCGAGCTATCACTCCGCCTCCAAAGTTTGTTAACTCCTGTTGAGCGCCTTTAATCACGTCGGACACCATTTCACAAGAGTCATCTTAGTACAAGTGACAGCTGCACCAGTGTACTGCCCTTTTATTTCTTGTGTAGGTGGTACGTGCATATAGCTGTCCCGTGACTATTGTCATCCCAGTGTACAGCGCAGTGTCATGTTTCTGTAGTACGGTGGGGGTGAGGGACGGGAAAGGTCGAAACTCTGTGCAAACACTCAGCATATTCGCCTCCAACAGCACCAAGACCACATGCGAGCTTAAACGTTCCCCATATGAAGGACGGATATCAACAGTGATACAAGTAATCACTTCATGAGACGCTACGGAGTGGTTTAGCATTTAACCCAAGACGTTAGTACAAAGGCTGGTGATCAGTAACTTTATGTCACCACCTCTTCCGCCCTAGCTGTCACACAGTGGCAGTGAAAGTTTCATTCGCCAGCAGGATTCGGACAGGCTTAGCTCCTAGTCGAGCGCCACCGCACAGGCGTGCGTTAGCGACGTCGGCTGTGGAGGCGGGTTGTCTGCTGGTGGTTACTGATACTTAGTGTCCGGTGTGCGGCGTACTCTGCGCAACGTACCTGCAGGATGTATCCCCTGGCGTAGTCCTCGTGCGTCCAGCCGAAGCCGGCGAGCACATGGAGCACCTCGTCGCGGCGAAGCACGGAGAAGAGCCTGTCCAGCAGGATCTTGAGCCTGATGGGCAGCGCCTGGCAGCCGTACAGCACGAGGCTCGCGATGTCGAAGGCGGCGTTCGCCTGCACCGGCTCCACGGGCAGTGCCGGCGCCTGCTGCCTGCCTCCCAGCTTGTCCAGCGCTGCACACACACACAAGAGGCGAGCGTGTTTCATAGCATTACACGGCACACTAATTTACATTACGAATATACACAGTAGTGGCGTTAATCACTGATCGTCATGGAAGCGGTGAACTACTCTTTGATCATATGGCAAGAAGTAGCTACACTACAGCTCGTGCAAACTGCAACACGGAGTAACAAAGACTCGCGACAATCCAAACTCTGAAACATACGGCATCTTGGGATCGTCCTCGTGCCTTCTTTGGATGCTAGAGCCGTTTCAGAGTACCTAGGGGAACGAGGGGCAGTATACAGACTGGAACAGGAAAGGGAGGTAATGACAGTGGCACGTAAAGTGCCCTCCGCCACACACCGTTGGGTGGCTTGCGGAGTATCAATGTAGATGTAGATGTAGATGTAGATACAGTACATGCTGAATACGATGAGTGATTTCCAATACCTGTTTTGTAATGTACCATTGCTCGCCACAGTTGTCCTTTCGTTGCTATGGATCCCAGAGTCAGTATCCGGTATGCGGCGGAAGGGGGCTTTATTTAGGCTGGAGATGATGGGCTGGTCACTGTATAATACTTCTACAAGGCTTTTGGTTAGAGCCTAATATGCTCCTGCGATAGCGAGTGAGTTTTCCTTAGCCGGCCGAAGTGGCCGTGCGGTTAAAGGCGCTGCAGTCTGGAACCGCAAGACCGCTACGGTCGCAGGTTCGAATCCTGCCTCGGGCATGGATGTTTGTGATGTCCTTAGGTTAGTTAGGTTTAACTAGTTCTAAGTTCTAGGGGACTAATGACCTCAGCAGTTGAGTCCCATAGTGCTCAGAGCCATTTGAACCATTTTTGAGTTTTCCTTAATGGCAAGTGTTTCCCAGTATCTGTGGGAAATCAGTATGCTTGCGACAGCATGCTTTCCTGAAAGTTCCAAAACTCCGAGCATAGAAACGGGATTTTCCGGTGCTCATACTTCGTGTTCTATTGGTGATAGAAAGGTAGGGTCAAGTGTTTTCGATAGCCCTTGGGCTATGGATCATTTGTATACCCAAGAGAAGTGTCACCGTCCTACAGTAAACGGTAAAAATATGAATATCACAGCCGCGGTCTTGGGCACCTTGCCACGGTTCACATGGGTTCCCCCATCGGAGATTCGAGTCCTCCCTCTGCCATGGGTGTGTGTGCTATCCTTTGCGTAAGTTGGTCTAAGTTTGATTAAGTAGTGTATAAGTCTAGGAACCGATGACCTTAGCAAAATGTTCAAATGTGCGTGAAATCTTATGGGACTTAACTGCTAAGGTCATCAGTCCCTAAGCTTACACACTACTTTACCTAAATGATCCTAAGGACAAACACATACACCCATGCCCGAGAGAGGACTCGAACCTCCGCTTGGGCCAACCGCACAGTCCATGACTGCAGCGCCCTAGACCGCTCGGCTAACCGCGCGCGGCTGACCTTAGCAGTTTGGTCACATAAGAACTTACCACACTACCATTTCCACCACCATCACACGCTTACTCCTGCTTACACACTTGGAGCAAATCGGTTGGTTCTCGCATTTGATATGGTCTACGGTGGGCTCGATGGAACCTTTGGAGGAAACATTAGTTCATGTGAGGTTACTCGGAAAAACACACAAAAGGGGTTTTGTAGTAATCGTATATTTTCGCCGTTACTAGCCCACCGAAAACTAGCCCAGAATTACAATACAGCTACGCACACCAAATCACTGAAATTTTTACAGTACAGGCCTATTCCCAAGATCCCGATCTCGAACAACTTTGAAAATTTTCTTGGTTTCTTTATCTGTTTCCAAGATACACAAGTTCAAAGTCTCCCTCCATTTCGAGTCAGGAATCCGTCCCTGCAGTTTGTCGGTTTTGTTGATGTTCACCCTGTATATAAATAATATTCTGTCACCTATGTAAGAAGCACAAACAGATCTCTTTGCTGACGATCCAAGTATTATAATCAAGCCTAATGGAATAACTTCATCACATGAAAGTATAAATACTATTTTCTTGAAAATTAGCAAGTGGCTATATGCAAACAGCCCGTCACCGAATGTAAGTAAAACACTGCACATGCAGTTCTGTACCGCACAAGGACTGTCCGCACCATTATGAATAACCCGTGAGAGTAAATCAATAAATGAAACAGAATATTTTAATTTATTAGGTGTTTTATTGATAAGAATCTGAACTAGAGGACCCATGTCACAGATCTTAAACGTCTTATTTCTGCAACTTCACGTTACTGAGAATTCCAGACTTTGGAGATGAAAATATAAAAAAATTGACTTACTTGTCTGTTTTAAATCACTAGCGTTTCATGGAATCATATTCAGGGGCAACTCGTCGCTGAAGAAAATAGTATTTGTTGCACAGAAGCGTGTAATGAAGGATCGATTGTAGACAGCTTTTTGAACAGGTGGGTGTACTGACAACAGCCTCAGGTACATTTCCTCCCTCACGAAGTATGTTAGCAACAATGAATCACACTTCGAAAACAACACTGATATATACAATACTAGAAAAAAGAAAATTATTTACGCTACGTGTCCCTCATTCTTAATATGTCACAGAAAGGAGTGAGGTAATTACTCATAAAAACCCTTGATCACTACTCAGTGACGTAAACAATTTAACGGGAAAGAATGAGATTTTCACTCTGCAGCGGAGTGTGCGGCATGTCTAAGCCTTGTCTCCGCAATATCCTTTCTTTCAGGAGTGCTAGTTCTGCAAGGTTCGCAGGAGAGCTTCTGCAAAGATGGAAGGTAGGAGACGAGGTACTGGCAGAAGTGAAGCTGTGGGGAGGGGGCGTGAGTCGTGCTTGGGTAGCTCAGTTGGTAGAGCACTTGCCCGCGAAAGGCAAAGGTCCCGAGTTCGAGTCTCGGTCCGGCACACAGTTTTAATCTGCCAGGAAGTCTCAATTTAACGGGAAGTACAATTAACCTCAAACACGAACTAAAATCATAGCGGCTTAACTGCTCCGACTGCATAGAAGAATTTCTAAATATGTAGTAATTTCGTGTGTGTGTGTGTGTGTGTGTGTGTGTGTGTGTGTGTTTCTTTGTGGGTTTAAGTAAATAAGAGAATGACAATGAACATTGTTACTTTAAAGGCACTGTATCCGTGAAAACATATGTTCGTGAAATGCATAAATGGTCAGCATGAAGCGTATTTTCCGACGAGAAGCTGTAAAACTGTCTCGCTTCACTTCTCAGCCACAGTTAGCAGTTATGATCCACCTAACATTCAAATAACCAACTAACGATTTGGTTGAAATTCAAATCAAGTTCAAATTAAATGCTCTCGGGGAAACTGTAGCGAATACGCACATGACTGCAGATACTTTGACATCGATCGTCTTCCAAGAGCGAAGCATCTGAGCTAGACAATGCAACTGTCAACTGATAATAGAGCACAACTTTCGAAAAGCGTCGAAAATAAAATGAAGCTTAAAATTTCGGAATGTTTACGCTGTGTTTTTTTATGTGCTGATCTGAACTAGTCATGACAAGTGACAAGACGTACTGAACAACCCGATGGCAGAGCGGCATGTGACTGTTTCCTCGCATGAACCGCCAGATGGCACGGACGCGGGGCTGTTGCCAGCTGCCGGGCCGCATCCCCTTTCACCTGGGGAACTCAGGGTGGTGATACGGCTGGCCCACCCTTATTGAATCCAACAGGCGGAGTGTTGGCTACAAGGAAACAACCCGCCTGCCACAATTATGACGACCCTGGAGAGGTTACCATGACCTCATCAGGAGGGGGAGCAGTTGTAACAGCAGACTGCCAGCTTTTAGCACTTTGGAGCCCCAAAACGGTCACCTACCGCCCACCAGAAGGGGATGAGACACACAGCCGAAACACCTGCGTCTTTAACAATGTTCTACGAGGGGCGTTCAATAAGTAACGAAACACTTTTTTTTTCGGCCAATTTATATTGAAAAAATTTGAAATTTGTTATGGGACGTCGTGGAATATTGCCGCTTCAGCCCTAGATTTGAGAGGTGGCATGCCTTTAGATGCATACAGTGACTTGCCCCCTCTCATGTGTATATCTTTCTCTGAGTAATCCGATTTGGGGAAGTATGGCCGAGTATTGTCATTACAAAGCTAGTACTGAGAACTCAGAAGATTTGAATATTTTCCTCTGTAATTGCATATGGTGAAAAGTTGCTATTCCTTCACACGCGGACTTCCCACGCAGCGTCTCTCGTCACCCGGGTGGTCCGGTGACAGGCGGGTTCTTCTGATCTCGAGAGGGTTATGCAGACGGGTGTAAGGAAGTCGAGTGGATGCTGTTCAGACGCCGACATTGTCACAAGAGCGGAGGCGACACGCCCTCAGGGGCCTGAAGGAGCTGCTGGGGCTAGAAATTCCGTTACTTCGCAGAAACTTAGTGAAAACACTTTCTGACGGGCTACCAGCGAAGCGTGGGAATGACTTGTCTTCCCAGGCAGTCTTGGCGGGCAAATTCCCGCGTTTCCTGCAAAATCATAACTGTGATTAGCTTGCTCATGGGATAGATCCGTGACGTAGCAAAATCGGCGCAGAAATTGGAGCCAAGTATCTCCATTGGTGGAATAGTAGTGCTTCGGCAATAGAGTGGAATTTTCCACCGGTTTTCGAGTTGCTGATTGGAACGTTGAACCACGGCCACTGTCGTGGGGGCAGGAATGTTCTGTGTTCAGCTTGTACAGGTGCTCTTGAGAGAGTCGGCTCTCGCCTTTCGGTCGGAGTAGGTTACAAGACTGAGCTCTCGCTGCTCTGGACAGCCTGCCTTCTGTTGGCTGTCTAATATACTTTCATTTAAATCTAACTGTATGATGAAGTTGCTGAAGTTTCGACTTCAACGTAACTTTCCGAGTACAGTTGGCAATTGAGCGTTCTGCGTACAAGCGGCCTATGTTGTCCGTCTTAAACAGTTTTGGCTAAAGTTGACTGTATCGGAGTTACGGTGTGACTTCTCTTGTTAAAATGAATCACTGTACCGTCAGTGATAGTGTAGTGAGCCTTCTTTGTCTCCCTCAGAGACGCGTTTGTGTTGCTAGGAAGTCTTTAGTCTGGAACAACCAGACCAGAATAATTTGTTTCGGGCTATACTCGCGACATTATCATTACCACGACTGGACATCGAAACAACCAGCCATCGCCTCCAGTATGCCAGATCGTGTCCTTGCAGTTAAGAAGACAGCTTGGTAATGTATGTCCGCAGCACCGACAGATGAGAAAATTTTGCTACGTGACAATCAGAGCTCAGCAGAGCGCGTCTGTTCCCGTCTTTTCTAACGTGGTTCTGTCTTGGGTGTTCATTGTCTGAGTTCTCACTACTGTAGCAGCAATTAATGTTGGGCTGGCTGGGTGTTTCTCTTAAGATTTGAGTTGGAAGGAATTGGCTCCACATACCACTTGGTCATAAATGTCGCAATCTAGTTTATGGACAACTTCATTTTCACATCATTTATTTGAGTATCCAATTTGACCTAGTGTAAATGTTTCATGTGTTTTGCTTATTATTTTGAGTTTAGTCATAATAGATCAAATGGTTATTTTGGACAGAACTTTCATTCTGTTGATCGGTGGAGCAACCCTTTCATTTCTCACAACATTAATGAAACTTTCCTTTATCAAATTAATTTCTATCAAGTTAAATTATTGCAGGTGCCAAACTCTTTTCTACTCCACTTGCAGGGTCGATTACAGTCAGTTCGCGTTTCTTCTTAATCCATGTGCAACAGCAAAAATCGGAGTTATAAAAGGGGGGGCTTAGAGCATCATTTCCATATGAAGATTCTAGAAGAATTTAGTGTTAGGCACACTGATATCCCCGGCACCTCGCAGATTTTCATGAAGTTTACATAGGTGCTTACGCTATACGTTGCCTTCGAAATGGCGGCTGTAAAGGAGGTGCATTCCGGAAAGCTGTCAATGAGTTTATTTTGGCGCAAAACCAGAGCACCACAGATTCATAGGAGCTTGCAGAATGTCCACGGAGATCTGACAGTAAACAAAGCACGGTGGGTCGCTGGGGTCTCTCAGCACCGCTGCAAGGTCGCCCAATCTTGTCTGATCTCTCGCGTGACTGCCACCCATTCACAGCATTGAGTCTTGCAACATTGGAACGTGCGGACACTCTCATTCGAGGAGACTGACGGATCACAATCAGACACATCACTACTCAGCTGGACGGCTCTGTTGGTAACGCTGACTCACTCGTCCGAATCGTCCACCAGTTGGGCTACTCAAAGGTGTGTTCCCGCTAGGTTCATCACCACCTAACAGGAAACCATAAAGAGCAACGAAGGACCATCTGCGTAGAATTAATTGCACGTTACGAGGCAGTCCGTGACAATTTTTGTCGCAAATCGTCACAGGCGATGAAACATGACCTCATCACTTCAATCCGGAAACAAAATGGCAGTCCATCGAGTGGCACCGCACCACATCTCCTAAGAATAGAGCCACACTGTCAGTCGGTAAACTTGTGGCAACGGCCTTGTGGGACTCTGAAAGGGTTATTCTGTTTGATGTCCTGCTGCATGGTGCAGCGATCACCTCTGAAGTGTACTGTGATACGCTTCAGGAAATTGAAAAAACCAGTTCAGCGTGTTCGTCGCCACAAAAATGAAACGATCTTTTCCACGACAACGCATGGCCTCATACAAGTCTGCGCACACCAGAGGAGCTCACAGAAATTCGTTGAACCGTTCTTTCTCATCGACCCTGCAGCCCGGATCTCGCACCTTCCGAATGCACCTGTTTGGTACCATGTTGGGCGCACTTTGCGGGAAACGGTAGGTGGATGATGGGGAGGTTACTGATACAGCAAGACTTTGGCTCCAACTTTGCAGTCGTACAGGTCCTCCACGTAAGATGGCGTAAGGACGTCGCATTGAACGGAGATTATGTTGAGAGACAGGATTTTGTAATCAAAGGAGTGGGGAATAATATGGTGTACTGAAATCTAGACTACAACGAACCTGATTTCAGAAAAAAAAAAAAAAAAAAAAAAATGTGTTCCATTACTTACTGAAAGTCCCTCGTATATTCAAGTCAACACGAAATTTCTTTTATGATTCTATCCTTTATGTGCACCAATCGCCTTTTACCGAACTCTGATTTCCAACATGTGATAAACTTCATTCGTCCAATTCTTTTTGGCGCCAGTCGAAAAACGTGTCTCTAAGGTGAAATAAAGGGTTGTATTTATTTCGTATACGAATTGGAACTTGAGAGGTTTGTGATTGTGAGTATTCGTCCATGTGAAGTATACGCAATTTTTCATACTAACGCTTCTGAAAGTGGGAGCTTCATTCTTGAAACATGGAACTCTCGCTGCCAATTACCTTTTTTGTTAACGACATTCAGCAGGTCGGTAAAAACAGGAGCATTTTTTCAGTGGTCATTATTAAAGTTTTCGCAGAAACTGCCTTAAATGTGAGACTGAACTCTCCCGTAGCAGCTGTACAAAGTTTGTCCCACATTGTGCAATTTGATTTTAAAAGGTCTTACGGTGGAAGGGTGGCAACTTTATATACCATTTACATCCCTCCTACGGGGTGCATAGTTTATGTGCTTGTGTGAGTTGTTAAAATTTTTAGTTTAAAGTAATCTGGTGTGTTGCAGATTTGCACCAGTGTAGTCTTTCAGAGGTTGTTGTGAGCGGTCGTGACTACGGCCATGTCAAAAGGGAGCGGCAAGGTTCTCAGCCCGAAACCTCATACTGCCTCTGAATAAATTGTAACTTGATATTTAGAGGATGCTTTCTGATTATAATTTTAAATCTGTTTCAAAAAAAAAAAAAAGAGGGAGGGGGGCTTTTAGGAATAAAATTTCCATTTGTTGAAAGAAACTTAATTTGTTTTCATCAGTTACCCACTGGCAACTACTTCCGCGCTCACATAGTCTGATTAAATGTGTTAATGTTCTTGATGAATCGCTGTAAATAAAGTAAATTCTTAAGAAAAGGTCTTGAAGGTAAATTCACGGTTCAAGAAACAACCAATTTGCTAAGCCTTCCTATCAGGAGAAAGTCTATAATATTCATTCTTTGACCTTTGATATATTGACACTAAGGGGATCCTTCTGTTGGGTATAGAAATGGTGCCTAGCCATGCTGTCGCATGGATAGCGATATCACTTTCAAATCGGCAACCTTCATTGACGCACCCTTTTAGTACGGTGCGCATCCGACCTCTTTTAGTTCTGTTTTGGAGTCCATGCCTCTGCTGCTGCAGACAAGTACATGGACTTCACCGGCCTTTGAGTTGCGTCATGTGAATTTTCCTAGCGCGTTTGTTTCTCCTTCTGTGACGAGCGCAATGCTGCTGGCGCCGCCTGCACACTGCTACTTGGCAGCAAACGGACCCAATAGCCGTGAAGAACGGCCTCGGCATCGGCCGGAGCGGGGGCGGGCGGACACCCCCCAATTACTGTCCGGCAGGCAGCGGGTCCCATTAGGCGGGCAGCCGCTCTCTGATGCCAGAGTTCATCACCTGCCCCTCCTCATTGTTCCAGGGGCGCGCGCACACACACGCGCCGCCTATTGAAATACGTCTGGGAAAGCTGGTGACGTCATGCGACTGCCCGGGGCCGCAGCGGTACACGCCATTAGGGCTTATCCGGCCGCGAGTCTCGGCCACGTATGGTGCGAGACATGGTGGGTGTCCATCACTGACACGGAACTTCAGTCCTCTCGTACATCACAGCGGCATTTCCTTTTGGTCGCGTACAAAATGATGTGATGCTAATAATAATTTCAGAAAACATACATTTCGAAAGCATCTCGTTACGTTGGCTGTAACAACACAAAATCCTTTGTAGCCAGACGCATAAAAACTGTGCCCAGTGAAATTTTCGCCCATAGAAAAAACTGTGACATTTGAGCTCAGTATTTCTGGAAACTAGCTGCTCACTAAGTCAAGGCAAGCTGAGAGTTCTCGGTCACTTCGGTGATAACCACTTGAACAGTCACCCTTTGCAAAGTTTCCGTAGTGTTCAGTCGCTGCGACATGTGTATTTGTGAACTTGTAAGTTTTCTACAGACGAGTCAATACTAACCGTGGTAAGCTATGTGGACACTTTGAAGGCTACTTGTATATCATAAAGAGAAGCAAAAGAGACGGGACTGTGACATGGTGCAGTTCAAAACAGAAATCAATTCATTGCCAGGGGACGCTGTGTGAGCTGTGTCTTCCAGAAATATGAGACACAACCATATAGGGATGGGCAACTACACGGCAACGAGAAAAATACAACCCTTAACCATGCCTATTACAATGTAGGAAAACATCTGGCAATCAAAACAACTTCCAGTCGCATCAGAGTGGATAAACGCAGGCCCCGTATTGTTTCAAAGACTATCTTATACCGTTCTTCCAATCAAATAGCAGCACGTTCGGGTAACGATAGTGCACGCAGACGCAATGGCGTGTCCTTCTCTCCTAACTCGACCACAAAGGTTGAGTAACAATGAGATCTGTTGACTGTGGCAGTCAGAGGAGTTGCGAAAATTCATCCTCTTACTCACAAATCAGTCCTGGGCAAAGCAAGCTCTGTGAGACAGGGTTCTCTCACCTTGGAACACAGCATTACCATTGGGGAACAACCACTGTACGACTGATGGGTCTCATCAGCAAAAAATTTTACGTAATTGTTGGTAGTAATGTGACCTCACCGAATAGCCTTGGGGTCCATGGAACACAACGATATAGCTGCGCAAATCGTCATCAGACACTCGCCGTGTTCTCATCTCGACATGAAACTCCGGCAGAAGTTGTAAACAGTGTGAAACAAGACGCCCGGACAAATGACGTTCTACCATTGCTGCACAGTCCAGATTTTATGGCTTCGGCACTACGTCTTCCTATTACGGGCATTTGCATCGCTGATGAATGTCTTTGGAAATCCAGCACTCCCTGTAATTCTCTGCTTATGGAGCTCCCTCCGTGTTTTAACAGGCGGAGACAACCGTCCCACCCCTCTCCGCGTTTGAAAACAAAACGTCGAGATGAATTTTTTGCATATTGTCATTTTTGACGACGACATTGACGAAAAAAAGATAAATTAATGCCTTTCACGCCGAAAAAATTATCATTGAGAGGGTTAAATGAAGGTTGTAAAGACAGTGAAACCTAGACGACAATACACATTTAAAATACACTAACATTCCATATAGTAATAAACGACATACTTTCTTCCTTTTATCTAGAAAAATTTAAATGAGTTATTTGAGATATTTGAACATGAGCATCTACGTGTTGTAGACCTGACAGATAGTGTCATCTGCTGGTGGCATCCGTAACTGTTTGTATTAATGTTTTCATTTTCGTTCTGAGCCACATTGTAATTGCATTTCTTTTATTTTATATAAAGTTAAACAATACAAACACATTAGAAAATACAGTGAACATGTAAATATTTTTGTTACGTCTGCAACAGAAAAACACTGGATAAACAAAGACGTTATTTATTGTAAGAGCGTTGAATAGTAGTAATCTGTGGCTGGTTGGCAATATGGCGGCGCATGTGTGCTTGGAATGCAGTGATGTGAAAACGTGATATCCGGAAGAAAAGCATGGCGTGTCGTACTTGCGTTGGTAATATATTAGGGATGGCAGAGAATTTATTTTCCTGTATGACGAGACATAAAATTGCCTCAGGTATGTCATTAAAACACGCGTTTTCCACGTCAACAATCGATCGAACCAGCTTAGTTTATCAGCGGCTTTCCGACACAAATTCTTTAAAAGACAACGTGATGAGTTCACTTCCTTTTATTCTACGACCTGTTACCCTAAAGCAGTAGCAAGTTTGTCACTTAAAATAATACAAAGTCGCTTTATGAAAATCTTTCAGGTGTTGCAGCAATGTAGTAGATTTCGTTAGCAACACTACTCGTAATTAGTATTAATAGACTGAATACAAGTGTGCACGAATGCGTTATTATTATTATTATTATTATTATTATTATAGCGATTTCTCCTGATGAACGGAAGACGTTATCCAAATAGCTCAGTTAGGTTATCTTTAGGTTCCTCTTCTTGTTCCAGTTTACTTAACATTCTTTCCGAGAAGGCTTCTTGATGTACTGCCGACCACGTTCGTATGCACTATTTTCGTTTTAGTTGCTCAGATGTAGCTTCCCATTTGTATACTTTGTGTCCGAAGGTGTGTCTTTCTAAAATGTCGGGTGGTCTTATGTTAAGGTTTTTGAGGTCTTTCTGAATTTCGTTCAGCCAAGGTGAAGTGATGTTACAGTATGCTATTGTCCTTGTTAAACGCATTCCTGGTAGTCTATTGAGATACCAGAATTTAATTCGCCTTTCCTTAATAATTTCGATGTTTGTAGACTTTTCTTTTCATTGATTGTAGCCTGCCACCGTCTTGGGTGTATGTTGCTCTTAAAATGTGTCTGTGTTTCGCTTGCGTAGATGGTGTTGGTTTTATGAGTGTGATGTAGTGTAAAATTTTTGTCTGTCTTGATATAGATTTTTTGCTGAAGAGGTTTAGAACTTTGATGCTTCTTTGGCTTTTTGGAGGAGATTTTGCTGTGAGAATTTTTCGAAGCCTGTCGGTTCAATGAATTCTCATAGGCATTTAAAGTGTGGGATCCTGTTGATTTTACGTTTTTTTCCCCCTTTTTTCCCAGGCACTTGATTTTCTTCTTTGAACATATGAATTAAGTTTTCTCTAATGGGCGATGTAAACCTACTTTGCCTGCACGTTCTTTAAATATCTCGAGCTCTTTCACAGGAGTCACTTCACCCTCTAAAAGTATCGCCAGGTCTTTCGCAAACGCAAGGTATGATATGCAGAGGTTGTTTTTGGGAAATCCCAGTAGGATTGCCTTCCAAAACCTAGTTTCTTCATTTCTTTGTCACATTCTTCGATAATCCTGTCTAGGTCGCCTTTGAAGAGAATAGGGGAGTGTCCATCTCCTTGCTTCACACCTGTTTCAATGTCAAAGGACGCTGAGATTTCCTCCATAAATTTTGCTTTAGATTTCGTGACAGTGTTCGTATTTTAGAATCTAGTCCTCTCTTTTGAACGTTGGAATAGTTAGGCCTGTCTGTCGTGTCGAACGCCTTTTTGAAATCCACAAATGTACCTTCTAGAGCTCTAGTATGTACGTAGAGCTTTTTTGTAGGAAGCCTCGCATATTGAGTACGGTTTTTAAGTTAAAATTTTTTTCTGGGCATCATCTGCTCCCTCTGAATCCTGCTTGATATTCTGATGATTTTGGTTCCAATTGCTTTTGTGCTCTATTCAAGAGACAAGCTGATAGTATTTGTGACAGGTAAGAGGGAGGTTCACCTTAGAGTTGTATACATCTGATTTGTTGCCTTTTTATGTAGTGGATGGAGTAAATTTCAGTCATACGGAATTTTTTTGGTTTGCCAAATTTTTCAAGATTTCAGCTACAGTTCCTTCCTTCCCTGATGCTTTGTTGGTTTTAAGTTTCTTGATGTATGAATGAACCTCTTCTTGAGTTGGTGGTGACGGATTTTCTGGATGTATTTTCGGCCATCTCTTTTCGGATTCCGGAAAATTTAAGTGTTATGAAAAATATGTGGCCATTTCTTAGCAATTTTCTTTATTTGTCAGGGCTGTTATTATTATTATTATTATTATTATTATTATTATTATTATTATTATTATTTATTATTATTATTTCCTTCACTTTCTCAGACGTTAGGTCCGGTTAAAAATGGAGTGACGCGGACCTTGATCAAGCGTCTCTTCCTTTTAACTGTACGGGTAATTGAACATGTATCAATAATTACGGATTTCTGTAGTTGTATATATATGTTTGGATGTAGCTGTATTGCATTGATGTACTGGTGGATATTGTGTGGTATGACTCCAGTAGTTGATAGTATAATTGGTATAATGTCAACTTTATCCTGATGCCACATGTCCTTGACTTCTTCAGCCAATTGGATGTATTTTTCAATTTTTTCTCCTGTTTTCTTTCGTATATTTGTTGTATTGGGTATGGATATTTCGATTAGTTGTGTTAATTTCTTCTTTTTATTGGTGAGTATGATGTCAGGTTTGTTATGTGGCGTTGTTTTATCTGTTATAATGGTTCTGTTCCAGTATAATTTGTATTCATCATTCTCCAGTACATTTTGTGGTGTATACTTGTATGTAGGAACGTGTTGTTTTAAAAGTTTATGTTGTAAGGCAAGCTGTTGATGTATTGTTTTTGCGACATTGTCATGTCTTCTGGGGTATTCTGTATTTGCTAGTATTGTACATCCGCTTGCGATGTGATCTACTGTTACTATTTGTTGTTTACAAAGTCTGCATTTATCCGTTGTGGTATTGGGATCTTTAATAATATGCTTGCTGTAATACCTGGTGTTTGTTTGATCCTGTATTGCAATCATGAATCCTTCTGTCTCACTGTATATATTGCCTTTTCTTAGCCATGTGTTGGATGCGTCTTGATCGATGTGTGGCTGTGTTAGATGATACGGGTGCTTGCCATGAAGTGTTTTCTTTTTCCAATTTACTTTCTTCGTATCTGTTGATGTTACGTGATCTAAAGGGTTGTAGAAGTGGTTATGAAATTATTATTATTATTATTATTATTATTATTATTATTATTATTATTATTATTATTATTATTATTTGCCATGTGATCATATTTTGCCATTATGCTATGAAATGTGGCTGTAAATCCAATCAGTAGTCTTGCCTTCGTCAGCCTTCTGTTTAACATAACAAGAATCAATTTTTCTCCATTTAAAATACCAATTTCGAAATTCACGAAACGTGCAAAAATAAGATAACTTTGTAAACCTGCAGACACGGCGCTGGATAGTCCTATAAGCTAAAGCTCACATCTGTTCATTAAGCAGGATAATTAAATACAAATTCCCACAGCCGCGTTATAAATTGACTATTTGCTTTAGCTTACGAGAACTGTAGGCAAGCCATACCAGAGTTAAATCCGTAAGCCGGATTAAAGGCAGATAGTCTTGTAGACCACCCAGGCAGATTATGGTTTTCTGGCAGTTTTCCTAACTAATTCAGACTTCTCAGTATATGTCAACATGATACACACAACCTAGTGTTAACAATAACACGCGGATTCAAGTTTACACATATCACAAATCGATGGTGCATATGACTTTTCTTCCTTAGGCTAACGGACTACTGGGGAAATAGGGAGGATACTGTGCCACAATGCTAAAAATACCTATTGCTAACTTATGAGCGTATAAATTTCGTCTTTGCGAGCAAATGGAAGGCTGTGTGGTTGCCAGTCGTGTTTCGCTTCTCATATTTTCGAAATATATTCAGTGTCTTACAAAACACATTTTGATTCGTCTTATACATTTCTTTCTTATTGCAATTTTCGGGTTACAAACAACTTCTTGGTGCACGAGGTACGCAAAGAAAGAGTAACAAACCGAAAAATAAAAGCTAGCAATAGCTAACTGTCCCGTAAATGCCACACCACCACCATTCCCCACCTTAATATACGATAAAAATTAATATTTTATTACTACAAAAACGACTCTCACTCAAACGACAACAATAAACAACTGAAAAATTGAACTGGTAAAGCACCATTAAAAATTTAGCTGGCAGCATTACAAGTAACACGTTCTGTCATGTCTCCCACGTACGCATACAACCGACTGGCTCCCACAAACCACTTCGCTACCATTGCTTAACGTCAGCGGTAAAGAGTCGCAAGTCAACCTGGTAGGCCTACCAGTTTGACACACTTTCAGACCCACTGGCCACAGTTGTGTACATGAAATTTTTCGGACAGCGACGTCATCGGTCTCATCAGATTAGGGAAGGACGGGGAAGGAACCACCCCGGCGTTTGCCTGGAGCAATGTAGGAAAATCACGGAAAACCTAAATCAGGATGGCCGGACGCAGGATTGAACCATCGTCCTCCCGAATGCTAGTCCAGTGTGCTAGCCACTGCGCCACCTCACTCGGTCAAGTCACTGTAGTACTGAGCAACAGCTTGTGACCGCCAGAATGCATGGAAGTGGTTTGTTTGTTACATTCCACTGTCTCCATGAGTATTATTATTACTGTTATATTGCATTGTAATTATTCAAGCCGGCCGAAGTGGCCGCGTGGTTCTGGCGCTGCAGTCTGGAACCGCGAGACCGCTACGGTCGCAGGTTCGACTCCTGCCTCGGGCATGGATGTGTGTGATGTCCTTAGGTTAGTTAGGTTTAACTAGTTCTCAGTTCTAGGGGACTAATGACCTCAGCAGTTGAGTCCCATAGTGCTCAGAGCCATTTGAACCATAATTATTCAATGGTCAATTTATTTATTACAAGAGTGAATATTTCAAAATTATTTTATACCATAGAAAGTCGCCAATTTTAAAAAGTCTGTTTTGAAAACGTACATATTTTTGTGTAAATGATGCATCTAAAATCATTAAAAATCTCTTTATAGCGTTACAGCACAAAGAAAAATCTTCCTTCCTCCAGAAAAAGTTCAGGTCTGAAAGAGCTATAGTGTTCCAAAGCGACAAGTGGTCCTTTAAAGGTACAGTAGGTTTTTCTCACATTAACTGTGATTCTGTTAAAGAGAAGTTTCGGTTGCATCACTCTTTTCCTTTTCTTTCAGTACTGTGCGTGAACGCCTTAAGTTTCGTAACTTTTATTATTACCTGATTTGTGCGTTTATCTACACCAGATGCCTGATGATTATGCTTTACGGGATGGCAGATTCAAGGAGAGTGGGAGAATAAGGGGGGTGGGGTTCTTGTGGCACATGACCTCCCTCATCGCATCGCCTAGAGAACAATTTGCTAAAAACATGTTCAGTTTTACGTACATCAGTTTGCAAATGTTTCAGCCAAATTTTGTAGAGTGAAACAGCGTGAGAATCAAGAGTCTCGAAAATATCAAACTGTCTGAGAAAATTACAAGCTGTATTTAACACACAATACTAAGTGTTAGCTCATGCAGATTGCCTAGTGGCGTCACAGACCGCAAAAAAATACTTCAACAACAAATGTAGAAAATTGCAAATCACTAATAAAATATATTGTGAAAACACGCCAACTCATTAACAGACTGAGACCCACATCGCAAACTGAACGCCGGTCCCGCGCCTGTTTTTCCGTGCATGAACATTGACATCGGCTGTATCCCTCTGTAAATACACTTCTTTATGAAGAATCGAAAAGTCAGTAAGTTCAACTGAAACAATCACGACATTGCTTGAGACAAATTAGTTACAAGTTAAATGTAAAAACAACTCCTTCACTTTCGGCAAGCAACAATCTGCGCGAACATCCATACAAGAAAACCGAAGAGACCTGTAGTTCCTGCCCGTGAACTTCGCAAGAAGCTACTGCCATATTGGCCGGTAGCAACGAGTTGGTAAAGCGTCCAACAGATGGCAGGACAGCCGCGCCGCGGCGCAGCTGCTGGCCACCTCCCCGTGCCCTCAATCAATGGCCTGCTCTCGATCCCCCCATACAACTGGCCCATCCTCGCGTTGTGCCGATAGGCAGACAGTTGACGCTTCTGCCCCGGCCTATTGTTCTCGCCCCAGGCAGAAATCACGAGCCAGACCCAGGTATACATAGTAGCTCTCCGTCCAGGTGCGCCTGCTGTCCAGGTGTACAGCTGCTAGCTAGTCTGTTATTAGTGAAGTATAAACAACACAGGGAAACGGAAAAGGCGTTCTGATCTGTTTCTCTGCACGGCTGGAGCGTTGTGCCTAATGTCATCCTCGTTTTAAGACAACATTCCATTAGAACTACTGACCGCCTTGGGAGAGCCAGTCATGAGAAAACTCTACCATCTGGTGAGCAAGATGTAAGAGACAGGCGAAATACCGTCAGACTTCAAGAATAATATAATTCCAATCCCAAAGAAAGCAGGTGTTCACAGAGGCGAAAATTACCGAACTATCAGTTTAATAAGTCACAGCTGCAAAATACTAACGCGAATTCCTTACAGACGAATGGAAAAACTGGTAGACGTTGACCTCGGAGAAGATCAGTTTGGATTCCGTAGAAATGTTGGAACACATGAGGCAATATTGACCTTACGCCTTATCTTAGAAGAAACTTTAAGGAAAGACAAACGTACTTTTCTAGCATTTGTAGACTTAGAGAAAGCTTTTGACAATGTTGACTGGAATAATCTCTTTCAAATTCTGAAGGTGGCAGGGGTAAAATATAGGGAGCGAAAGGCTATTTACAATTTTTATAGAAACCAAATGGCAGTTACAAGAGTTGAGGGGCATGAAAGGGAAGCAGTGGTTGGGAAGGGAGTGAGACAGGGTTGTAGCCTCTCTCCGATGCTATTCAATCTGTATATTGAGCAAGAAGTAAAGGAAACAAAAGAAAAGTTCGGAGTAGGTATTAAAATCCATGGAGAAGAAATAAAAACTTTGAGGTTCGCCGATGACATTGTAATTCTGTCAGAGACAGCAAAGGACTTGGAAGAGCAGTTGAACGTAATGGACAGTGTCTTGAAAGGAGGGTATGACATGAACATCAACAAAACCAAAACGAGGATAATGGAATGTAGTCGAATTAAGTCGGGTGATGCTGAGGGAATTAGATTAGGAAATGAGACACTTAGAGTTTTGCTATTTGGGGAGAAAAATAACTGACGATGGTCGAAGTAGAGGATATAAAATGTAGACTGGCAATGGCAAGGAAAGCATTTCTGAAGAAGAGGAATCTGTTACCATCGAGTATAGATTTGAGTGTCAGGAAGTCGTTTCTGAAAGTATTTGTATGGAGTGTAGCCATGTATGGAAGTGAAACATGGACGATAAATAGTTTGGACAGGAAGAGAATAGAAGCTTTCGAAATGTGGTGCTACAGAAGAATGCTGAAGATTAGATGGGTAGATCACGTAACTAATGAGGAGGTATTGAATAGAATTGGGGAGAAGAGAAGTTTGTGGCACAACTTGACAAGAAGAAGGGACCGGTTGGTGGGGCATGTTCTGAGGCATCAAGGGATCACAAATTTAGCATCGGAGGGCAGCGTGGAGGGCAAAAATCGTAGAGGGAGACCAAGAGATGAATACATTAAGCAGATTCAGAAGGATGTAAGTTGCAGTAAGTACTGCGAGATGAAAAAGCTTGCACAGGATAGAGTAGCATGGAAAGCTGCATCAAACCAGTCTCAGGACTGAAGACCAAAGCAACAACAATAGTGTACTTTAAAAGTTAAGGGAGTACCGTACATTTTCTTTTCATGGTTACCTATAGATTTTTGCAAGGTTACAAGGATTGATTCTAGAACCGCCATTCTTATAGGAATGAATTGATAAGTTCATAGACGAGTTATGCTGCAAGAACTAAATTTGATAGGTCACACAAAAAAACTTATATTTCAGGGAATTTATGATTATCCATGGTGTATGACAATTTTGTAACGAATAAAAGTTCTGTGCTTCATATTCCAGGGAGGGCTGGGGGACAAGAACCCCTATTCATCCCATCCCCATCTTGCCTCTTGAGGGAGCCTACCTTCCTTCTCAGTGTTTCCCACATATCTGCTTCTGCAATGAACTTCATTTCTTATTGTATATGGGCTAGAGAATTGGTTTGTAGAGCCCAGAAGGGATTTGGAGTTCAGTCATCATGATAATAGGACGTACCTATTAGGATCCCTGAAAAGGCGTAATCATTTTGCAGAACTATGAGTTAAACGTGACCGTGGCGTGTTATAAAGTAACCACAGACAGTTGAGAAAGACAAACGTGCAAAATTTAGATTTTTATGTGTCAGCTGTTACTTTTGAATACCTAAAATCCGTGTGATACATTATACAAGCCGTGGGCGTCAAATAAACATTCTGAGTGATCGATTTGTGAAATACTAATGCAAGCATTCAGAAACACAGAACATCCGTTTGTATATTTGCCTGTAATATAATCGGATAACTACTATAACCTAGTTATTTCGAATGACTGGGTTCGCATGTGAATGTTGAGGTGGAAAAAACCTTAGTCTAGCACTGATTTGGCGGTTGTTTAAAACAAAGAAGTGAGATCATAGTTTAATTTTCATTCGAAAACATTACTTTCAGTCAGTAACTCAGTAAACGTAGAACTAGGAAAAAATTTAAAGCCACCTTTAGATAGTTAGTGCCACTGGTTCTATTACAGGTCATCCAGTCGAGAGAAATCAGTTGTTTTCTAAGAGATCAGGCATGAGTT
The DNA here is from genome assembly GCF_021461385.2 of Schistocerca piceifrons. NCBI lineage: Eukaryota > Metazoa > Arthropoda > Insecta > Orthoptera > Acrididae > Schistocerca > Schistocerca piceifrons. The sequence continues at coordinate 532,990,901 of NC_060144.1, read as the reverse complement.
CTGTAAAAGGGGTAGTTCACCGCAAGGTGAGTAGACACTGTAGGAGAATATAACCGCCCGGCCACACACTTAATTTTCAGTATCCTCCTGTAGCACCACATATGAAACGCTAGGATTCTCTTCTTTTCTGGCTTCCCCACAGTACACTATTCACTCCCACGCAATGCTGTGTTGCCAACGTAAAGTCACAGAAATCTCCACGTCACATTAAGGACAATTTTTGGTACCAGTGGACAATTTTTGGCCCGGAATGCCCACTTTGCGTGTGCCAATCGGATTTTCATGTTCTGCTTGCTACGGTCGCCATACGTTATTTTGCTTTCAAGATTGCGGAATTCTTTCATTTCATCTTCTCCGTGGTCCTCAAATCAACGTTAAATTTCTCACTCATCTGCTGCTTCTCAATACTTTCGCCTTTCTTCGGCTTACTCTTGATCCATATTCTGTGCTCAGTAGACTGTTTCTTCCTATCACTGTGCCCTACAATTCTTCCTCGTTTTCACTAGGGATAGCGCCGTCACCAGCAAATTTTAGCATTTTTGTTATTTCGCCCTTAATTTTTATTCCCTCTCTGAATCTTTCTTTTATTTTCTCATTTCTTCTTGGATGTATAGGCTGAGCAGTAGATGACATCCCTGCCATACAACGTTTTTAATCGAAGCACTTAGTTCTTTGTATTCTATTCTTATCGCTCTCAAACATTTTGTGTATTACTCATCTTCCTCTATAGCGTACATCCATTCTTCTGAGAGTTTTGGACATCTTGCACCATCTCACATTGTTGAAATCTTCTCTAGTTGGATAAAAACTACGAACGTGTTTGGACTTTTCGTAAGTCTTGTCTCATTTATCAACAGCAACGTCGGAACTGCCTCCATAGTGCCTTTACCTTTCGTAATGTTGTTTTCTGCCTTAACACTTTGAATCCCAACAGCAAATAAAATTAAAATTTTCACAAACTTGACCTTTATCATCATGGTAACCAACATTTACAAGAGGAAATTGGCAAAAAATAAATAATCAATTATTTTAAGGAGGTGGCTTTACTTTCGAAAATAATTTTAAAATTTTTTAGAAAATTAAACTTAATTATTATAGTACGCAACGAATACAAGAACAAATTGGTGAAAAGTAAACAATCAATTGTTTTAAATTTGCGATTTCACTTGGAACCATTGGACATTCGGTTTTCAACCACCCATCCTTTCATGGTACATGCTTGAAAGCAATTTCGCATTTATTCGTTCAAAAATGGCTCAAATGGCTCTGAGCACTATGGGACTCAACTGCTGAGGTCATAAGTCCCCTAGAACTTAGAACTACTTAAACCTAACCAACCTAAGGACAACACACACATCCATGCCCGAGGCAGGATTCGAACCTGCGACCGTAGCGGTCGTGCGGTTCCAGACTGTAGCGCCAGAACCGCTCGGCCACCAGCGGCCGGCCATTTATTCGTGACACAATCCAAGAGTTAGAAACTTTTATGAATGCATAATGCCTAAACAAACTATAGTCCTAAATAGCAAGTAAAAATGGACCCAAAGTTTAATAAAATTATACCAGAAGTACATACTACTAAAGTGGTTTCACGTAGAAAAACTCATAACGGCAGTAGCACAATCTCAAAATTACATTACAATAACTTTAGATATTCTTAATTTCATCAAGTGAACCTACATTGTTCCAGAGATCATTTCAAGTCTTGAAACATCCTTGATGTATATATGCAAGCTGAAGCAACGAATGAAAATTAGTACCAAGATCGGGATTCGAAGGCGGGTCTCCACGCCACCCTGGCACAGTGTCTGTGTAAACTGCACGGACTACTCTAACACGCCTCTCTCCTCAGGCCAAATTCCCACTCACGTCTCAGTGCGGAAGGCATTTCCCCTAAACTCGAATAACATTGCAGAGGCTCTCCGATGTGTTGGAATAGCATCTCAGTATCGAAAGAAAAGGGGTATCCTGCCTGAAAAGCAGATAAGCTACACGTGATTTAATCAAATATGGCTATACGGTTTCAGAGACCTTTTCAAGCCTCAAACATCTGTGATGCGTAATAGCAGGGTGACGTAGTGGTTAGTGAATCTGCCCAGTGAGCAGGAGACCCGGGTTAGAATACTGAGCTCATGTGTTGCGGTAGTCTGAATATATAAAAGATCCCTGGAACCATACAGTTTCATTTGATTAAAGCACCTATGCCTGGAACTGAGGCGTGATTGGGAATTTGGATTGAGGAGGGAGGCATACTAGGGTAGTCCGTGCAAAGCCACTGTGCCAGGGTGGCGTAGTGGATAGCGCAACCTCCTAGTGAGTGGGAGACCGGGGTTTTGGTACAAATTTTCATTCGTTGCACATTCTGAATATACATATATTTTTACTTTTACTGTCAATAACCTCCTGAAAATGATCACTACGGAAAAAAAACGTGTCGCAGAATCTCTGTGCTGACTGTTTCTTTGAATGCTTTAAGGGACTGCTACACTGGACTACATTCGTAGAAACACCTGAGCGTACAAGTAGAAAGAAAACAAGAAAGGGTGAAACAGCCGGTGGTCAGTGTTAACAATGGTTCAGGACCATATTACGGAAGCGTGCAGGAACGCAGTTGCAGGATGTAGGGCAGTGGATGTCGCACAGTGCTTGGCGTGCAGACCGCTCCCCCGCGTCGCCACGGCAGGCAGCGCACAGCTAGAACGCTACTCGTCGCTCTGCATCGCGTGCGCCGCGCCAGCAGCGAAGCTTGTCGCCGGGCCATTGTCGCCGCCCACGGCGCACAATGACAACAGGACTGCTCTTTCCCTTCCGTCATTGGCTGTCGCCGGCCCGCGACAGCACAATGGGCCGGCAGCTGTTCCGCTCGCCGCTTCCCTTCCCATCCCGTCTCTTCTCTCGTTCCCCCCCTGCCACTGGGTTAAGTGGCCGCGCGCGTCCCCCCGGGTCCATATTCTCACGGCGGAGCGCACTCTAACCCCATTTTTACCACTCTCTCCGTCCCCTTCCCTTATGAACTTTTTTGAGATTGGGTGGGCGCCCCCTGTCAACAGGATGCCAGCTCAGCCTCTCCCTTTGTCGCCAAACAAAGAGGCTGACAGTGGGCGCGCCAATCGGGCCGGATGACGCGCTAACAAAGATGGCGCCTTTCCGCGTTATTAGTGAGCCGCGAGGCCTCAAGGGGTTGTCCGGGCCACTCGACCGAAATATTTGCCTCGGTGCTGGCCGGAGGGGAGGAACCGCCTTTTGCTCCCGCACTGGTCGCTATTCGCTGGCGGGGCTGGTGCCTCTGTCATCCGGTTGAACAACAATAAAGTCTGAGGCGGAACGTCAGTTTTGTGTCAAAAGTCCGAGTGATACATCACTCCGTTTTTGGAGATACCACGCGTGGTAGTGCCATCGTACAAATAAAAATACAACGACAAGATGAAAGTTCATGCAGGTGGCAATCAACGGCTGTCATGTTTAGGTCAAATCAGCAGTTATTTCCTGACAAAATACTCTTTCAGTTCAATATAGTTTCAAGCAACATTGAGACTGGCGCTAGGCAGACGAACAATCCCAGTGGAGTCTCCCACCCAGTAGTGCCATATGATCATTTCATGTCATACCCAACTTCGTGTTAACCAACTACGATCAGGCAGGATTTCAATTTCTCTTCTTCCTTTGTTTTTTCTGTTTTTTCAGTAGGCTACTCCTTCGTCTTTTCCTCGTGTTATCCTTTCTTTTTCCTGTGCGTTTGGTTCTTATTTCGTATTGCTTCAGCCTTGCAAACCTTCCACATTTAGTACTTTGTTATTAAAAAAAGTCTTTGTCATTTCGTCTTTTTTTAAAATAATGGTGCTGTTGACTTCTTTTCTCCAGAAATACAGGAATCTTAGTTTGGATAGAGGTTAGCACTTCGTATAACCATTACTTCTGATATTTTCTCTATATTTTGGTAGATCTCCCCATTACTTCTCATTTTCCAACTACCTGTAGTTTACATCACACCTATTATTTTTTTAACAATCTGTCATTCGAGAATCTCTATTCTGTCCAGTTTACATAGTGCACTGTAAAGCACTGACATACATAACACATTCTCATGTTACAAATTGGTATAGTGTTTAACTTTATTATTTCTTGAGATGCACCACTTGTGAAATATTTTCAGTTAAGTTTATACTCTATCCGTTTTATTAACTCATACATCTATTGCAAACTTTCCTACGCCATTCTGCTGTTTAATTTCCCCAAAATATTTAAATTTATTAACCAACTCTACTTTACTGATTTGTTTTCTACGTAATTTGGTGTATTTTTTATATTTCACACGACTTTTTTCAGCTGAAATTTGAAGACTAGTTTTATTGGTTATTCTTTCCAGAAGATTGTTTTTTGTATTTTTTAAAGAGCTGCACATCAAGGCAGTTTACTTTCAGTCCATTATTATTATTATTATTATTATTATCGTACTGCGTTATAAAATATACACAAATACATACAAAATATATGTACGGATTTATGTTTCAGTTTCACAAGCAGATCGCACCACTTCATGTCAGTCTTTCATGTCTTCCTTAAAAGCCTAGGGATGGGCAGTTCTCCACGACATTTGCTACTGTCTATTCCTCAGCTCCACAGTCACACGTACTCCACTTATTGAAGACGGGGCCCTATCTCCCTTGCACCGGTCGGTCACGGGTGAAATCAAACCCTACCTCCTTCGTCGTTGGGTTTCAAAATAGGTGAACAGGTGAGCCTTCAGGTGTGGATGTTTGTTCCAATGCTACCCACTTCTCAGTGAAATCTAAAAAAGTGTGACCTGAAAATCGGCTCGAAGTGGCTTACGTTGCTTTAGGCGTAGACTATAGCTGGCGGATTCGGAAAGCAAGTCGTTATGAACTTCTGTTTTAGGAATTTGCACCATGGCAGGTTTTCTTCTAACATCCGGATGACCAGCACGGATAGAACAAGCAATCACTGAATGGGAGTACATCCGACGTTCCAGTAATGGTCCTCAAGGTCTAATTCACTCGCGCATCTGTCTTGATGCTGTTCAGAAACTGTGTACACAAGTGAAATTGCAGCATTGCATAGTGTATTTGCATTTGCTCCGCAATTGTTTCCCACAGTTTTGGGGAGTAAATTTACTCTACAGCCAAGTTTCCTTTACAGAGTCCGATCGGGGGCTACATCTTCAGAATCTCTCTTCAGGGAGAGCATTCAGTCTCTGAAATGCAGTAGTGAAAGATCTCCAAAAAACAGAGCCATGCCCAGCATAAACTTTCATCGGAGTCAAAACTTTTCAGAGATGCAACTTTATTTGGATGCAATACATGGCAATGATAGTAATTCTGTTGAGTAGAGCCAATGTTCCGACAACTCGTATTTCAGATATCCTATTTTTTTTTTTTTTTTTTTTGCATCGACTAAGTACTTTACATCGTAATTTTCCTTCGGAGTCTAGAGCTCTCATTCAACAATCTTTCATCTAGTTGAGCGAGAACAACTGCGTAGTATTCGCGTTTTTCTTTTACCTTTTCTGTGTTAATCAACATGGCGAATTCACTCCACATAACCTTTCTGGTCGATAAATTTGGCATCCTTATACATGGCCAATGCCACCAATTTCCAAGAGTGACTTCAAAAACTGCTTCGTTTCTGACGTCCAGGTGTTCCTCTATCTCATCCACATTACCAAAGCTGTCAGAATAATCAGATTATATTCAAGTCATAGGCCCTTTTCAAGACAAGTACAGCAGCGTTCGAATTCAGCCTCTCATTTAGATTATTTCTTTTGTATGTAACACATTTTCTATATGACGTGATTTACAGATAAGTTATAAATTTTTACAGGAATCTGTAGGCTCTATAATATATCGTAATTCCATATATATCCCACCACAGTTTGGCGTAATGTAACTAAGAATGCCGTATAACTCCCGCAGATACACGTTTCTGGCGTGTTGACATCGCACTGAAGGTTCTTATGTAAAAGCTATGACAATCCTGTGACATCGAAATGTACGTCTACCGCCGTATTCTGCAAACCACTAAAGCTGGTTCTTGGAACTTTGTAAAGAGGCTTTCTCGGGATAGTTTACGTATGTCATTTCACATTCTTCAGCATCTCTGTTATACTCTTTCACGCGTCAAACAAACCTGTGACCATTCGTGCCGCTATTCTCTGTACACGTTCAAATACCCGACGTTAGTCCTATTTGGCACGGTTCACACATACTTCAACAATAGGCCTACGTTATTCTAGGATTATTCACACGTGTGATTTTTAAGCGATCTCCTTTGTAAACCCACTGCATTTCCCTAGTATTCCGCCAATAACCCGAAGCCTTCTACCTGCTTTTCCTAAAGCTGAGCCTATGTGATCACTGTAAATCAAGTCCCTACAAAGTGTTGCACCCTATCTAACTTATGTGTAATGAATTGACAGATTCTAACTGTGACTCGCTGATTCTGTTGTCATAGGACACTACGTCTTTTTCCCTTTGCGAAGCGCACAATTTTACGATTTTAAAAATTTCAAACAAGTTACCAATCTCAGAATCTACATCTTTATATACATGATCATTACCTGATTCATAATTAAGTGCCTGGCAGAGGGTTCATCGAACCACCCCATTTCACTCTCGAACAGCGCGTCGGTAAAAAGATCAGGTAAATTTTCCGTGCGAGCTCCAATTTTTCTTATTTTATTATTTTGATCATTTTCCCGTACGTACGTTGGTGCCAACAAATATTTTTTCAATCAGATGAGAAAGTTGCTGATTGAAATTCCATGAGAAGACCCTGACGGAACGAAAAACAGCTTTGTTTTACTGATTGCCAACATATTTCTCGTGTAATATCCGTGGCGCTTTCTCCCTATATCATGATAATAAAAGCTAGCTGCCCTTCTTGGGACTTTTTCAATGTCCTCCGTCAGTCCTACCTGAAGCGGGTTCGACACCACGCAACAATACTCCAGAAGGGAGTTTGTCAAGCGTAGTGTAAGCAGTTTCCTTAGTAGACCTGTTGCATTTTCGAAGTGTTCTGACAATAAATCACAGTCTTAGGTCTGCTTTCCCCAGAACATTTGTGTGTTACCATTTACATTTAAGTTATTCGTAACTGTAATCCCTACGTATTTAGCTGAATTTATAGCCTTTAGATTTGCGTTATTTATCGTGTAATCGAATTTTAGCGGATTCATTTCAGTACTCATGTGGATGACTTCAAACTTTGCATTATTTAGAGCCAACTTGTACTAATCGCACCATACAGATATCTAGTCTAAATCCTTTTGCAGTTGTTTTTGATCATCTGATGACTTCACAGGACGGTAAATGACAGCAGCATCTAAAAAAATCTACGAGGGCTGCTCAGATTGTCTCCTAAATCGTCGATGTAGATCAGGAAGGTCAGTGGTCCTATAACAGCTTCCTCGGGGAGCTCCAGATACTATTTCTGTTGTACTAGATGACTTCCCGTCAGTTCTTACGGACTGTGGCCTTTCTGACAGGAAATAACGGATCCAGTCATACAACTGAGACGAGACTCCATTGCCAAGCATTTCGATTAGAAGCTGCTTACGAGGAACGGTGTCAAAAGCCTTCTGGAAATCTAAAAATATAGAATCAGTTTGGCATCCCCTGTCGCTAGCACTCGCTACAACAAAGAGATACTTGTGTTTCACAGGAACGATATTGCAGCACTTTGAAATCTTGTCCAGATCGGACGCAATATTTGTGCTGCCTTTTTATTCAGACCGTACTTCATAATAGACAACTGCGTAATCTGAGGTTACTGTTCATATTTCTGCGAGGTCAATAATGTGCAACACGAACAGTAAAGATCCCAACTCCCCGCTGTGGCTCCCAAAGTTACTCCATCTGTCGATGACTCTCCATCGAAGCATGGACAATAAGAATAGTCATTAGCTGGATTTTATTACTGCGAGTAAGTTTTCCATACATATTTTGAAGCACACGAGAATTGCGTAGTGTAATTGATTGTGTCGGTTCCGCTTAAGGGGCAAGTTGAGTTCGGTTGCCGAACGGATGTCCCCGTCTGTGGGAGGATCCGAAACGGAGGTGGTGTGGTTGGCTGGGCGCCCCACGAGGGCGACCAATGAGGTGACAGAGGGAGGCGGAGGGGACAATTGTCACCGGCTGGCGGCAGCTGCGGTGACACCGCCGGCGACAGCAGCGCCGCCGCATTGGCTGCTGCGACCCGCCCACTCCCAAAGGCGCCACAGGACAGCTGCTCTCTGCCACGGTATCGCACGTGGCCCGTACTAAAACGCGTGACAGCCACTCCTACAACGACAAAAACGCAAGAGAAACACGCGAGGAAGTGACTAACAAATCCGAAGTGCTAAACATGGTTCTGAAATAATAGTCTTGCTGAGATTAGAAGCTCTCGTCGCCCTTTCCCCGTGTTTGCGTACTGAAGTTTGCAAAAACAAACTGCAATTCCACCAGACTCACTGTTTTTCCCGTACTTAGCCGGCCGGGGTGGCCGAGCGGCTCTAGGCGCTACAGTTTGGAACCGCGCAACTGCTACGGTCGCAGGTTCGAATCCTGCCTCGGGCATGGATGTGTGTGATGTCCTTAGGTTAGTTAGGTTTAAGTAGTTCTAAGTTCTAGGGGACTGATGACCTCAGAAGTTAAGTCCCATAGTGCTCAGAGCCATTTGAACCATTTTCCCATACTCTTATTTTTTACCCAAATACCGGGTGATCAAAAAGTCAGTACAAATTTGAAAACTTAATAAACCATGGAATAATGTAGATAGAGAGGTAAAAATTGACACACATGCTTGGAATGAGATGGGGTTTTATTAGAACAAAAAAAGTCACAAAATGTCCGACAGATCTCTTGCGCGCGTCGTTTGGTGATGTTCGTGTGCTCAGCCGCCACTTTCGTCATGCTTGGCCTCCCAGGTCCCCAGACCTCAGTCCGTGCGATTATTAGCTTTGCGGTTACCTGAAGTCGCAAGTGTATCGTGATCGACCGACATCTCTATGGATGCTGAAAGACAACTTGGGACGCCAATGCCTCACCATAACTCCCGACATGCTTTACAGTGCTGTTCACAACATTATTCCTCGACTATAGCTATTGTTGAGGAATGGTGGTGGACATATTGAGCATTTCCTGTAAGGAACTTAATCTTTGTTTTGACTTACTTTGTTATGCTAATTATTGCTATTATGATCAGATGAAGGGCCATCTGTCAGACATTTTTTGAACTTTTGTATTATTTTGGTTCTAATAAAACCCCATGTGATTCCAAGCATGTGTGTCAATTTCTACCTCTCTATCTACATTATTCCGTGATTTATTCAGTTTTCAAATTTATACTGACTTTTTGATCACCCGGTATGTTTCGCCATGTGAGTGTCATCTTCAGTGGGTCCTTTTTTTCTTATGCCCAGCTTTGCGTTAATTTAAAAAACTAGATTTTACAAATTGAATTATAAATCCGATGTCGACTTCAAACTGTGTGTAGACTGTTAAAGACATCCCATGAATCAGTTGCTTTTCAGATAAATGGTTCCAAAATTCCACTTGCCATGAAGACTCGTTAACAAGTAGTACAACCCCCTCAAATGAATGGCCATCTTAGATGTTCGCCTGAAATAAATATAGAATAAATCTATAGTCAAATTTTGTGTGTACACTGCATGATTAAAAGTATCCGGACACCTGTTAATAGATGCTTATGTAAGATATGTCCACCCTTCGCCTCTATGGCGACTTGAACTCTCCTGCGGACACTTTAAATAAGGTGTTTCAATGTCTACGGAGGAATGGCAGCCCATTCTTCCGCAGAAACCTTAATCAGAGAAGGAAGTGGTAGCCCTATTGGAGTTAAGGATCTGGAGCGAAGTCGACGTTCCAGTTCACCACAGAAGTGTCCCATTGGTTTTGACGTCGTGACTCGGGCAGAACAGTTCATTTCAGGAATGCTATTGTCCACAAACTATTGTCTCACAGATGGTGTTTCAAGACAGTGTGGATTTTTATGCTAATACAAAACAGTCGTCGTCTCCGAACTGTTCCTCTGCTGTACACAGTACACCCTGCTGTAAAATGTGGTCACATCCCTTCACATTTAGCATTTTCTTCTGAGCGGTAGATGGACAACAACCTAACGACAAAAAACTCGGCCCATACCGTGTCGCCGTTTCTTCCTCACTTCACTATTGGCACTACGAATGATAACGTTTTTCAGGCATTCACCAAACACAGATGGTATAGCGTGATTCATCACTCATTTTCATTCGCCCACTTTCCAATAGCATCGATCTATACACCAACCCAAGCGTCGCGTAGCATCGATGACGTAAATGTTTTGCCGGCCAGTGTGACTGAGTGGTTCTAGGCGCTTCAGTCTGGAACCGCGCGACCGCTACGGTCGCAGGTTCGAATGCTGCCTCGGGCATGGATGTGTGTGATGTCCCTAGGTTAGTTAGGTTTAAGTAGTTCTAAGTTCTAGGGGACTGATGACCTCAGATTTTAAGTCCCATAGTGCTCTGAGCCATTTTTTTTTTAACTTAAATGTTTGGCTTATTCTACGCAATACTTATTAAATCTTCAGGCGCAGTCCTGTGCTAACTGGTAGCCCTTTGGAACTCACGAGTGATTGTTTTCAGTGATTCCATGCAATTTTTTTGAACAGTCTTCGGCAATGCTATCCGTCGGTGTATGAGGTTTGCGTGGTCTTGCTTTAACTGTGGTTGTTCCTTCTCATTTCGGTTCACTGTTACATCACCAAAGGTCGACTCGGGCAGCCTCAGGAGGGTTGGGATGTCCTCGATGAATTTGTTTCTCGTCATCTACTGACTACGCCATGTTCGAAGTCCCTGAGCTCTCCTGACTTACCCAGTCTGCTGATGCTGCTTTCCCTAAACGACGAAACAAAACTCCCCACCTCCTTTTGCACTGGTGGATCCGCGCCTCTCGTGACATCTAGTGGTCAGTCCCATATTACACAGGAGTGTCAAGATACTTTTGAACACAGTGCACAAAGATGAGCTGGTTGAATGGTTGCATAGCTGAAAGCATTTCATATATTATCTTCAGTGTGTTTTTGTTTATTTTTCAGTCTCACATAATGCTGACAACTATTTTGTGCTGGAAGTTTCGAGTAGCAGTACTCCGTCTTCCGGCCACAAGTCGCCCATCGGGACTATCCGACCGCCGTATCATCCTCAGATGAGGATGCGGATAGGAGGGGCGTGTGGTCAGCACACCGATCTCCCGGTCGTGATGATGGTTTTCTTTGACCGGAGCCGCTACTATTCGGTCGAGTAGCTCCTCAATTGGCATCACGAGGCTGAGTGCACCCAAGTTTCGAGTGCACCATAGTTTATATAGCCCATCATCCTTTCTGATGCTGTTGTTTACCGATTTATTAAACCCATCGATGTTTTAAGTTAACGTGCACTTTATTTAATTTGACCAGGAGAGCACTATTTTCCTGCTGTCATTCCATGTGCTACAGTATATACACTGAAAGAAACTTGTTGACTACCAGTAACATGCTATGTAAAACTAGTCGCACAAATGTGGGTAAAAGAAACATAAACAATCTCTTGTATAAGGTGCAAATCGATGAAATTTTGTCGCGTTATGACTACTGGTAGCAACGTTTCGACAGCCTCCTACTCACCATCTTCAAACGGAGTGTCTGGTTACCGCCCACTTATTTCCTTTATAATCACTGGACTGCAGATTCCTTCTCCTAAGAGGACGAGTAGGAAACTCGTCGAACGTTTCTGTAGGATTAGGCTGATAATCCGAAAAGATTTCATCAATGAAATTCGCCGAGGAAGCCTGCATTCCCAAAGTGGAAATTATGTCAAGATTTTCTTGCAAACACAGAACAGAAGAACTGAACGTAAATCTGCATAAAATCGAAGGTTTTCTATCCCTGGTACGGTCCTACTGGAAGTGGTGTGCAGTTGCCTTCCTCCGACGTTTTAAATGACTTACCCAGCCAGTTATAGACATACCAACAGTTTATCGAGGAATTCAAATCACGATGGAGATCGGCATTGCCAGAAGTGAAACGAGTCACAAGTGAAAGATAAAATTTCTAGGGCATGTGTAGGATCGAACTGAGTCCTTTGGATTCGTAATGTGGCACTTAACTATCGAGGAATTCAAATCACGATGGAGATCGGCATTGCCAGAAGTGAAACGAGTCACAAGTGAAAGATAAAATTTCTAGGGCATGTGTAGGATCGAACTGAGTCCTTTGGATTCGTAATGTGGCACTTAACTATTAAGACAACGAGCTGTAATTTACAATATAAAATACTTGAAAAATTCCTCATGTTTGGGGTATTCATGAACGACGACGCTTATAGAGATTTCAAATCCTTTACTCATGACAAATGTTCAAAGTTCCCTCCGCTTTTCTACACCAAATGCACTCGTTTCAACAACTGAGATTGGTGATGAGTGGTTGTACAGATTTCCTTGAAATGTATTCCTACGTTAGGACTCTATTCTTCGTCTTATTCTTATCTCTTCAAGTGTTAGGAATTCGCTTGTTACATCCTCTTGTTCAATTCTCTGTTGTCAGCGATTACTTTCTATTTGATTTCTCCAGCTCTTTCTTGGCCTATCTAATAATCTTTTCCCTATTGGTCGATTGTAAATCACTATTTTAGGGCCGGCCGCGGTGGTCTAGCGGTTCTAGGCGCTCAGTCCGGAACCGCGTGACTGCTACGGTCGCAGGTTGGAATCCTGCCTCGGGCATGGATGTGTGTAGTGTCCTTAGGTTAGTTAGGTTTAAGTAGTTCTAAGTTCTAGGGGACTGATGACCACAGATGTTAAGTCCCATAGCGCTCAGAGCCATTTGAACCATTTGAATTTTGAACTATTTTAGGCCTTCTGTTTTCATTCATCCTCGTGGCACCATCTGTCTGTTAATTCCTATAGTCCTTCATCTGTACATCTGGGCTTTTAAGTTCTAGTTCTTGTCTGATTGTTGTGTTCCTGATCATATCAGGTACTGTACGGTCAGCTGCACTTCCGAAGAACCTCATTTCCGCAGTTCGTATTTTTCGTTGTTTTTGTCACAGTATCACTTTTATAAGGCCTAGGTTGTATTGCCATTTGTTTGCAGAACTTTATTAAGTTGTCTTTCATCAGCTTTTTAGTCAGTGTAGAGTGTTATTCAGTGTTTCGGTATGCCGTTTTCGTTTATGAAAAAGTCGGTATTTCCAAATGGTTGAATTCACCCTCTGTTTTTTGGTCGTCCATCACAAATTAGCTCGGGATCAGGTTGTGAGCCTCAAAAATGACTTTTTTGAGGGGATGTTGGTCATTATAGCTCTTGGCACTTATGTTTAATCTATAATTGGCTTTTTGAGGTAGGTACTCGCGGCAAGCTAGAGGAAGTTGTTTAATAGCGAAGAGTTTTGTCATTGGATAAATTCATTGGTTAAAGTGAAACTTTTGAAGTGTGTTTCTATGAAAGAATGCTGCAAATTAGATGGCTATATCGAATAAAAAATGAAGTGCCGAATCAAATTGAAAAAAAAAAGAGATTCATAGTACAGTCTGACTAAGAGAAAGGATGTGTTGGTAGGACACATCCTGAGGGCAGAGGTAGACCAACGCTGAACGCTGGAATATAGCAAGCGGGTACAAATGGATGTAGGATGTGGTAGTTGTGTGGAGATAAAGAGGCATCCACAGGATAGATTAGCATGGAGAAATGCATCAAATCAGTCTTCTGACTGAAGACCACAACAATAACAGCAGCCGGCCGGTGTGGCCGAGCGGTTCTAGGCGCTTCAGTCTGGAACCGCGTGAACGCTACGGTCGCAGGTCCGAATCCTGCCTCGGGCATGGATGTGTGTGATGTCCTTAGGTTAGTTAGGTTTAAGTAGTTCTAAGTTCTAGGGGACTGATGACCTCAGATGTTAAATCCCATAGTGCTCAGAGCCATTTGAACCAATAACAGTAGCAGCACCGACAAACTTATGGGTGTAAAACTCTTACGTTCAGCCATTATGTCTGCTACGTAAACTAATAATTTGACGTGGTAACACAAAGGATTAGCGAAAATGGATACACAGTAACGGCTTACTTTCAGGTTGTACTTCACAGGTTTCGACTGGCGACCTCGGCAGTCCGAGGAAGTAGCGCTGCTCGGGCACGACGGATGCCGGCGGTACGACCGAGCCGTGGACGATCGCGCATGCGCACGTGCACGCGAGTGTCCGTGACGGGCTCGCGTTGTCACGAGCGTGAATCGTGTATCATCGCATCTGGCCGGGCCCCAAACTGCGGACGCAGCTATTAAGTAATACATTAGAGACGTTCCCGCGTCACGATTCTCCACGGCACTTGGCGTCACCCGCGGCCGGACCCAGACGGGCCAAGTGCCGGTATTACACGCCGCCCGACAACAACAAAAGCGGCCAAACAAAAAACCTCGCCGGGCTTTGTTCTGACACATTGTTCTCGTGGCCCGCTCGCCGGTAATATCTGGGGAGCATCCGAGGGTCCGGCTCCTTCTCGCTTTCGCTCTGCCTCCATTTCTTTCTTCCTTTCTTTCTTTCTTTCTATCCCTCTCTCCGGGCACTCCAGCCTCAGCTCGGCTCGGACCTAAGCCGCTACGAGTGCTGCCAGATTCCTTCGCGGGCCTTTTTCATGCAGAAGGAAGGCACCCCACTCGTGCTCCGAAGAATTGGCAGTGCTGCTTCTTTCACGGCCACCAACTTCAGACTCGATTGCGTCGTTGCCTGGGACAGGATTTGACGGAGCACGGAGGAGTGGAAGTGGGACTCTGTGGAATTCCTCAGCGTCTCCGTATAACCTCTTCAATCCCGAGCGCACATTAAAAGTGCAAATGAACTACATTTGTGATAACTGCATTTCTGTTAATGCTAGTTAACATTGAATGACCCCAAAAAAATTTTTGAAGCCATAGTGAATTTTTTGTGGATGGTACCATATATGATACCTTGGAACTTAAACAGGACAATTATACACCCAACTATGCAGTTTCATGTTGCTTTATTATAAATGAAATGAAATGTTCGTATGGAACTGTTGGTCGGGAGGCACCATGCGGGGACGTTCGGCCGCCGTATTGCAAGTCCTTTCTAGTTGACGCCACTTCGGCGACTTGCGAGCCAATGAAGATGAACACACAACACCCAGTCATCACGAGGCAGAGAAAAATCTCTGACCCCGCCGGGAATCGAACCCGGGACCCCGTGCGCAGGAAGCGAGAACGCTACCGCAAGACCACGAGCTGCGGACTGCTTTATTATTTAAAAAAAAACGTAAATATTACACATATTGTTCAAATTCGCTGTAGATTTTAAGACAGGTCGAAGGAAAAACTTAGTACCAACACTTTCAACAACAGTAAGTAAAAAATCAAAATATTTAAACAAAAATTTTCTAATTAAACTGTCTCGAGGAAGACAATAATTATTTTAATACCTATTGTTACTAGTTTTTATGTTTCGAGAAGTCGATTCGTCCTCGAATTTGGCCAAGAGGCACTGTTTCTTCTTCTGATGCACTGCATCAAAGCGACATCATCAGATTGATCAATCTCTGTCAGACTCGTCTAGATTAATTGTGATGACAAATTGAATATCTTCGGCAGCCAAGTCTCAGAATCAAATGCAAAAAAATATAACCACACTTCAACGGATATAAACAACATCGGCCTTGAGTCCCAAGGCATCATATGTGATACCCAAAGGTTTGAAGCTTATAAATCCATTATAACGTTAATTTGTAGTTCGTTATTAACTGAGGGACGTCTGTACAGGTTTTACACGATATTAAAGCATGTAAAACATATAATCAGAAAAAGTTGTCTTTATTTCGCCCAGACATACTGTGCAGTCGCAGACTCCGAAGTTTCCAATCAGTGCTGCCACATCAGGATGATAGAAAGAACGACGAACAAGTGATCTGACGCAAGCGTAATGTCTATTGTACAAGATACCACAGGGTGGAAAAAGTAAACTGCGTACGCAAGAAAGAAACAAGAAGAAATCCTGGGGGTATCATATTCGATAACGCGGGGATGAAGGGGACAAATGCTTTCAGATAAGTCCGCAGGCACATGAAGCCTTACTGACTGATGTACTGAAGAAGGTTTTGTGGCAAGTGGAAATAAGACAAGGGTTTGGTGTCCCGCAAACCAGCAGGTCGATGTTGCTCAAGTGTGTACCGGAGTAGGAGATCGGCCAACTATCACAGGGTCTCAGGTGAGGGGGAGATTGGGTGAGGATGGGGGAGTCTGGCTTGGGATGGGGAAATTAGAGAGAGGATACGGCGAGGACGAAGACAAATTATTGTCGTGGAATGGGAGGGGTCGAGGAAACGCAGCAAAATTTCTTCCAATATAAAGTTCAAAACTATTAAAAACCTAAATAATTAACACTGAACAGCCAATGAAACTGGTACAACTGCCTAATATCATGTAAGGTCCCCGAGAGCACGCAGAAGTGCTGCAACACGACGTGACATGGACTCGAATAATGTCTGAAGGAGTGCTGGAGGGTATTGACCCCATGAATTCTGCAGGGCTAACCATAGCTCCGTAAGAGTACGACGGGGTGGAGATCTCTTCTGAACAGCACGTTGCAAGGCATCCCAGATATGCTCAATAGTGTTCATGTCTGTGGAGTTTGGTGGGCAGCCGAAGTGTATAAGCACAGAAGAGTATTCCTGGAGCCACTCTGTAGGAATTCGGGACGTGTGCAGTGTCGCATTGTCCTGCTGGAATTGTGCAAGTCCGTCGGAATGCACAACGGACATGAATGGATGCAGGTGATCAGACATGATGCTTACGTACATGTCACCTGTCAGAGTCGTTTCTAGACACACCAGTGGTCCCGTATCACTCCAACTGCACACGCCCCACACGATTACACAGTCTCCACCATCTCCACCAGCTTGAACAGTCCACTGATGACACTCAGGTCCATAGATTCATGAGGTTGTCTCCATAGCAGTACACGTCCATGCGCTCGATACGATTTGAAACGAGACTCGTCCGACCAGGCAACATGTTTCTAGTCATAAGCAGTCGAACGTCCAGGCTGACGGGCCCAGGCGAGACGTAAAGCTTTGTGCCGTGCAGTCATCAAGGGTACACGTGCGGGCCTTCGGCTCCGAAACCCCTTATCGATGATGTTTCATTGAATGTTTGGCACGCTGGCACTTGTTTTTGGCCCAGCATTGAAATATGCAGCAACTTACAGAAGGGTTCCACTTCTCTCACGTTGGACGATTCTCTTCAGTCGTCGTTGGTCCTGTTCTTGCAGGTTTTTTTTCCGGCCGCAGCGATGTCGGAGATTTGATGTTTTTTACCGGAATTCACGGTACACTTGTGGAATGGTCGTATGGGAAAATCTCCATTCCATCGTTATCTCGGAGATGCTGTGTCCCGTCGGTTGTGCGCAGATTATAACACCACGTTCAAGCTCACTTAAATCTTGATAACCTGCCATTTTAGGAGCAGTACCCTTTCTAAAAACTACGCCAGACACTTGCCTTGTACAGGCGTTGTCAACCAGTGCACCGTATTCTCCGTATTCTGCCTGTTTACATATATCTGTATTTGAATACGCATGCCTACAACAGTTTCTTTGGCGCTTCAGTGTATAACAGATACCTACTCCCCGGCATTGTAACTAGCGAGTGGTGCCCGAGGTAAACTTCCACATGGCCCCCTCCCCCCACTTCACCCAACGCCACTGCAAGAAATGCTCGTGTCATGACTTGCAACATAGTTTCAGCAAAGTGTTTCCAGTTATTCAGAAAGATATTTTTGTATTTTTTTATTTCAGTTATTGATGACAAAAAATTTCGTACACAGTTACGTTACACACCGCCATGTTCCACGGTAAAATTCGGAGCCCTCAAGCGGCAGGGGGCTGCAAATATACAGTCATGAAGAATAAAGATGTGGACCGTCTTCAGACATGAGTACACACAGTTTCTTAACCACATCGAATCGGTGATGTGAAAATGGTATAGTCGCAATAATGAGCCAAACAAAATTCGTATTATGCGTATAAAATTTAAGCATCACAAGCACAGTTGTAATACATTTACTGACTATGCAGAAACTGCAGAGTCTTATGTAGAAACTCATATCTATTTCCACTTCGTGTGTGTGGTAGGCCTACTGAAATTTTCTGTGTACGTGATGACGCTGGTTTAGCTCATTATTGTGATGCTACTGTTTTTAAGTATGCTGAAAAGTAATGCCTTCAAATTTTTTGTGTGTCACCTCTTCGAGCTCTTTAAATGAAACAAACGATATTAACATTTCACATCTTTATTCTTCATGACTGCATATTTGCAGCCCCCTGTCGCTAGAGGGATCCGAATTGTAGCGTGTAACATGGCGGTGTGTAACGTAACTGTGTCGGTGGGAGAGAAACAGCGTGCTGTAATCGAGATCCTGACGAGAATAGTACATCCACACATGGCACACAGGCAGCACTCTTTCCTTCAGCATGAGGGTGATAGACCACACACTGGCGCTGCGCCATCTGCAACAATACGACGCTCTGAATCCACTGTCTCCACTCAGTCGCGATTGCGCACTGTTTGCTGGAGGCAGAGGCGAGATTATGGCTCCGTCAGCGATGTGAGATATTCTACAGCGACGGTTCCAACAAACTGGTCTCTCACAAGAAGAAATGTGTTCGTCATCAAGACGATTATGTTGAGAAATAAATCCGTGGACAATTCTCCAATAAAGCTATGGAATGTTAATAACGTTTGTTCACTTAAAAAGCCTTAAGAGTTTTCACGTAAGAAATTCAGAGACATTACTTCTCATTACGCCCTTGTACATACGCCGACTCGATGTGATTAACAAAATGTGTGTGCTCTCAGATCTGACGATGGTCATTACGAACCGAAATTAACGGTGAGATATTTAAAAAAAATTGTGATCGTTAACTGGAATAAAGTATGTATTATTTTATTCCAGTTACGATTATATAAGGGTCAGTCAAAGGAAAACGAGAGAGCCACCATAGCTGTTAATAACTTTATGCTACTGTGAGATAAGGCGGTCAATGCCGTCATGGAAAGATGTTTTTGGTTGGCTAGGGAGCCATTATCTTACTCAGGTGTGTCACCTCTTCGTCCAAACTAAATCTACGACCACGAATGTTGTTCTTCAGATCTCCAGAAACATGGAAGTGGCATGGGGTGAGACCGCGACTGAGTGGAAGAAGTGCCTGGGCTTCGCAGCGGAACTTCTGTAGCTTAGTGCAAACAACAGGGACACAATGTCCAGGAAAGTCATGATGACCTTTGGCTTGAAGGGCCTTCTTCTCATTGACTTTCTGGAACACGGAGCCACAATTAACGCACAGCGGAGGAAGAGTTTCGTAGAAAATCGAAAAAAATCCATGAATGTCGTAAAAAACGTGCCATCGTCCGACGCGCCAGGCAGTTGCACGAATTATTAAGAAGCTAGTGTGGACAGGCTGCTTGAACTTCATAAAGAGGACAAGAAGGAAGAATGCAACTCATAGAGAACGCGAAGAAGCTGTTCTGGCTACGACTCTGGTGAATCCACGCAGTGGTACGAGACGTATTGCCAAGGAATATGGAATCAGCCAGGATGTCATTGGCACCCTGCACCGACAGAATTTCCATGCCTGTCATCTGTCACTGTATCAGAATGTCGACGACCGTGATTTCGAACATCGCACGGAATTTTGTCGGTTTGTCCTTCAGCAACTGAGAGATGCCCCTACGTTTTCCCAGCGTGTGCTCTTTACTGACGAAGTAACGTTTACTGACCATACTAATGTAAATTTTGTTCACTGCCAGGTCTATGTAGACATTCAGCATGCGCCCATATACCTGCGATGCTCTGGTTTTCCGCTAAAAGAAACTGAATCACAGATCTCTGCTTGGAACGCACCTCTGTTACAGAGGCCATTTTGAAGGCCACGTACAGCGCCGCCACATGTCGGAACTTCATGAAACAACAGATGCCGAAGCAGGAATATTCAACAATGCCCCACAACAAATTCGGCATGTTTTCATCAAGGCGCAGCGCGTAATGACTGCGCGTTTTGAGGCCTCATGTCACGGATTGCGCGACCTCTCCCGCCGGAGGTTCGAGTCCTCCCTCGGGCATGGGTGTGTATGTTGTTCTTAGCATAAGTTAGTTTAAGTAGTGTGTAAGTCTAGGCACCGATGACCTAAACATTTGAATTTTTTTTATTTTTTCAACCGAAAATTGCCGTGAAAAATGTGTTGCGTTACTTATTGAACGCCGCTCGTAGAGTGATGGAATTAAACAATAATAAACAAAAAAATCTTGCTCTGAGGAGTTTCTATAGTCGCAGAAGTGAGACCACCCCCTGCTCCTACGACTATGTCAGAGACTCGCTGGCTGGCCCAGTGGAGGCTGTACGCCAGAGGACCGCGGGCTCGCCTAGCCCCGGGCTGCGGCTCTTTCCATTAACATTGTGACCCGCTGCCGGCGCGTTCTTATTATCCCTTTTGCCATTCATCTCCCTCCTTCAGCGGCGTCCGCAGCGCCCGGCCCGCAAGGACCCCCGCGGCCGAGGCTGGCATCGCGTCTGCGGCTTCCTGGGCCGCATTTACATAGCGTAACAAGCGGGCCGCCGTGACGACACTCGAGGTTCCGCTAGCCTCGCAGCCCGCACCGCCGGGTTCTCAACTGTAGGCGCAGCGGCTCTGTGTCGGAGGACTTCACCGAGACTCTGGAAACGAGAGTAAGTATTGTCGTCTTTTGTCCTCCGTCCGATTACTGATCTGATGCAGCTTCCAACTCTAGTCCATCCTGTGCAAGCTTCTTCATTTCTGCGTTGACCGCGGAGTCACAGGTTAGATTCCCGGCAGGATCAGAAATTTTCTTCGCTGGGGGACTGGATGTTTATGTTGTCTTGATCATTTGATGTCATATTCGTCACAAAGACGCACAATTCACCGCATTGTCCTCGAGCTGAAAGACTTGCTGTAGTCAGATGAAAAAACTAGAAGTGTTCTCTCGGCCAACAGTGCCATACGATCATTTCACACGTTCCACATCATTACGAAGTGTCGTATTCATGAACTTTGGAACGAGTACTAATCTAATCTTAATGTGCGTAACAACTGCAACCTACATCCACTGCAACGTGATAACTGTAGTGATCTATCGTTAGCAGATTCCTGCTGTAATTTACCTCTCCCCCTTCCCCTACAGATACACACATACCTCCCCCAACTACAAAATTAGCTGTTGTTTAATGCATACAGCTTCATAAAATGGGCAACCACAGCCGTTGAAATTCATCGTAAATTGAACTTGAGGAAACCGCAAACAGCTGTTAAGTCACGGTTTATTAACGATTCCCCTCCTTCCCACGTCTCCGTGCCCCTGTCTGTGGCATTACTAACAACTTGAAGATCCTGCTTCAACGCAGCGAAACCAGTCGTTAATAATCACTTAACAGCTGTTTTTGACTTACTCAAGTTTAATTAAACATGTTCTTTAATAATGTCGACGGATCCCTTCTCTTAGTAAAGTTGTGGCGTAACATCCTTTTCGTCTTAGTTCGACCTAGCGCCTTTTTATTGTTCTAAGTGTTCTGTGGTTTTCAGTCCGAGGACATACTTGATGTATCTCTGCATACTAAACAATTATATAAAAGCCTCTTCATCTCTAACTACTCCAACGTACAGTCATTGGAACCTGCTTACTGAAGCCGAGCGTTGGTCTCTCTCTTCAGTGTGTTCGTGACGGTCGGCCGGTGTGGCCGAGCGGTTCTAGGCTCGTCAGTCTGGAACCGCGCTACCGCTACGGTCGCAGGTTCGAATCCTGCCTCGGGCGTGGATGTATGTGATGTCCTTAGGTTAGTTAGGTTTAAATAGTTCTAAAGTCTAGGGACTGATAACCTCAGATGTTAAGTCCCATAGTGCTCAAAGCCATTTTTTTGTTCGTGACGTCTGTAAACGTGCCCCAAGAAGCGATCCTTTCTTTTACTCCAGTTGGGCCGTAACCATATTTTCTTTTTCAAACACGAGTACTGAGCTATAACGTTCGTCAGTGTTGGCGTTGATATTTTTTACAAAAGTATGAAAGATAAGACTTCAGAAATCCGCTATTTCTATGTAAACACCACCATATCGGAATCTCGCCCGCAACTCGTGGTCTAGTGGCTATCGTTGCTGCCCCTGGTTTACGTGGTCCTCGGTTCGATTCCCGGCGGGGTCGGGAATTTTCTCCACCCGGGGACTGAACGTTTATACTATCCTCATCGTTTCATCATCATTCAGGAAATGTCGGGACTGGAAAGTGGAGAGGTTGGGAATCTGTACGGGCACTGATAACCATGCCACTGAGCGCCCCACAAACTAAAATCGTAATTATCGTCAGATCGATCTCCCAGGCCAGGCTGCGTCGTTATATGGAGAAGGAAGACAGGTTTGCGCTACTAATAAGGAGACTACATGCCAATAGGACTTCTGCATTTTTTTTATATTTATGGTAAGTGGAGTTCAGAACTAAACATCAATCATCACAAGCAGTTCGATGCAACTGTCGACTTAGAAGTTTTCCGACCGTCTTTCATGTGCCAAAGCTAGGTCAGCTTTTCTCGTCAGGCTATGCGGTAGAATGCTCACCTACGTGTGACGCACAGGTTCGTGTCCAAGCTCTCAAAAATTTTTAAACGAAGATGCATGTTCAATGAATATTAAATGTTTAATGAATATTGAAGTACATAGGGATGAAAAAGAATTTAATTTCTTGAAAATTTCTCGGCTGTTCAGCCTGGTAGCGTCGTCCAAAAGGCATGATATTTCGGGAAGCTTGATTCAACGCCTATTATCTATCATCGTGCAACCCCTTTGCCGACCGGTGTGCTACGCCACTACAACAGGAGTCACCTACTCTTTTTTAAAATCGCATGCGTCATTGTCTTGGGCGGCAGGTGGCAGATTTGCAATAAATGGGCCATTGCTGTAGAGTACTCTTTGTAAAATCGACGTTGGTTTAGCATATTAAAGACTATCGGAAAACTGCAAAGTTAATTTTCTCTAGAATTTTTGGAATTTGCGTCGAACTATTGTGGAGTACTGGTGTTTGAGTTCATTACTTCACGTACCGCGAATACAAAAAATTGCAAAAATTTGATTGCCGAGTGGTCCTCTAGAATTTTTGAAATTTGTATCGAACTATTTTGGAGTATTAGTGTCTGAGTTCACTACTTCACGTACCACGAACACAAAAAATTTCAAAAAATCGACTGCCATGTGGTTCTCTTGTAAGATGAGAAGGTGTTTAGGAGATGCGACAAGAAGTCGTAAAGGAAGAATGGCACCATTTTATACAACTGGAACAGTACTGCGCAAATGCTTTTAATATTACGCATTTTGGGATAATCCATCGTCAGATATCTCTGAAACGGTGGTACATAGTCATGTAACAAGAGAAACAGCACTGACATGGCGCATAACAAAAATATCCATAAATTATATACAAGTAAAAGACACATACCAGGTACATAGAGTTCTACAGATGAAATGAAGTTGTGTGTTGCGTAACTGTCAGAGGCAGACTGGCAGAGCATCACGAAACAAAATGCTACACTTCGACCATATATCCCACTCTCTTTAACTTATTGCTCTCTTTAAGTTATTGCTCCAACTGGGCTGGTAGCCCTTTCGAACTCCTGCCAACTATTTCTTGCGATTTTTTATAAGTAACAATCGCAATGTTCCGTGGTCCTTGTCTCTCAGTATATGAGGTTTGCCTGGTTTTGTTTTATCTGTGATTTTTTCCTTCGCGTTTCCACTTCAGTCATATTCACCAAGAGTCGATTTGGTCTCCTTTACAGGGGCCGAAACGTTCCTGATGGATTTGTTACTCTGGTGACATTCGCGATCGATGTCACTGAGCTTTCCAGGGCGATCCATTCTGCTGCTGTTGCTTCTTCACTGACAGCACAATACTCCTCGCCTCCTTCTATAATGGATGGGCTCGCTTCTCGTGACATCTATTGGGCAGTTACGTACCATATGGAGGTGTTGGTTGGTTGATTTGGGGGAAGGGACCAAACAGCGAGGTCATCGATCCCATCGGATAAGGGAAGGAAGTCGGCCGTGACCTTCCAAAGGAACCATCGTGGCATTTGCCTGAAGTGATGTCGGGAAATCACGGCAAATCTAAATCAGGACAGCTGGCAGCGGCTTTGAACCGTCGACCTCGTGAATTCGAGTCTAGGGTGCTGCCCACTGCACCACCTTGCGTGGTTCGTGTTGTCCGGGTACTTTTGACGAGATAGTGTACACTTTGCTTGTGGAGGTCACGTCTCCGTTAACTACAAGCAATCGAACACCAGTGGAGTGAACTGTGATCAAGCAGGGGAAGAACTGCCTACACGAGACACTTGCCTCGGCGGCAGTGGCTGGGGCAGCAACGACGAACTGGAGATGGTTTCATTGAGTCCCGTACATTAACGACGTGAACAGGGGCTGGTAGCAGGGGGAGCCCTCCTACACGGCACGGTTGTTGTGGGTGCCGGAGCAAGACGTCTGCAGCGCACAAAGCCCTGCGTGCCAGGCGGCCGTGTCTCGGCGCTGCGCGGTGCCCTGTTTGTCAGGCCCTCTGCCGCCGCTAGGGGCGCCGCGTTCCTATAAATCACCGACCTCTATAGAGCACCAGAGGGTGGGGGGGAGGGAGGGAGGGAGCACGCCAGGGGCCGCTGGCCTCGTCTGCCCGCCGTCGCTGCTTGCGTGTCCCCGTTCTCAGCCGGTGCTTTCCATACGCCTCTGATACGAGGACTTCTCAAGTAATTTCACTTCTTACCGATATTCCGGACGACTTGCCATGAAAAACAGCTTCTGTACACGAGTTTCTAGCATCTCGATTGCAATAAAACTACCTTAGAAAAATATTTGCCATACTTGTTCAATGACCTAGGTGCCACTTTGTCTCGTGTAATACTACACTGATGAGACAAAGATCTTATAGGACCTCTGCGAATACGCAGAAGTGCTGCAACACGACGTGGCATGGACTCGACTAATTTAGGAAGCAGTGCTGGTAGGAACTGACACCATCAATCGAGGAACAGCATACTGCAAGGCATCCCAGCTGTGCTCAATAATGTTCATGTCTGGGAAGTTTGGTGGCCACCGCAAGTGTTTAAATGCAGAAGTGTGTCCCGGGAGCCACTGTGTAGCAATTCTAGACGTGTGGGGTGTCGCATTGTCCTGCCGGAATTGCCCAAGTCCATCGGAAAGCACAATGGACATGAATGGCTGCAGGTGATCAGATAGGATGCTTACGTACGTCACCTGTGCAGTCGTACCTAGACGTATCAGGCGTCCCATATCACTCCAACTGCAAATGCCCCATACCATTACAGAGCCGCCACTAGATTGAACAAATCCCTGCTGACATGCAGGGTCCATGGACTCATGAGGTTGTCTCCATACCCGTACACGTCCATCCACTCGATACAATTTGAAAGGAGACTCGTCTGACCAGGCAACATGTTTCCAGTCATCAACAGTCCAATGTTGGTGTTGACCGTCCCAGGTGAGGCGTAAAGCTTTGTGTCGTGCAGTCATCAAGGGTACACGAGTGGGCCTTCCGCTTGTAAAGCTCGTGTCTATGATGTTTCATTGAATGGTTCGACGGTGACACTTGTTGATGGTCCAGCATTGAAATCTGGAGCAATTTGCGGAAGGGTTCCACTTCTGTCACGTTGACCGATTGTCTTCAGTAGTCGTTGGTCCCGTTCTTGCAGGATCTTTTTCCGGCCTCAGCAATGTCGGAGATCTGATGTATTTCCGGATTCCTGATATTAACGGTACACTCGTGAAATGGGCGTACAGGAAAATCCCCCACTTCACTGCTACCTCGGAGATGCTGTGTTCCGTCGCTCGTGCGCCGACTATGACACTACGTTCAAACTCGGTTAAATCTTGAAATGATCTGCCATTGTAATAGCAGTAACCGATCTAGCAACTGCTCGAGACCCTTGTTGACTTATATAGGCGTTGCCGACCGCAGCGCCATATTCTACCTGTATACATATCTCTGTATAACAATACGCGCGCCAATACCGTTTCTTTGGCAAGTCAGTGTATCACCTACATTTCTTATTTATTCCTTATTTATGAGCCGCATGAATATGCTACTCTGTGTTATTAGGTTCCACATGTGTACGCTACTGGATCTGAGATGTCACTATTATTCTTTTTCTTTATAATCTTTTAGAACTGATTTGGAATTATATTATAATATTTTTATTCATTATAACATATATTCGTCTAAATACCGATTTTAGGACCTAGTGATCTAGACAAATAAAGTTTATACTGAAAATTAAGATCACTTTTCGGATTCTTGACCATGTCAACCCTTATAAAAATATTTTTATTCTGTTCTTGTGCCTACAATCAATGTTTTATGTTTGTGACGTAATAACTTTTAACAATGTATACATGAAGAAACGATATCTACATCTTTTCTTTGGTTTCTTCTAAGCAAAAGAGTCTATGTTTGGGTATGTTTTGATATATTTATACTGAGCAGATGATAATTATAACACTGATTTTAAATAGGACACACCATCTCTGCAATGATATCTGTTTGCTTCTGTCGAAAGCATTTCAGTCGAGGCTGAATTCATCTGTTACAAAGAAAGCTATTAAACACCTGCGTGCCGTACATTTAAATATATTTATTTGTCAAGATAATGTTAGTTAATATAGATACACGACGACACAGACAGTAAAAGGACATAAATAAAACAAGCATTTTTGAGGTAATAAAGTTTCCGATCTTATCAGTACCGAAACTGTCGTAGGAAATTATATTTCAGCAGTGCGATCTGGCGTAATGAGACTGATAAGCTGAAAGAATTAACTTTAAATACCTTTAAAAATTTTCTATCCGGAGGTAGTAGTAGTTAGGGTAAGAGCTGATTCTTTATTTTAGGGCGCTATTCAGCTGCT
Organism: Schistocerca piceifrons; assembly: GCF_021461385.2. Lineage (NCBI taxonomy): Eukaryota > Metazoa > Arthropoda > Insecta > Orthoptera > Acrididae > Schistocerca > Schistocerca piceifrons. Next base: position 532,963,908 of record NC_060144.1, on the reverse strand, counting down.
TTTCTCACAACCTGCTCTACAGTTTCGTATTTAAAGTTCTATGTATTTAAAAGCTGTAGTGTGTGACGCAAATAAAAAGAGTGCTTGACTTTACGTTTATACTGCTCTGTTTAAAACCTGCGAAAATCTTTTCGCCGGTGATTTTCATGAACGCTACGCAACTATTCAGACGGACGGTCATTGCAGAAACGTTTTTGCATTGCAGCTTTTATTTACTCGCCTCAACGACTTTATCTTATTCCTTTTTAATCAGATAATTATTCAGCGTTAATAACAAAGAACTTTACTAAAATAGCAAACACGCAAAGTATGGAAGCAGTTACGAATTAAATCTATACGGTTTGATAGATAGGAGAAAGAAACTCGGTTGAAACACTCTTTAAGACAACTGTTTACTGCAGTCTTTTTACATTGGACCACAGATATTGCGAATACATAATTACCGGAAATACTGATCTGGCGCTAGTATGCTACAACACATTTTTCCAGTGGTATGTAATTAGCGTTGACAGGTGTATGTTATTTAGTAGATTTTATATTACGCTATGAAATAAGAAAATGTAGCACTGTCTCCTTAAATTTAAACCCTTCAAGACTGCAAGTGGTTCTAGATATATACAATCGCTTCCAAAGACCAGTAAGTTAAAAAAAATGGTTCAAATGGCTCTGAGCGCTAAGGGACTTAATATCTGATGTCAGCAGTCCCCTAGAACTTAGAACTACTTAAACCTAACTAACCTAAGGACATCACACACATCCATGCCCGAGGCAGGATTCGAACCTGCAGCCGTAGCGCTCGCGCGGCTCCAAACTGAAGCGCCTAGAACCGTTCGGCCACACCGGCCGGCCCAGTAAGTTCACTTATTTTCTTCGCAAGAGGAATTAAACAGTTCTAAGTCCTCAGTGGTAGCGCACATTTGCAATCACGCCGCAGCGATCATGCTGGTGCTGCCGAGGAAGAATCAACATCATTGTCCAACTAGCCTCACCAAACTCACCACAGGAGAGAAACCGCACAGCTCGTAGTTCTGACCTTGGCGTTGTTCTGGGACGCGGAACGGAAGCAGCTGCGAATCGCACGCTCCTGGGAACGACACGACTACTGCTCGGGAGTCTCTCTAACGAGCACCGTTCTCAGAGTAGGTAGTTCCCGAGATCTGCATACGGCTTCCGAAGACGTATGGCAGGTCACAAGAAGTTTCTTTGGCGAGTTCTGGCATTACTGCCGTATAGTTGCTACTTATTTGTTAGTTTTTGCAATAACTGTGAACAGCCTGTCGGTGGTTACATACTGATGTTTACCATCGGCGTGCGGTAGACTGTGACTGAGTTCAAAATGTTTAAATGTGTGTGAAATCTTACGGGACTTAACTGCTAAGGTCATCAGTCCCTAAGCTGACACACTACTTGTTGTGACTTGGCAAGACAGTCACAATGAGAGGAAGCCGAAAGGCACGCGTTAAGCTCACGCAGATTGGCGTGAGGTCTGGAACAGTTAAAGGAATTAATAGTAGCAAATAAAGTACGTAGTTGATGTAATACTTAACTTTAATCCACAGTTGTAAAACATCTCTCTTGACGGTACATGTTATAACCACAATATAAAATAATATCAAATGCTATGGCGCCTTGCTAGGTCGTAGCAAATGACGTAGCTGAAGGCTATGCTAACTATCGTCTCGGCAAATGAGAGCTTATTTGTCAGTGTAGCTTCGCTAGCAAAGTCTGCTGTACAACTGGGGCGAGTGCCAGGACGTCTCTCTAGACCTGCCGTGTGGTGGCGCTCGGTCTGCTATCACTGACAGTGGCGACACGCGGGTCCGACGTATACTACCGTACCGCGGCCATTTAAAAGCTACCACCTAGCAAGTGTGGTGTCTGGAGGTGACACCACACTACTTAACCTAAATTATCCTAAGGACAAACTCACACACCCATGCCCGAGGGAGGACTCGAACCTCCGCCGGGACCAGCCGCACAGTCCATGACTGCAGCGCCTGAGACCGCGCGGCTGTGACTGAGTATGCTATTTGTTGCGATAATAATGAAAGGTAGGTTATGAGGAAGAAAAAGTGATGCGGCGCTACTCCATGGATTGCCATTTTGTTTGCGGTCCGAAGGGATGAACCCACGTTTCTTCTCCTGTGACGATGTTGGACAAAAAATTGTCACAGTCAGCCTCGTAACGTGGAAGCATTCCCGCTTAGATGCTCCCTAGTTATCCCTTAGGGGCTTATGTTAGGCGGCGAGGAAACCAGCGGTCACTCACCTTTGAATACCCCAACTGGTGGGCGTCAGCACAACCAACAGAGACGTCCAGGTGTGCAGCGACGTTTTTGTTTGTGATCCATCGATCACCTCGAATGAAAGTGTCCGCACGTTCGTGTATTGCTGGAGTCACAGCTGTGTTCGGCCGGCCGGCTCGCTGGACTTCGGGCAGGTTTGCGCGACCTTGTTACAATGATGACAGGCGTCTCTTCCTCCAGCTAGCCGTGCTTTTATTCACTGCCAGATCTCCGTACACATTCTGCAAGCGCCTATGAATGCTATGAATGTCAGCGGTGGTCTGATTTTCCGCCAAAAGAAAGTCAATGACAGAGCTTACAGAATATGAAATGGCTCTGAGCACTATGGGACTTAAGATCTGTGGTCATCAGTCCCCTTGAACTTAGAACTACTTAAACCTAACTAACCTAAGGACATCACACACATCCATGCCCGAGGCAGGATTCGAACCTGCGACCGTAGCAGTCGCGCGGTTCCGGACTGAGCGCCTAGAACCGCTAGACCACCGCTGCCGGCTACAGAATATCATTCGTAATTTTCCTGATCATGCCGTTGTCATAGGGGGTTACTTCAACTTGCCAGTTATAGATTGGGAGTGTTATGCCACCAAAACAGGCGCCAGAAACAGGGAGTAGTGTGGCATTGTTCTGGATGTCTTGTCTGAAAATTACCTTGAGCAGATAGAGAACCTTCTCGCGAGAGTAACTTCTTAGACCTCCTGGCAACAAACAGACCTGAGCTAATCGAATCTGTTAACGTAGAGGAAGGTATCGTTGATTATAGCGCCGTGACAGCATCTATGACTACGCGTCCTACGAGGAATGTTAAGAAAAGTAGGAAGATATATTTGCTCAGCAAGGGTGACAGAATACAAATTTCAGAATATCTCAGCAGTCAGCATCAAATATTCGGTGATGACAACGAAGATGTGGAGAAAAACGGAAAAAATTCAAAGGCATCGTTGAATATGCCCTAGACAAGTATGTTCTGAGCAAGGTTTTAAGGGATGGGAAAGGTCCACCACGGTTTAATAGCCGTGTTAGAAAAGCGCTGCGTAAACAAAGAGCACCTCATCTCAGATTCAAGAGAAGTGAAAACGTAGCTGACAAACAAAAGCTGAACGAAGCGAATATAAGCGTAAGGGGAACAAAGAGAGAAGCGTTCAATGATTTCGAAAGTAAGACGTTGTCAGACGACCTGAGTAAAACCCCTGAGAGATTTTGGTCGTATGTAAAATCAGTAAGTGGGTCAAAATCATGTATTCATTCTCTCAGTGACCACACCGGCACCGAAACGGAAGATAACCGAGAAAATGCCGAAATACTGAATTCGGTATTCCGAAGTTGTTTCATCGCGGAAGGTCCTAGCATTGTCCCTCCATTCAATCGTGGTGCGAACATCGAAATGGTAGATATTGAGACAACCGCTCGCGGAATTGAAAAGCAGCTACAATCGCTTAATATTGGAAAGGCTTCAGGACCAGATGAGATACCTATAAGATACTATAAAGATTATGCAAAAGAGCTTGCCCCCATTCTAGCAGTAATTTATCGTAGATGGCTTGAGCAACGAAAGGTACCTAGCGACTGGAAAAAAGCGCAAGTCTTTTCCGTTTTTAAGAAAGGCCGTAGGATGGATCCACCCAATTATAGACTTACATCATTGACGTCAATCTGTTGTAGAATTATGGAACATGTTTTATGCTCAAGAATTATTACGCTTTTTGGAAAACGAACATCTCCTCTATTAAAATCAACATGGATTTCGCAAACAGAGGTCCTCCGAAACTCAGCTCGCTCTGTTCCTCCATGAGATCCACAGCGCAGTGTACAACGGCGCTCAGGCTGATGCCGTGTTCCTTGATTTCAGTAAGGCATCTGACACCGACCCGCATTACCGTTTAATGAAAAAAATATGAGCTTACGGAGTATCGAAGCAGGCCCTCGATTGGTTTCAAGACTTCCTTGCAGATAGAACTCAACACGTCGCTCTTAACGGAATCGATAGATTTAAAGGTAATATCCGGAGTACCACATCGAAGAGTGATAGGACGGTTACTGTTCACAATATATAGGGTGTCTCACCTAACTCTGCCACCTCAAATATCTCTGGAACAACAATCAATATTCAAAAACAGTTTTCACCAGCATGAACGTAAGGCAGGGGCTTAGGAAACCAAATACTATGCGAAATTTTAAAACGTAAACAAATACTATTTTCAACACAAACTTGTGTAGTTTTAAATAGACACCCCGCATTATTTCGTATGTAATCAATAGCGTGAAAAATCACAAAAATAACGACATTGGTTGCATTGCAATACGTCAATTACATCCCGAGAAATTGCGAAGCGAAGCTGACGCTTGAAATAATGAAGCACACAGCTAGCGCACGTCCTGAGAGTCAAGCCACGCTGCCTGTGTCAGGGACTCATACAATGGGAAGGTATGCACAATCCACAGAAATCAACAAGTAGCACGTTCAACGCAAAGTTACGTTTTTCAACTTATAACTGTATTTTTATTCAAGCGAAATGACAACTAGAGCTACAATTAGAGAAAACACACTTGAATTCACTTTGCTAAACACATTTACTAGTGTCCTATCACCCACAGAAACTGTATTATTGTGAATTACATGCAGCATACAAAATACACCCACATATTGACCAATGAAATTGTGTCACGCCAACGGATGTTCGAAGTGCCCTCCGTCTGCATCAATACAGACGGGTAACGAGAGAGTGTTGCACAGATGGTAGAGTTTCTACAGATATTGCCGCACGCGCCGCAGTAATAGGATGTTGCATATCCTCTGCTGTCGTTGTGGATTTTTGATACACTCTCTCTCACTGCGCCTCAGAGAAGAAAGTCTAATGGCTTCAAGTCGGGGGACCGTGCTGGCCATCGCACAGTACCTCCCTGCCCCATCCACCTATTTGGAAATGTCGCATCTAGAACGTCTCTGGCAACTTTCACATTGTGTGCGGGACATCCATCATGTTGGAACCACATTGATAGACCAGCTTCCAATCCTAGATCCTCCATGAGGAGCGCAAGTGTGCGTTGAAGAAATGATGCATATCGCTGTCCATTCAATGTTTCACGGTAAAAATAGGGGCCTATAATTCAGTTAGCAATAATACAGCACCAAACATTGACACGCCACTGTCGTTGATGAGCAACTTAGCGAATCCAGTGGGGATTTTGCACGGGCCAGTAGTGCATGTTCCGCAGATTCACATTAACATGATTTGTAAATGAAGCCTCGTCCGTAAACAACGTATTGCTTAGGAATACTGTTGATTTGCTGCTGAAGTGCAAAGCGACAGAATGCATTGCGGGATTCAAAGTCATTCCCGTACAGTTCTTGGTGCAGTGAGATATGGAATGGATGAAACCGATGCCGATGTAAGATTCTGCACACACTGCTGTGGCTTATTCCTATACCTCGTGCAGTTTCTCGTACACCCACCAGAGGATTGTGCGCTACAGCAGCCAGAACAGATATTTCGTTTCCATTGCCAGTCGCTGGCGTTGTACGTCGACGTTTTGTGGGAGCCAAGCTTCCTGTTTCCGTGAGAGTCTTGCAGATGTTGCCAGTGGTTCGACGTGACGGACACCGCCGATCTGGGTAGCGTTCAGCATACAGTGTCACAGCTGCGGTTGCATTTCTGTTGCATTTGCCATAACTTAAAATAATATCTAGTTTCTCTTCATTACTGAAGACCGGCATATCGACTACATGACGGCAAATTTAATAAGCCACAAGAAAAGAGCTTTTAATGTGGCAACGTATGTGAGTTACATTGCAGTATACGAGCTGTTCAGCAGACCAGATTAGGAGACGATTGTACGCTGGAGGTAGAGCGTGCCGTGGTGATATTGGTATGTTTTCGGCAGGATACAGGCGATAGTTCACGCAACCCCTGCTCTGAGCACAGTACTACATGCGATGCATTACGTCAGAAACTGTGACGTCGTTGCTATCCTTTACAAGCAACATATTTCAGAACTTACGAGGTTCAGAAACGTGAAACCAAGTGTGTTCCTACTAATTATACCTCTAGTTGTCATTTCGCAACAATAAACATTATGCGCAGGACATCCATCCTTCTGATACCGCATTATTTGACACATTGTAAGAAGTGGACCGGCTCAAGTAAGGTACAGCTCAAGAATGGGCTAAACTAGCCCCTTTAGGAGTGCCATCAATGAAATATGGCCCAATGATGTGTTGTCATACAATACCACCAAATACATTAACACTCCACTGATGTAGTACGTCAATCACATCACGATTACCGGCAGTGTGAGGTGCACGCTTGGGTCTCATGACCTGCGCTAGCTGTGCGCTTCATTTATTTCAAAGGTTAACTTCGCTTCGAAATTCCTTGGGATGTAATTGACGTATTGCGATGAAACCGACACCATTATTTTTGTGATTTTTCGCGCTATTGATGGTTGTTGTTGTTGTTGTTGTGGTCTTCAGTCCTGAGACTGGTTTGATGCAGCTCTCCATGCTACTCTATCCAGTGCAAGCTTTTTCATCTCCCAGTACCTACTGCAACCTACATCCTTCTGAATCTGCTTAGTGTATTCATCTCTTGGTCTCCCTCTACGATTTTTACCCTCCACGCTGCCCTCCAATACTAACTTGGTGATCCCTTGATGCCTCAGAACATGTCCTACCAACCGATCCCTTCTTCCAGTCAAGTTGTGCCACAAACTTCTCTTCTCCCCAATCCTATTCAATACTTCCTCATTAGTTATGTGATCTACCCATCTAATCTTCAGCATTCTTCTGTAGCACCACATTTCGAAGGCTTCTAATCTCTTCTTGTCCAAACTATTTATCGTCCATGTTTCACTCCCACTACACTCCATACGAATACTTTCAGAAATGACTTCCTGACACTTAAATCAATACTGGATGTTAACAAATATCTCTTCTTCAGAAACGCTTTCCTTGCCATTGCCAGCCTACATTTTATATCCTCTCTACTTCGACCATCATCAGTTATTTTGCTCCCCAAATAGCAAAACTCCTTTACTACTTTAAGGGCCTCATTTCCTAATCTAATTCCCTCAGCATCACCCGACTTAATTAGACTACATTCCATTATCCTTGTTTTGCTTTTGTTGATGTTCATCTTATATCCTCCTTTCAAGACACTGTCCATTCCATTCAACTGCTCTTCCAAGTCCTTTGCTGTCTCTGACAGAATTACAATGTCATCGGCGAACCTCAAAGTTTTTATTTCTTCTCCATGAATTTTAATACCTACTCCGAATTTTTCTTTTGTTTCCTTTACTGCTTGCTCAATATACAGACTGAACAACATCGGGGAGAGGCTACAACCCTGTCTTACTCCCTTCCCAACCACTGCTTCCCTTTCATGTCCCTCGACTCTTATAACTGCCATCTGGTTTCTGTACAAATTGTAAATAGCCTTTCGTTCCCTGTATTTTACCCCTGCCACCTTCAGAATTTGAAAGAGAGTATTCCAGTCAACATTGTCAAAAGCTTTCTCTAAGTCTACAAATGCTAGAAACGTAGGTTTGCCTTTCCTTAATCTTTCTTCTAAGATAAGTCGTAAGGTCAGTATTGCCTCACGTGTTCCAGTTGGCTTCTACTAGTTTTTCCATTCGTCTGTAAAGAATTCGTGTTAGTATTTTGCAGCTGTGACTTATTAAACTGATAGTTCGGTAATTTTCACATCTGTCAACACCTGCTTTCTTTGGGATTGGAATTATTATATTCTTCTTGAAGTCTGAGGGTATTTCGCCTGTATCATACATCTTGCTCACCAGATGGTAGAGTTTTGTCAGGACTGGCTCTCCCACGGCCGTCAGTAGTTCCAATGGAATATTGTCTACTCCGGGGGCCTTGTTTCGACTCAGGTCTTTCAGTGCTCTGTCAAACTCTTCACGCAGTATCATATCTCCCATTTCATCTTCATCTACATTCTCTTCCATTTCCATAATATTGTCCTCAAGTACATCGCCCTTGTATGGACCCTCTATATACTCCTTCCTCCTTTCTGCTTTCCCTTCTTTGCTTAGAACTGGGTTTCCATCTGAGCTCTTGATATTCATACAAGTCGTTCTCTTATCTCCAAAGGTCTCTTTAATTTTCCTGTAGGCGGTATCTATCTTACCCCTAGTGAGATAGGCCTCTACATCCTTACATTTGTCCTCTAGCCATCCCTGCATAGCCATTTTGCACTTTCCATCGATCTCATTTTTAAGACGATTGTATTCCTTTTTGCCTGCTTCATTTACTGCATTTTTATATTTTCTCCTTTCATCAATTAAATTCAATATTTCTTCTGTTACCCAAGGATTTCTACTAGCCCTCTTCTTTTTACCTACTTGATCCTCTGCTGCCTTCACTACTTCATCCCTCAAAGCTACCCATTCTTCTTCTACTGTATTTATTTCCCCCATTCCTGTCAATTGCTCCCTTATGCTCTCTCTGAATCTCTGTACAACCTCTGGTTCTTTCAGTTTATCCAGGTCCCATCTCCTTAAATTCCCACCTTTTTGCAGTTTCTTCAATTTTAATCTACAGGTCATAACCAATAGATTGTGGTCAGAGTCCACATCTGCCCCTGGAAATGTCTTGCAATTTAAAAGCTGGTTCCTAAATCTCTGTCTTACCATTATATAATCTATCTGATACCTTTTAGTATCTCCAGGGTTCTTCCATGTATACAACCTTCTTTCATGATTCTTAAACCAAGTGTTAGTTATGATTATGTTGTGCTCTGTGCAAAATTCTACCAGGCGGCTTCCTCTTTCATTTCTTAACCCCAATCCATATTCACCGACTATGTTTCCTTCTCTCCCTTTTCCTACACTGGAATTCCAGTCACCAATGACTATTAAATTTTCGTCTCTCTTCACTATCTGAATAATTTCTTTTATTTCATCATACATTTCTTCAATTTCTTCGTCATCTGCAGAGCTAGTTGGCATATAAACTTGTACTACTGTAGTGGGTGTGGGCTTCGTATCTACCTTGGCCACAATAATGCGTTCACTATGCTGTTTGTAGTAGCTTACCCGCATTCCTATTTTCCTATTCATTATTAAACCTACTCCTGCATTACCCCTATTTGATTTTGTGTTTATAACCCTGTAGTCACCTGACCAGAAGTCTTGTTCCTCCTGCCACCGAACTTCACTAATTCCCACTATATCTTACTTTAACCTATCCATTCCCCTTTTTAAATTTTCTAACCTACCTGCCCGATTAAGGGATCTGACATTCCACGCTCCGATCCGTAGAACGCCAGTTTTCTTTCTTCTGATAACGACATCCTCTTGAGTAGTCCCCACCCGGAGATCCGAATGGGGGACTATTTTACCTCCGGAATATTTTACCCAAGAGGACGCCATCATCATGTAATCATACAGTAAAGCTGCATGCCCTCGGGAAAAATTACGCCTGTAGTTTCCCCTTGCTTTCAACCGTTCGCAGTACCAGCACAGCAAGGCCGTTTTCGTTATTGTTACAAGGCCAGATCAGTCAATCATCCAGACTGTTGCCCTTGCAACTACCGAAAAGGCTGCTGCCCCTCTTCAGGAACCACACGTTTGTCTGGCCTCTCAACAGATACCCCTCCGTTGTGGTTGCACCTACGGTACGGCTATCTGTATCGCTGAGGCACGCAAGCCTCCCCACCAACGGCAAGCTCCATGGTTCATGGGGGGGGCTATTGATGGTATGTGAAATAACATGAGGTGTCCATTTACAAATACACAAGTTTGTGTTGAAAATAGTATCTTTTTACGTTCTAAAATTCTGCATAGTATTTGGTTATCTAACCCCAGCGGCTGTAGTGGGAATACACCGCGATGTCCCACAACAACCGAAATTAACCGAGGAAAAAATGTCGTATATTACTTATCCACCGCCTCTTGTACATGAAGATGTTTTACCTTGGAACAGATTTTCACGTTTCGAAAAAACTTACCTTTCCATTTTTGTAATTTGCGGAGTAGACTGCACCACACATAAACCGAATACTAGCATTCCAATTACATGTACGACTAGAGGTGAAAGCCTGAAAAGTGTTTCTAGGTACAACAGTCTCCTCTGACACAACACCAGCTTCTCATTCAGGTTACCGTGATCGCGAACGAGGATGTTTATTTGAAAATTTTAAATGACCAAATGTTAATCGTATTTGAACATCATCACACTGTGTAAATTCCCGGCTTCCAAAACGATAATAACCATGTGCAGGAGGCTGCATGGATACGTTTCTGTTTCGACGAACAGTTAGGCAACCTATCGCACCTCGACTAGGTGGCTAAGTGACCCTACGTGAAAAACACAGTAACTGTTTGGTTCTACTGGGAAAAGTTGATAAAATGTAAGAATCACCACCCCTGCAACTTTTTTAGCTCTGCGGGATATAACCATCAGTGAGTGACCTCAGGACGTTATGGAGCAACTGGAGAAGGTGTAGGAAACTCTGTCTTTCAGAACTGAGGCCATTATCATGTTGGTATGCGGTCTTAGGTTATTGTGACCTAGAGGTGACGAACTTTTATTGCCCAGTGTGGTTATTTTTCAGGTAGAATAGCGTAGTATATCACAGGAAAAGGAAATAAAGGCGGAGCTAGGAGTCCTGGGTAGAGGCTGGCGTAAGTTGGGAGAAGATGTCGGTGTGCGGTGCGCAGCGCGTGCGACACTTGCCGCCCACCCGCAGTCAGGCCGAGTGCGAGCGCCATTAGCCGAGTGACTCGGGGAAAACTCTTCCGGCCTCTGCGTCGCCCACCCGTGGTAGCTTGCCCTCTGCCGAGGTGTTCACTGCGACGGCGTGGGAGTGCACTGTGCCCGCTTTTAAGAGGCTACCTACACTGCTACCCATTCTCGCCGAACTCGATGAGGGAGGCGCGAAAGAAACATCAAATTGGCATTAAGAATACTACATGCTTTGATTTGCGCAATAGCTTAAAGTAGGTAAGCCGAAGAAGGCCATACTCAACGCCATGCCTACCTGACTAGAGCCCGAGAGGACAGACATATAGTTCACAAGGCCACATCACGTACATTGCGGTCAGAAAATGTGTTTCTGTGTAGCAAGATACGCATCCGAACGGCAATGGAATGGAGGAAGAAAATAGGAGATAGCCTGTTTAATTTCGGGTGCAGTGAGAACGTCCAAATTGGCGATCTGAAGCAGGCCCACAGGAAACGGCCCGCGAAGCTGGGTGCGGGTGAGGAGACACAGTAGTCCTTTGTAAATTTCCGGAAAGCAGGTTACGAGGTGAAGTTCCAGAGACTGAAAAATGCCATGAAAGCAGGTGACGTCTCCCAGCACCTGTCCAAATGATGGGCAGCAGTCCAACCCGTCTTTCCCTGTCCAAAATAGCTAGTATCCGGCAGGAAACGAAATAGACGAATCACAGCCCAGCATTTGAATTGTGTATGTCAGGTTTATTACGAAGAATGATTATTACATTCAGTAGATAAAGGCAAAGAGGGTCAGTCTTCCGTTAAGTTATCCGGAGAGATTTATTACCTTTTCAAAGCCACAGTTAATATAAAACGCTGAAGTAGCGCGAAGAAAGTTACTGGCCATGACTGCATGATACAAACACAGGGTGCCAGCCTTTTCTAGGGGCGAGTGAGTCTGGAAAACACTTGTGCCTGGGTCGTGGTGAGTAGCGGATATGCCAGTCTTCGCCACTGATAGATTTCTGTGTAGTAATCTATAATGTTGGTGGCATGTTGCACATCAGTTACCTTGTTCAGTTGGCTTTGTTACTACAGCTGAAGTATCAGCTCATGGCGTTGCTACTTTAGATAAATAATTAGTTTAGGACTTAACCTGTGCATCGTGAAAGCAAACTGATAGTGTCTTGTCAATGGATAATTGTATGACATCCAGTCTTATCTCGACTGTGTTTTCTTTATATCACGTTGAGAGCCGATTGCGAGCTTGGCCATTTTAATAATGCCTGCTGATGTTGCTGCACGTGCTGTGTGCAAAGAGTCAAGTGTATACGTTGTGCGACAAGGCACAGAGGTGAAAGTGTAGGTGTGTAGCATTGGAAAGCAGTTCTCGATCCATTGGATCCTGCAGGTAACGGAATTTTTACGGACGAGCACAACTCTGTAACCAGATAGCATCGTATGCAGCGTCCTTACTTAGGAATTGCTACGAACTACTCACACCATATTAAAGGATTTACAAACTTCACTCATATTCGATTTAAAAATTCAAACGTCTTTCTTGCTTGCACATAATATTGATTTACTTTCCAGGTGCGTGTTGCCTTTTATATTACACGCACCTTCCGACTTGATTTTTCTATCATTATATAGTTTATGTCTGATAGTTACAGATCAGAAACAGTTCGCACCATAATTTTTACATAAAGAAAAGATTACTTGCAGTTACTCCTGTGTCCTGTCAAAGCCTGTTTCCTTTCATCTGGTCACAGAGATAACAGGACGTACTTACATTTCATTTACAAGAATTTACCACTTTCTTGAAACGAGAGTTTCTGGTGTTGGTTCGTCCTCTGCCCTATTACACGATAAGAGCAAACGTAGATTTTGGCAGGACACAGGAGTAATTGGACGCAACATTTTATTCATGCAAAATTATGAAATTAACTGTTCCGAATCTGTATGTATCACACGTAAAAAGTCTGCCTTAGGCAAGAGGAAGAGAAGCAACAAAGATGCCTTCTATATAAAAGACGAAACGGCCCGGGAATACAAAAAGGCGTTTGAATTAATGAAACAAATATTTATCTACTTGCTGCCGAAAACGACCGTAGCAACGAATTTATTTAATTATTTTGTGTATAAACTATAAATAGTCTGCTTTATTAATTGACTTTTCCGTTAGTAGTAGGTAGAATTTTTATGCATTAAGAACGAAACTACAAGCAGTTGGATGGTCTAGCTAAGGGTTCGCCCAGTGTTACAAAAACCTTCATGGACGATTTTGAAAAAACGTTTCTTGGAAAATAACCCTCTCTCATCCAAGATTGTATGCTGCCTTAAGCACGTCAAAGAACTATAAGAAAGCTTCAAAGAGTCCTCCAACACCTAAATTCAATACAACATAAACTCACAGTGAAGTTCGAAGGTAACCCCGTAAATTATTTAGACATTGTATTACGGTTCGCGTTCACACTTAAAGGTTTTACTGAAAGCCCACCAAAATTGACACTGTGATACTTGTCAGTTCTCAACACAAAGTGACCGATAAATATTATGCTTTTCATTTGGTGATACGTCGCCCAATATCCATCTACATCAGTGGTGACTACTTCCAAACCGAATTAAAAACAATCAATCAAACAAACAGCAACTAGCAATGGTTACACTCCTATATTGGTGCAATCCTTAATACACTACTGGCCATTAATTGCTACACCACGAAGATGACGTGCTACAGACGCGAAATTTAACCGACAGGTAGAAGATGCTGTGATATGCAAATGATTAGCTTTTCAGAGCATTCACACAAGGTTGGCGCCGGTGGAGACACAGACAAGGTGCTGACACGAGGAAAGTTTCCAACCGATTTCTCATACACAAACAGCAGTTGAGCGGCGTTGCCTGGTGAAACGTTGTTGTGATGCCTCGTGTAAGGAGGAGAAATGCATAACATCACGTTTCCGACTTTGATAAATGTCGGATTGTAGCCTATCACGGCTGCGGTTTATCGTATCGTGACATTGCTGCTCGCGTTGGTCGAGATCCAATGACTGTTAGCAGAATATGGAATCTGTGGGTTCAGGAGGGTAATACGGAACGCCGTGCTGGATCCCAACGGCCTCGTATCACTAGAAGTCGACATGTCAGGCATCTTATCCGCATGGCTATAACGGATCGTGCAGCCAAGTGTCGATCTCGGAGTCAACAGATGGGGACGTTTGCAAGACAACAACCATCTGTACGAACAGTTCGACGACGTTTGCAGCAGCATGGACTATCAGCTCGGAGACCATGGCTGCGGTTACCCTTGACACTGCATCACAGGCAGGAGCGTCTGCGATGGTGTACTCAACGACGAACCTGGGTGCACGAATGGCAAAACGTCATTTTTTCGGATGAACCCAGGTTCTGTTTACAGCATCATGATGGTCGCATCTGTGTTTGGCGACATCGCGGTGAGCGCACATTGTAAGCGTGTAATCGTCATCGCTATACTGGCTTATCACCCGGCGTGATGGTATGGGGTGCCATTGGTTACACGTCTCGGTCACCTCTTGTTCGCATTGACAGCACTTTGAACAGTGAACGTTACATTTCGGATGTGTTACGACCCGTGGCTCTACCCTTCATTCGATCCCTGCGAAACACTACGTTTCAGCAGGATAACGCACGACCGCGTGTTGCAGGTCCTGTGCGGACCTTTCTGGATACAGAAAATGTTCGACTGCTGCCCTGGCCAGCACATTCTCCAGATCTATCACCAATTGAAAACGTCTAGTCAATGGTGGCCGAGCAACTGGATCGTCACAATACGCCAGTCACTACTCTTGATGAACTGTGGTATCGTGTTGAAGCTGCATGGGCAGCTGTATGTGTACACGCCATTCTAGCTCTGTTTAACTCAATGCCCAGGCGTATCAAGGCCGTTATTACGGCCAGAGGTGGTTGTTGCGGGTACTGATTTCTCAGGATCTATGCATCCAAATTGCGTGAAAATGTAATCACATGTCAGTTCTAGCATAATATGTTTGTCCAATGAATACCCGTTTATCATCTGCATTTCTTCTTGGTGTAGCAATTTTTATGGTCAGTAGTGTACATAAAAAACAAACGAAAGTACAGGGTGAATCACTTAAAACTTTCACCGTAAATATTGAGAAAATGGAAAACTGATTCTAATGTGTCGCTTTCACAGAATGGATTTGTAGCCAGTAGCTCCTATTGTTAGCCAATCAACAGACCAACTTATACTTAGAAAGTGTATTTTTTGTACAAACATGCACATTTTAAATTTAACCATGCCTATTGATATTAAGAAACTAGAAGTAGGGTAAAACAGAATGTCACTGTTGTTTGTCATATGGTTCTAGTGGGAGTCGTTTACGGCATATCGTGTTTTGAAAAGTTCTCACACCGACATTTGTGCGACACATGTGATAACACACGGTAAAGAACAACACAAATGTATAAAGTAGTTACACGGATTCTGACCAGTAAAGAGTCGATTGGCCATCACTGCTTCTATTCAGAATGACCACACGCTTCAAGCCTGGTATGGAACGACTTCTGCACACGTGCTACCATTTCAGCGGAGCTGTCCTTGCAGGCTGGAGAAATGCGTCGTTGCATACCATTGGGTGTAGTTCGTATCTCCTTGTAGACACCTTTCCCCACAGAAAAATGTCTAAAGGCGCCAAATATTGGGGACGGGCCGGCCAAGGTAAGGCCTTCTGTGTCCAATCAAAGGGTTTGGAAAAAATTCACTCATTCTGTAGTTCTTTGTGCACCATGGGCTGGACAGCCATCATGTTGGTACCACAGATTCCTCCTAGACTGCAGAGGAGCGTCATCCAGCATGCGTGGAAGGTAGTCTTTTAGGAGGCTGTGATACTTCTGCACGTTCAGTGTTCCGTCTATAAAAAACGGTCCTATAAGCCGATGGTTCACTATCTCAAACCACAAGTTCACAATCCATGGACGCTGACGTTCCACCTGAAGCCAACGCGGTTCAAAATGGTTCAAATGGCTCTGAGCACTGTGGGACTTAACATCTGTGGTCATCAGTCCTCTAGAACTTAGAACTACTTAAACCTAACTAACCTAAGGACATCACACACATCCATGCCCGAGGCAGGATTCGAACCTGCGACAGTAGCAGTCACGCGGTTCCGGACTGAGCGCCTTAACCGCTGGACCACCGCGGCCGGCTGAAGAAGCCAACGGGGTTTGCCAACAGACCAATAATGCATGTTTCGGCGGTTTACCTGACCATGATTGGTAAATGTGACTTTTTCACTGAACGTGATACATTTGGAGTATCCTGTCTTAATGCCCATGTACATAAGCTAACATGATTCTCATAATCATTTCGATGCAGCTCTTGATGGAGAGAGATATGACAGGGATGGAACCCATATCGATGTAGAGACTAGCATGACTCAGGCCACTTCCTCGTGGGACTGCGAGTGAGCTAACGTCGGAAATTGTAACAGCAGTAACAACATTAATTTCCCCCTCTTCTGCCGTCATTTGTTTCCTTCTGCTACGTGAGCTACACTACCATACTCATGTAACTGGTTGAAGAGGTTAATAAATAATTGCCGACATGGTTGGTATCTTACTGCATACACCGTACAAGAACGAACTGCTTTCTTCCTACACTCTCTGTATACCATGAACATATCTGGTTTTTCTGCATTGGTAAAACCCATCGTCACACTCACGACCTATTGCTGTAAAACAGTAACCGGCTGGAAAGTCACAGAGCACTCAAGGGACACACAAGCACACTGTAATCAAACATAACAACATCGTACCTAACAACTACGCAAGTTGAATGGAACAAACTGTTGTTGGTGTTGAAACTTGGCACAATACGACATCTCGTAAACCGTTCGCACTAGAATCCTGCAAAAAACACCACTGACATTCTAATTTACTCTACTTTAGTCTGTGAATGTCAACAGGCATTGTTAGATTTAAAAAGTGTATGTTCGCAGAAAAGTACTTATTCTAATTACTATTAAGCTCTGTTTATTGTCTAACAATATGAACCACTGACTACCAATCCACTCTGTGAAAACCGCACATAAGGTTCCAGAGACGTTTTCAAGCCTCAAATATCTATGCCTGTATACATCAGACTGAAGCGACGAAAGAAAATTTTTACCAGCGCCGAATTCGAACCCCGCTTTGGTACAAATTTACATTCGTTGCTTCAGTCTGCATACAGACTTCTCTTTGTATCCAACGATGGCGTAAAACCTCAAACCAATTTATATAATAATAAATATAGTAAACTATTACAACAGTAACTTTTATTTTTTCACTCGTAATATAATCCTGCTTCACTCACATTTTTTACTAGAGCCTACATTGCCTATTCTTGTTTCTACTTTTGACAAAGTACGCTAAATAAATGAAAGAAAAAGACAGTAAGAAGAGGAGCAGTTGTTATTATTTATTTATCGTATGGCTTTACCAGTGCAAGTGCGGTATTGACATTGTAAATTTACATAACATATAAATACAAATATACGTATACACACATACATAGTAATATAAACAAAACAAACAAGTCATTATTAAATCTGAGCAAAGTTGAAATATAATCACAGCTACAATTCGTCAAAAAGTTCTGTCCAAATGTGACAGCCTTTTAATCGCAGCAGGCTGGCCTCCAAGAAGTCTCTCCAGTCACCACAGAATCTTCGCAGTGGGCAATCTTGCACTAGATGTTGTAATGTTTGTTCATCAGTTTCATAGTCACACATTGGGTTGTCACTGGCGCCTCATTTGTACAGCATGTATTTAGCTCTCGCGTGTCCAGTTCTCACGCGGTTAAGCTGGCACCAGATTTTACGAGGAAGCTGCATTCTTGGGAGTTGTTGGCTGGGGTCCTCTACATTGTGTCGGTTAATGTCACTATTGTTCCACTTGGTTTTTCAGGATTTGTGGCAGTCAGAGGTATTTCCTTGGGTAAGTGTTCTGTCTTGGCGCTCTTGATTTAAGGCGATATCGACAGTGGTCATCTAGTACTTGGTGTATCGGTAGTACTCTTGCCTTATCAGCATGATTTATTTTTTGCCAATTCTGAATTGTTGCCTGCTGTCTACGGATTTTAGGCGGAGTGATGTTTGAGAGTACATGAAGCCATTCTAGAGGTGTTGACTTTAGTGTCCCTGTTGTCTGGTCAGTAGACTGGTGATTGTTGACTCGTGGCCGCTTTAATTCCATAACTTTAAGTGCATGTCGCTCAGAATCGACCTACGGCCGTTTACCAACGGACGGACAGATTGTTTCCGTGCTCGTGGAAGTAGTGCGCTATATCTGTGGTGCAAAATGGCACTTGCAAGTTGTCCCTAATAACTCTGCTTATCTCGGACTTGTAAACAAACTCTGGGAGCAGGTAATGCCTGTGGCGAACACACACGAGCGGTGCGGGGAGGTGCCACCGGCTGGTGCGGTGGTGGGTCTTAGGAGAGGCGCGTGACAGGGGCGGCGAGCGCCGGATAATTTTATAGCTTCCTGCCCGGAATGAAATAATTAAGCCTTGTCGTCGCCGTGTCGACGTCATTACGCGCCCGCCGCTGCCCAAATAACAGCAATGAGCGCCGGCCGTGAAAACAGTCGGCGCCTCGCGGCCCGTCGCTTCCCGCCGACTCGGATCGCACCTGTCCGGCCCGCCCTATCGCGGCCGCATCTCGAGCACGTAGGCGCCGAGCGCCGCGGCACGTCGCTACGTGCGCACGTCCGGCAAACAGGCGGCGGCAGACGTGAGCCACGGGCGGCGGCCTGGCGGCGGATGTGCGGCCGTGTGCGGTGCCGACCACGCGTGGGCCATGTTTAACGTAACTATCAGAACAACACAGCTACTGAGGCGTACCTATTAAGCAGAAAATATACGTATCGCCCGCTTGACGGTGAGGTTGCTGCTGTTCTATCACCAAAGGGGGGGGGGGGGATACATGCAGTCAAATTCTCTGGATAAAGAAATTCTGGTCGTATGTAAATTACACAAGGGGCAAGACGCAGTCAATACCTTCGCTGCGCAGTGCCGATGGTACGGTTACCGACGACTGTGCCGCTAAAGCGGAGTTACTGAACGCAGTTTTCCGAAATTCCTTCACCAGGGAAGACGAATGGAATATTCCAGAATTTGAAACACGAACAGCTGCTAGCATGAGTTTCTTAGAAATAGATACCTTAGGGGTTGCGAAGCAACTCAAATCGCTTGATACGGGCAAGTCTTCAGGTCCGATTAGGTTCCTTTCAGATTATGCTTCATACAGTAGCTCCCTACTTAGCAATCATACACAACCGCTCGCTCTCCGGTAGATCTGTACCTACAGATTGAAAAATTGCGCAGGTCGCACCAGTGTTTCAGAAGGGTAGTAGGAGTAATCCATCGAACTACAGACCTATATCATTGACGCCGGTTTGCAGTAGGGTTTTGGAGCATATACTGTATTCAGACATTATGAATCACCTCGAAGGGAACGATCTATTGATACGTAATCAGCATGGTTTCAGAAAACATCGTTCTTGTGCAACGCAGCTGGCTCTTTATTCGCACAAAGTAATGGTCGCTATCGACAGGGGATCTCAAGTTGATTCCGTATTTCTAGATTTCCGGAAAGCTTTTGACACGTTCCTCACAAGTGACTTCTAATCAAGCTGCGGGCCTATGGGGTATCGTCTCAGTTGTGCGACTGGATTCGTGATTTCATGTCATGAAGGTCGCAGTTCGTAGTAATATACGGCAAATCATCGAGTAAAACCGAAGTGATATCAGGTGTTCCCCAGGGAAGCGTCCTGGGACCTCTGCTGTTCCTGATCTATATAAATGACCTGGGTGACAATCTGAGCAGTTCTCTTAGGTTGTTCGCAGATGATGCTGCAATTCACCGTCTAGTAAGGTCATCCGAAGACCAGTATTAGTTGCAAAGCGATTTAGGAAAGATTGCTGTATGGTGTGGCAGGTGGCAGTTGACGCCAAATAACGAAAAGTGTGAGGTGATCCACATGAGTTCCAAAAGAAATCCGTTGGAATTCGATTACTCGATAAATAGTACAATTGTCAAGGCTGTCAATTCAACTAAGTACCTGGGTGTTAAAATTACGAACAACTTCAGTTGGAAAGATCACATAGATAATATTGTGGGGAAGGCGAGCCAAAGGTTGCGTTTCATTAGCAGGACACTTTGAAGATGCAACAAGTCCACTAAAGAGACAGCTTACACTACACTCGTTCGTCCTCTGTTAGACTATTGCTGCGCGGTGTGGGATCCTTACCAGGTGGGATTGACGGAGGGCATCGAAAGGGTGCAAAAAAGGGCAGCTCGTTTTGTATTATCACGTAATAGGGGAGAGAGTGTGGCAGATATGATACGCGAATTGAGATGGAAGTCATTAAAGCAAAGATGGTTTTCGTCGCGGCGAGATCTACTTACGAAATTTCAGTCACCAACTTTCGCTTCCGGATGCGAAAATATTTTGTTGAGCCTAACCTACATAGGTAGGAATGATCATCAAAATAAAATAAGAGAAATCAGAGCTCGAACAGAAAGGTTTAGGTGTTTTTCCGCGCGCTGTTCGGGAGTGGAATGGTAGAGAGATAGTATGATTGTGGTTCGATCAGAGGAGAGACGCTGCAGGCGATGCTGTGCTGTTAGCAAAGGCACTAGCGTTGCTCTTCTGCTGCCCTATCCCATTAATGCCAAATTTCGCCACACTGTCCTACCTGATACGTCCGTCGTACGTCCCACACTGATTTCTGGACTTATTTCTCGCAGTGTTGCTACTCTGTTATTGCTGACAACTCTACGTCGCTGTGGAGGCCGTCGACCACTACACTGTCTGTAGTGACAGACAATGCGCGAAGTTTGGTATTCTCGGCACACTGTTGACACTGTGGATCTCGGTATATTGGATTTCCTAACGATTTTTGAAATGGAATCTCCCATTCGACTAGCTCCAACTATCATTCCACGTTCAAAGTTTGTTAATTTCCGCCGTGCGGCCATAATGAGTCGAAAATCTTTTAACGTGAATCAACTGAGTACAAATGACACGTCTGCCAAACCACCACCCTTTTATACCTTGTGTATGCGATACTATGACCATATGTATGTTTGAATATCGTTATCCTATGACTTTTTTGCCGCCTTAGTATAATATGTTCCCAAACGCCCTCGCATAAAAAGGGGATTTTTGCTGCGCGAATAACTCGGTTCCTGTTGGTGAGGGAAAGGTAGGGTCAGGTATTTCGGATATCCCTTGGGCTGGGGACTATCTGTATCCTCAACAGAAGGAGCTTGTTACTGTAACTAGCCTGCAGTACAGGGTGAAACTTTGCATGTTTCACACTTCCTCCAACTTAGACAGATGGGGTAAATCAGTTGCTTCTTGTGGCATTAGAAGTCGTCTAAGGTGCTCCTTAAGGGGCATATGTAGCCACTGTTTAGTTTGTGGACGGTTCCTGAGAAAACCCGAAAATCATGGTATCTGGGTTCCAAAGCTGAGCCGCAGATACCAAAACAGCCGTGCACAGCAAGTTACTGAAATTTTTACCGCAGCTTTCTAAGATCCCTATCTCGAATAATCACGAGAATTTGCTTGGTCTCTTTAACAATTTCTGAGATACAGAGGTTCAAAGTTGCCCTACTTCTACACGTGCGATACGCACGTAAAACGTAAATAATAGTAAGAAGTTGCTCAAATTTTGCATATTGCCTCGAAATTTATGTAAATGTGACATCTTCCCGCTCCCAAAATTTTTTATCCGTTGTCGAGAAACACACAGAAAACAGTGTTTTTGGGTACCAAAATCAAGCCGTGGGCTACAAGACGGCAATGGACAGAAAATGGCTGTAGTTTTTACGATGTATTCCTCAGGTCCCGTGCTCGAACGAACTTCAAAATTTTTTTGATATACAGACGTAGAGTGGTTCAAAATTACCTACTTGCAAGTAAAACACCCTCATAAAATCCTGTGTGAGGCGAAAAAGCATTTTATAAAGTGACGTAGCATGGAGAAGGATTCTTTAACGTGTCTCCTTTACCATCTGAACGGTTGTGGGAACCCAGTGTTGTTGTACTGAAGCACATGGAAATTTTGGTTTGCGTGAGATACGGTCTGAGGTGTAAAATTATTTCTGTACTATTTCTATTTCACATAAGTAAGTTATCAAAATTTAGTCCCCCCATGAAGATCTTTTCACATGAGTGACATACCATACTGTAGCAGTGGCAACAATGTAACCAGAGCAAAAATGCTGCAATCCGATCATGAAAGGGAGAATATGCTCCTGCCTCCTGTTTAAGAGACTCTGATTGAAAAGCGAGGTACGAGATGCCTAATTCTAGCTTCCTCGGCACCTTCACAATTTTTTACAGTAAATTTTGGAAAGCGAACATATTTACTTTTTTTTGTGCGGAGAGACGAGGAGTCAGTGGCAACGGGAAAGAAAAGGAAGAGTAGTAAATAATGTGGTACTGAAAGAGGGAAGGAGGCAATGGGAATGAGAGAGAAAGAGAAGGGACACAGTGGCAGTTGAACATAATTGATAGTGAAAAAACAGTGCTAGGAAAGGAGTGAAGGACACAGTGCCAGTTATAGATGAATAAAGAGAAGGAGAAAGTGGAAGTGGGTAGGAGCCAATGATAATGAGACAGTCGATGACAGTGCCAACGAGACAGAGAGAGAGAGAGAGAGAGAGAGAGAGAGAGAGAGAGAGAGAGAGAGAGAGCATCAGTGGGAAGGAATGAATAAGATAGTAACAGTAAGAGAGAGACAGTGACAATGAGAGGAGTCAGTAGTAGTAGTAGTAGTAGTAGTAGTAGTAGTGCAGAAAGGAGGAGTCAGTGGTTGTCCGACAGGAGACAGTTACAGAGGTACACAAAGAGATAATGACAATGAGTTGTGCTGAATGAGTGAATGAGAATGGGAAAATGGGAGAGGATAGGTATGAGCGACTTACAGCGACCACTAGTGAGTGAGAGATAGTTAGCGGAGCTTGTGGAAGTGAGATGTGAGTTGCAGGTTAAAAAGAGCGCTACTATGTTCGTACGCCAAAACTTTTGGGAAAATTTTTAAAGGTGCTGAGGAAGGTAGGATGGAGACAGCTGGTACCCCACTTTTCAGTCACAGTCTTTTGATAAACTGAAACATACCATTCATTTTTGTCCTCCGATAGAAGCTTTTTTTCCACTGGTATCAATTGAAGTGTATTAATCTGATTAGGACCTTGGAGTTCCATGTGGAGAAATTATTAGTGATAATATGGCTGCAGTTAGGTTGGACAGTTGCCATAATAAATTAGCCTAACAGGCGTGTACATACTGGAAAATGGAGGCGGGTCACCGCTGCCGTCGGTGCATACACTGTCCCATCAAAAGTATCTGAACACCAAGTAGTGCACATTAATATTGGTTGTGTTTACACTTCGGTTTTTCGATTGCTTGATCTCGGCTGGAGGACTTCCAGTGAGAGACCTACATTTGTCATGTTGGACGCTAGCGTGCGGAGCGAAGTTAGGGTTGTAACTCAATCCGAAGTTTTTCCAATTGATTAAGTCTGGAATCTGGGCGGACCAGTCCATTTGAGAAATGTTACTGTCCACTAACGATTGCCTTACAGATTCTGCTATATGACGAAATGCATTGAAATGTTCCTCTCCTGTACGTAGTACAAGATGCTGTTAAAAAAAATGTTCATATGTTTCCACACTGAGCGTTCTCTTAATCTCAATAAGGGGACAACACCCTAAATACGAAAAACAATCCCACTCCGTAACACCACCTTTTGTGTACGTCACTGTTGGCATTAAAAAATATAGCAAGTAACTTGCTCCAGTCATTCGCCAAACCCGATCAATTCCGCCGGATTGCCACAGGGTACAGAGTCACTCATCACTCCAAATCAGTTGTTCCCAGTCACCCACAGTCCGGTGGCCTCGCTCTTCACACCACCTCCCGTCCCGCTTAGCACTGACTAAAGAAATTTGCAGTTTACGAGGAGCTGCTCGACCACTGCACTCCACTATTTTTTTAACTCCCTACGCGCACTCTTCGCGCTAACTGGACATTGGAACTCACGAGTGGTTGGTTCCGCTGATTCCATGCGATGTTTTACAACCACCCTCCCCAATGTTTGGCGGTCCCTATCCGTCAGCACGTGAGGCCTGCCTGGTTCTGGTTTAGCTGTGATTGGTCTTACGCGTTTCCACTTCACGATGAGACTACCAACAGGGAAAATTCAGCAGTACTGAAACGTCTCTGTTACTCAGGTGACTTCCAGTGAGTACTCTACGCCGGATGTGGTCGAGTTTTTCTCGCCAATCCATTCTGCTTTTACTGCATCTATACTG
Organism: Schistocerca piceifrons; assembly: GCF_021461385.2. Classification (NCBI taxonomy): domain Eukaryota; kingdom Metazoa; phylum Arthropoda; class Insecta; order Orthoptera; family Acrididae; genus Schistocerca; species Schistocerca piceifrons. Next base: position 532,939,558 of record NC_060144.1, on the reverse strand, counting down.
AAAACAGAATCCCTCCCGTCTCCTTTTATACTGCCGCGTCCGCCTCTTGTGATGCAGTTCTCAATTTCGCATTACATAGGTGTGTTCATATACTTTTGATGAGGTAGAATAGTTCCCAAAAGCTGGAAGACGTCCCAATCAGAGATGTTTACTTGCTAGAGAACAGCCGTAACATCAGCAGACTAGCCGTTATACACTCGCCAAGGTACCAGCAGATATGTCACTCACAGACCTTTACATCAGGAGAAAGGTCATTTCAGCAACACAGACGTCACTGTACAAAAGGAAAAGAACCTGAAGATCAACTGATCAGACACTTTTGCATACGATAGTGCGGTCGTGTTAACAGCTCAAGCGGCTTGTGAGATAGCGGTTGTATCAACGCTGTAGCGATTTCTGTGAAGTATAATCGAGAGAGAACTCCGTAGCCAGAAGCGTATTGCACAGAATAGAATTTAGGAGCTGCTCGTGGATATATACTAGTGAGAATACGGGAGCATAGAGGACTGGCCAATTGCCGTCATACTTTCCAAAGGCAAGTGTGCATATCCGCGCACTACCCAAAGAATCAGTGCGTATTCTGATCAGAGATCTGTATGTACTAGAGAGCAACTATAACGACACCATAACCCATTAGTTACACGTTTTCTAGTTTATTTGAAATAATCTTTTATCTAAATTATGTGAAACGAGTCAGGTTACAGCATGTGTTTTTACTGTTCTCAAATTCTGATGAATTATTTACGACGAATTTCGTTGGCGAATATTGGTATTGTGACTGAGCACTTAAAATGGCAAGCTCCTTGAAGAGGTAGCGTGAGTCCATGGGAGAACATCGCGTATTCTCACTGTCCTCTTTTGTCCAATAAATACTTTCTTTCTAATTGATGAATTAGATGTTACTGACGGGAAATACGCAAAATATGTAAGGAGGTTAATTCGTTTGTTCCCATGATAAACAATTATACGAAGATCAAAAGTAGATGAATTTTTTTTGAGAAGCTCTGTAGTATGCTTCTTTCAGTTCAAGTTTTCGTCAGTAAGTATATAAAAAGAATCGGAACATTCTACCCTACTTACTAACTCCTGCTGATGTGCTACGTCAGTTTTCAGTAAGACTATAATTTTTGTACAGAATTGAACACCGTCTGCTTCTTTTCCCCTACAAAATCAAGGTAGAGTTCCTTTCTGAGAACCACATAACTGTGGAAAACATCATTTACAAACTCTTGTGTTGCTTTCTGTCTTATGGTTTTGTTATAAGACAAGTATCGTGTGCATCAGGTACCAATTTTCTTTGTTGAATGCTGTATGGGAGGTCATTCACGTACGTCGGGAATAGGAGTGGACCCAAAATTGAACCCTGTGGGACCTATACCTGGCCGCTAAAATTTTCTACTGTTAAAAGTTTGTTTGAATTACTTAGCACAACTGTATCCAATCTTTACGTTAGGTGATATTCGATTCAGCTTTGTGTGAAGCTATCGATTGCATAAAACTTCATCCTTATACACTCGCCGAAGCACAGATGATGTGCCAATCAGAGACGTTTACATAGTGGAGAAACGCCAGGCGTCATTATACACTCATAAAATGAGCCGGAGATGAGCCGATCACAGGCGAGTACATACGAGAGAGCGGCGCTGCCACCAGCACAAGCCCCTTGCGAGACGGCGGCTGTATTGCCGCTGGGGGTGAATGCAAATTGCGGTAGGCGCACCGGAGCCGGCGGATGTGTTTGGACGTCTGGGCGCCTTCCTACCTGGCCGCCTTCCTCCCGCCGTATTTGCTCGATTTGGCACAACTCCTGCTGTGTGCGCTGCCGGCCGGCCCTGCGGTCAAGCCGCGGACGCCGCGGCCGCCGCCGCTACCTGGCGAGGTATTTGAAGACTCGGCGGCGGCAGCAAACCCGAGTCAATATTTACCTTGGCCCGCGCTGGCTCCCCCGCGGGCTGGGCCGGGCCGCTCCACGCGTGTGCAGGCAGCCTCCGGTGGCGGCTCCGGCTCGGATAATGAACCGTGAAATACGCCCGCCTCGCGTAATTGTAAAGCTACGCTCGCGCCCGGCCGCCGTCCGCCGTGCCGGCCAGAAAATTCTGCTTAATTGCTGCGCTCAGTTTCATCTTGAGTTACTTAAATACACATAATTTGGAGCCGGAAATCTGTTTATAACTACAAATACGAGGCGGGCCCGGCGTGTCCCGCCTCGGCGTCGCTCTCTTCGGTTCCCGCTGCCCCCTCACCCCAGGGGCTGCTCGAGTTTCATCCAGAATTTGACTCCACAGCGGACGGGGACACAATTGTGGCTTCCTCCCTGCTCTTTCCTCAACTCCTACTGGGAAGGCGTCTTCTTTGGTCTCATTCCTTGTGGAATCCTTTCCCCACTCCGAAGGCGTGAAGGCGTTTACCACAAATCGACGATTCAACGCAATGACAAATACTCTAAAGGAAAAAAAAAACCGCAATAGGAAGAAGAAGTTGTGCTTCATGGAAGAAAGTTGCTAAGCTTGTTTCTACAGCTGAAAGATGAGGCCTATTCCAATTTTGCGCCAGGTGCATAAGAGTGGAGTTTGTAGCGCCACTATGAGAATGTTAATCAGGCTTGCTTTAAATGCACACTGTAACGGTCATGAGACTTACTTAATTTTGAGACTGAACGTGGTGAGTTCATGTTAGTGAAAAACGCTTCTAAGGCGACAAAATGTGCAGATGTGTGTGAAATATTATGGGACTTAACTGCTAAGGTCGTCAGTCAAAAAATGGTTCAAATGGCTCTGAGCACTATGGGACTCAACATCTGAGGTCGCCAGTCCCCTAGAACTTAGAACTACTTAAACCTAACTAACCTAAGGACATCACACACATCCATGCCTGAGGCAGGATTCGAACCTGCGACCGTAGCAGTCACGCGCTTCCGGACTGAAGTGCCTAGAACCGCACGGCCACCGCAGCCGCCGTCGTCAGCCCCTAAGCTTACACACTACTTAACCTAAATTATCCTAAGGACAAACACACACACCCATGCCCGAGGGGGGACTCGAACCTCCGCCGGGACCAGCCGTACAGTCCATGACTGCAGCGCTCGGCTAATTCCGCGCGGCAAAGGCGACAAAGACGCCAATATCAACACCTCACTGACTCTGAACTAGATGGTATACTAGGGCACGAGAAGCTGGTTGTGCCTTCTGCGATACTGCAGAAACACTTGGCAGAAATGTAAGCCACTGAACGTAATTGCTAGTAGCGGTAGTGACGGAGATGTACGGTGCAAGGAGACCGAGCTTCGAGCAGTCGTGTGGCACTTCCGAGAGGGCAGACCATCGTGTTCGGCGTATGGCGGTAGCCCATCGTACTGCATCTGCAGCAGCAGTTCGAGGTGCAGTTGGCACCACAGTGACACAACGATCTGTTACAACTCAGTTACTTGAAGGACAGCGCTGTAGCTTCTATTCCTCCGACGCCAAACCACCATCATTTGCAAATTCAGTAGCATCAAGCTAGGTGTCATTGGGGGGGGGGGGGGGGGGAGGGAATTGTCGTGTTCTCTGATTAAAGCTGGTTTGCCTCAGTGTCAGTGTTGGTTAGGAAGAGGACAGTTGAGGACCTGCATCCAACCTGTCTGCGTGCTAGACACACTGCACCAAAACCTGAGATTGTAGTCCGAGGTGCGATTTCCCATGGCAGCAGGAGCACTCTCGCCGTTGTCCCACGCACCCTCACTGCAAAACTGTGCGTCAGTCTGGTGATGCGTCCTGTTGTGCTGCCACTCATGAAGATCATTCCAGGAGGCGTTTTCTAACAGGATAACTCTCGCCCACATAACACTGATGTAACGCAACGTGTTCTATGAGTGTTGACATGTTGCCTTGGCCTGCTCGATCAGTAAATATATCTCCATTCGAGCGCATGTAGGACATCATCGGACGACAACTCCAGCGTCATCCGCAAAAAGCATTAACTGTCCCTGCATTGACCGATCAAGTGCAACAGGCATGGAACTCAATCTCACAAACTGACATCCGGAAGAATCCAATGAAGAATATGCACGGGACGACATTTACTAGAGCTGCACCGCGCACAGGTAGGAGGAAATCCGACGACACGACCCACCAAGGCGGATCAAGGAAGGTCCGGCTTATACTCGCAAATTCCGGGTGGAAATGCTGGCCAGTTATACTGTACATCACATATACCACCCTCTACGGACTCGCGGCTAAGCTGAGTAATAACAGTATCAGTTTAGAAGCGAGGGGATCTTGCAACATCTACATGTACGTACTCCACAAGCCAGTGTACAGAGCATGGTGGATTAGGGCGTGTACGCCCCTGGGCAACTGAAAAGTCCGGGAAAAACCTGGTAATTTTTCATCCGGGAGATAATCCGGGGAAAACGCTGGAATTTTGTAGCATTCCGGGGATTGTTCATTGTTTTAGGTTTTGTAATTTTGACTGATAAGAACCGATACTCTAACAAAAAATTTTACTTTAGCCCGCTACTCTGAATAATACTGAAGCAATAAAATGTAGCCGGCCTGAGTGGCTGAGCGGTTCTAGGCACTTCAGTCCGGAACCGCGCGACCGCTACGGTCGCAGGTTCGAATCCTGAATGGGGCATGGATCTGAGTGATGTCCTTAGGTTAGTTAGGTTTAAGTAGTTCTAAGTTCTAGGGGACTGATGACCTCAGCAGTAAAGTTCCACAATGCTCAGAGCCATTTGAACCATTTTTGAGTAAAACGTAAAAGAGAGAATAACACCGAAATAAACTTCAGTTGCCAAGAAAATGCGCCATTTACAACAACAAAGCACAGTGCATACACAAGCGTCTGCAGACAGCAAAATGTGTCACAGACTATGCAATACTTCGATGCGCCTTTCTCGTTTCTCCTCGTTTCGATGAGGGTGACGTCACAACTGTTAACATCTCAAACAGGTGGTGGTCAAATATTGTGGATATTTTAAGCAAGATGAATCATGTTACGTGCGAGAATTTGCGATGAATTTCTTAAATTACGGAGCGTTAGAGTCTCGTTCAAAATTTAACACTGAGTACCAGACACTTAGAAAAAATTCAGGCCCTGAAGACCAGCCATTTATGACATTACTTAAAATTTTATTGGCACCTTTGTGTTTCATATCTTAAACAGTAACACACGCTAAAAATGACCAAGTTTGAAGATTAGCTTGTCATATTTCTTTTAATTCTTTCATAGATTAAAAATTATGCAATAAGTTGACAAAAGTATAACCATCTTTCGAAAAAAAAGCAGCGAAGTGAGTTCTTGAGCAATTTCACACGTAACTCAACTTTTTACGTAAAAGTTGACGGAACATGTATTAATCCATGTAACCTAAGAAATGTTCGGTGCCCAGAAGTGAAATTTATAATCGTGCGTGTCAGAAATATTCCTCTGCTGCAATTTAAGCTGTGCTCTTAGGACTCTGCCTAAAAACACTCTCGGAAAAACAGCAAAAACCTTTTGACGATAAGAGTTATATGTAAATAATTAGCCTTCGTTGTCGCTATATGTATGCATGCTAATTTAAAACATTAACTTGCGTTATTTGTGGGTTCGCCCTACTTACCAATGATATTATTATTATCTGACTACATTACATGTCATATCGCTCTGAATATCTGCTGTCATTGGCTGGCGAGATCGTGTGACATGAACTGTAACTGGCTGACAAAAGGGTATCGCAATCTAGATTTCATTGCTTCGAAAAGCTATTGTGCTGTATTTGGTGGAATTTGTGTTTATACTTTCGTAATACGAAAATATGCGCTGAAAACGTTGCTGCGCATAACGGATGTTTAAAAAACGTGTTGTTTCTAGCTGCGTTTTGTTTCCTAAAGTGCTGGGAACTTGTATGCCGGTTTGTAAAACCTTCACTATTCGAAGGACTGATAAATTTTACAGCGTCGAGGGAAAGTATATTGTCACTTAACGTGGAAAAACTGTATTTTCACCTTGGAAAAAGTGTATTTTTAACCGGGAAATCTGGCAAAAATCCGGCTTTATTTTTTCATGTCCGCGCATATACTCTTTAGATACTGCTTCTTATCAACATTATTAATTTTCTGCGAACGGTCTTACCGCAGTGGTGACACCGGTTCTTGTCAGATCGCCGACGTTAAACGTATTTGGGCTTGGCTAACTACTGGATGGGTGACCCGACCAGCCGTGTCTACCGAGCGCTGTTGGCAAGCGGGGTGCACTCAGCCCTTGTGAGGGCATTTGAGGAGCTTGTTTCGTTAAGAAGTAGCGGCTCAGGGCACGAAAGCTGACAACAGTCAGGACTGTGGTGTGCTGACAACATATCCCTCCATATCCACATACAGTGACGCCTATGGGCTGAGGATGACACGGCTGTAGATCCGTACCGTTGGGCCTTCCGAGCCCTGTTCGGACAGAGTTTAGTTAATTTTTTTTATCGATTTTCTGTCCTGTTGAATCCGCGCTCTGAGCAAGGGAAAAAGACTGTCTATGTCCCACTGCGCGCTACCTAACCTCTCTCATCTTACTCATGTCAATCGTAAGTGAGGTATGCGACTATGGCAGCGTTACGGTCGCACAGTCTCCTCGGAGTGCAGCATCTCTAAATTTACTCAGCAGGGTTTCGTTAGAATTACGTCACCTTTATTCCAAGGATTTCCACTTCATTTCCTTCAGCATTTCTGCCACACTCACGCATGAGCTATACGAACCTGCTGTGAACCCACCAGTGCGCCTCTCAATTCGTCCAGAGTTTATTGTCGTGTCTACTTGCTAGGGCTCCAAATTCTGGAGCGCACACAAGTATCTTGTACGCGATTTTCTTTGGAGATGCACTCGAGTTTCCCACAGCCTGTTAAGTTACCACCAGATGTAGATCCGACGGCGATAGAAGATGCCTGCCACCTGAGGGCTACGGCCGTTTTGTGCCTTAGGTGACGGGGGATGTCTGAAGCATGGAGCCAGAGGCCAAGAAAAACATCGCGGGACAATGTCCAAACAAGGAGCGACCACTTGGTGGAGCCAGCGCATGTTTCTGACAAAAGTATCTCTCTGTCAAAAAATAGGATAGGGGTGGTGCCTGCCATGACCGTGAGAAAAGTACAAAGGAACATGCTGTTAAGATCTGTGAGGGGCTTATAGAACTTCTCCAGGTGGTGCCCTGTTAGTGATAATGGGGCTCTTTCTGGATATTAAAATTCGAGAGCAAGCAGCATGGTACTGGGCTAAGAAAGGGAACGACATGAAAATAGAAAATATTCTGGGAGTTCAGGCTAGGGACTAGGGAGACATAACGAGGAGGGGTGAGGACTTACGGCAGGAATCACGGGAAATGGAAGATTCTGACAGAAGAACCTTCAGACTCTTGCCAAATGTTAAAGAAAGGTTAGGCGTGAGGTACTTCGAACCAACTCGGGGTCTAATTCATTTTCTCACCGGTCATGGGCCCTACCCGACATATCTATGCCGGTTTGGGAAAAGGGCTACACCTGAGTGTGACTGTGGCGCATAGGAGGGTACTCCCGACCATGTGGTTTACGAGTTCCCCCTTTCGATGATGTAGCAGTTACATTAAGACAACAACTACGAAACAATAACACATTCGACCTACTAAGAGACGAAGAGACTTTTGAAACTTTGAATAACCTGGCAAATGAGGTATCACGTAAAGTTCTGACTGCATACCTGAGAGACTTCCGCGATTAGAACCAAATACTGAACGTGTCCTAGTACCCTAATCCTGTACCGCCTGTGCGTGGACAGGTCGATTCGTTAGTTGGAATCCGCCACGTGCAGGGCTAGGGGGACTGGGGTACACCTACTCACGATTATGACAGCACCGGATTTGACGTAGGTTACTTAGTAGTTAGTAGGATTAGAAGTAGATACTAAAATAGGAACCTGCAGCGACTGGTAGTTTTGACCTGCCCCGTGTCAGGGGCACGCTCATCGGGGTTAGCTCTATGATCAAGGCCTTGTAGTAGGTTCATATCTGTACTGACACATCTGTAACGCTGCAGGCAGTTAGGATTACTAACAAGTAGATAGTAGTGTATAGTTTAACAAAATCGCAATTTTCCCCATTAACCTGCACTTTCACACTGTCTGTAGTTTACAAATTAACTGCAATAGCTGCAAATAACATACAACACTGTATTAACATTAGGACGCACTAATCATTAAGGTGGTAGGTTATTTTGTATAACTATTATGTATTGCAATAAGGATTTCTTTTTTAAAAAAAGGGGTAGTCAGTGAAGAAGTTAAAAACTTGAAAGCTGCCCCTCCCCTCCTAAATAAATAAACAGTCTTCGTAAATACACAGCCATGTCTAGACGCGCGAGGCGAACTGCTCACTTCCCCGTGCTATTGATGGGTACACGTCATCTGGCGTTCTCGCAATTTAGCGTGCGGAATAAAAAGTTAAGAAATGTAACACACAACATTTTAATAAAGTAACACAAAAAACCACGAAATAAAAGCAAATGTAAAAGTAGCTATTGTTTCTCAGTCATCACGTCCCCTCACCGTCATCCCAAAATCAGGGGAGGGTACCGATCCTAAGAAATTTTTATTTATAATGGGCATATTTTAATTTTATTATTTCATTGTTAACAATGGAAGAATTTTAATTATTTCTTAACAGTGGCTTGAAAATGGTAATCGAAGTTAATAGCTGTGGTCCCAGACCCTACTTCTGGGAGAATAAATATTTGTAACAAATTTTACTTGCAGTGACACAATGCTACGATTTAGAATACTGTGAATTGCATGTGTGGCCGAGTGAGGGCAGATCTTCAGCTTCGAGAAACTCCCAGATTTCTTTGTAAATAATGTCAAAATCCTACGATCTCTTGAGAAAATTTATATCTTTGATAGCATTTGCACACTATAGAGGGTCAGTATGGAAATTTTAATGCTGATCACAAAAGTTTGTTTCCTTCTTGTGGTCTTGCAATCACAATTAGATGCAGAAAAGACGACGATTAATATAAAAAATCCCATGGCCCCGTCATAACATGCTAACGGTAATAAGAGGTACTGCGTGATTTTTCTAACCCAAGTGGGAAGCAATGATAGGGGGCAGTCAGTCCCCCTTTCATATAAATATTATGGTCTTATAGTTTAGTGGTTTCATCAATCTCTGGAGAGTGTCGTCTCTTTGCCTGTGCCTCTTCCTTTCACCACACTAGGAAGGGAAATCGCACTGGGAACCGAAATTGAATGTGGTTTTTAATTACATCTGCATTACGTTTGTCATTCCGTTCGGCCAGGGATTTTCTCTGCCTCGTGATGACTGGGTGTTGTGTGTCTTTCAGCATCATTTCATCCCCATCGACACGCAAGTCGCCGAAGTGGCGTCAACTCGAAAGACTTGCACCAGGCGAACGGTCTACCCAACGGGAGGGCTAACTACACGGCATTTCCATTTCCATTACCACGTACCGGTAACCATTTGTTGTAAACAAGGATGATCACTGGACTGAATGGCTGTAGGTGTTATTACAGACGCGTGCAGCTGAAAAAATTCAGGTGGACTTTCATGATTTAGCTTTGCAGCAGAGGCCTGGAAACAGCACTCGAAATTTCAAAGCTGGCTTTAGGTGCCACTAAGGAGGGACATAGGAGCAATATCTGTGCAAGTTTTCGTAATGGACTCTCTTGCGATTGGCTTTCTCAGAAACACGTGCCAAGGACACGTTCGCTCAAAGTTTAGAACTAGAACCGATGGAAATCTTTGAGAACGGCTAAACAGGCATCATCTCCGCTGTCCTCTGACTGGAGGAGATTCCTTGCACCAGTAAGAATTTAGGTTGTTCGCCTCCTCCATGTTTTACGACCTCTACTGAGAGACAAAGCAGGTTGGTTTCAGGACGGAAATTAACAGATCGCTGAGGAGTCGAGTCACAACAAAGTCTCTGTGGGCGTGGTATGTTGAGCTCCTTTTGTGTGCACTTAGAGGATGATTTTGGACGAGAGATGGCTTTGGTTTTTCGTGTTAGGAACACTCCGTTAAGTGTAAAGTTATTCGTTGCACGCAGTGTGGCTTTCTCGCGAGCTTTAATTTTGTTATCATTTCTGCTCCGACGTAAAGTCAAGCGCCGGCCCGACGGTCAAAAACGTTAGAGCAGAGGGGTCTGTGAGACGACGTCAGGCAATAGCACGCTGACCGGCCCCACTCTAGGACGACACCTAGAGAGCCTGTATATGGAGAGCGGCCAACCGGACGATACGGCGGCCATTTTTCTGCTAAACTGCGGGCGGGACTTTTGTATGGCCAGTAGTGGAGTAGTGGAGTACACACTCACCGAATCAAAAGCACAAAGCAATATGGCGAAATCATTCGTTAAATACCTTTCTTTACAGCTATAATGTACTCATAGTAGCCTACTATGTACAGCACAGGAAAATTTGATACAGTGGCTGTAAAAATTATTCGTTACTTGCATTTATCTCCTTTAAAGTTAGTTTACTAGACATATTGCAATGAAAGTAACGTAAATAAAAAATACAGTGTATAGCATTTGTTTTGTATCGGAAGTGCATGAGATTTAACGTACCTGTATTACGTCAGATGAATGAAAGTCGTAAGCAGTTGTTTACTTGGGACATGCAAAAAGTGTGAGACGTATTAGTACTTCTTGTCATGTCTTCAAACTTTTTGCATGTCACTAGTAATTACAACTTTCTTAGAGCCATTTTTTGAATCTCTCGTATATACCGAACGAAAAAGGTTACAAAAATCAGGTAATGTTAAATGTAGGCACTGTAATAACCACCAAATATAACAAGAAAACTACCGTATCCCTTCTATCCCCACAGTAAGTAGGCCTATTAAAAACTGTCTTCAAGAGTGCCTACAATTATTTACTACGAATAATGCTTCAGCAACCACGACAACTGCGGAAAACGCGCTTACAACTTGCCTGCGTCAACAGTCAGGCAATAATAATGAAACCAAAATAATGTCTAACATGCGAAATCCACCTTCGCCTCTATTGGAACAACCAAATGCAGCACAACCTGGCATCGTTTAAGAACGTCTGCACAACGAATTACAGATGTCAAAAACAATACTGTACAATTACTAACGTGTTTATTTCAAATATGTAGGCCTGCCGACTTCATCACAAAACGCTTCATTATTTAACTCGTATTTAAGATCGCATACGCTAATTACGTACTAAAAACGATATACAACTAAATCGAACATGCATGCACAACGCATAACAAGTCTCTCAATAATTCAAATACCTTTTAATCGTTTCCATAAGTCCTCTGAACTTCAGTTCAACTCAAAATCACGTCGAACATGGGAAGCGCGAGAGACGTTAGCCAGAAAAATGGCGCCAAAGCTAATCAACCAATCACGGGAAGCTTCACCTATGGCCACTCTCTCTGTATACAGGCTCTCTAACGACACTGAAACAGCAGCGGCCTCTAGGCGAAGAGAACATAAACGCGTCGCTCCGCCTGACCGCACCGAGAGTTGAAGATGAGCCGTTCTACGAACGCTACAGCAGCGACTTAGAACTTCTACTGTTTCACTTGTATTAGGAGTAGCATACTCTGAAGAGACTTCCTATCTGTCTGTCGCCTATTGCCTGCGATACCTCTGTATTTCACAAAGTTAAGTATTGAAATCGTTTCCTTTTGTAATAAACTTTATTAATACAATTCGCTTGAGTTGTTGACTAGCGATCCGAGAAAGCATGGTTCCTAGGCACCGTATATTAGACGAGTGGGCAGGACACAACAATTTCACTAAATTTAGATGAGGCAGGACTTGCTCCTTAGCCGATCGCCATTCACCTCGTGCACTATGTTCCAGATTATGTTTGAGTGCCCTTTCCGTTGCGAGGCACATGCCTGTTTTGACGACTCAACTTTGTCTAGAAATTGGTGAATATTGTCTTCGGTAATTCTTTGATTGTCTGACACTTTGCGTGTGAACGCATATAAACCCATTTGCACTCCTGTCCGAGCCTAATCCCTGACGAATAATTATGATTAATACAGTACCAATATTTAGATGTTTAATAATGTCAATTAGCAAATGACGACACAGTTCCTGTCCAGTGCGTGTGCAGTCTGTAGTATTCTAAGGCTTTTACATATCGATTGTCGGCACAGTCAGCGCTGACCCACAGTCATCATAACTGGCGGCTGTTTTACATTCTCGCATGTGAAGCGCACCCACAAGTAGTAATACACTTTGACCAGAAAGCCGCTCGTGTAGGACTTCGCACGACACTACGGAAGCTTAGAGCAGAGCAGGCTTTCCAGACAGCGGCAGCAGCACCCTAGACCAGAGACTTTCCGGCATCACCTTCCCCATCTCCGCTGTCCCACCGTCCCTCCTTCCCCCCATCACACCATCAGTCACTTGTTTTAGACTTCCGTAACACTCTTCATAACTTGCCTTGACAGTGACTCTACCTTCGTTGGGCGTTCCCTATTACCACTACAGGCACCGACTTTACAACCCCTTCAGCACCAGCACGAACGAGTCACTTGCACTCCTGACACTGCCACCAGTGACGATACAAACATTTCACCGTCGTTAACGACATCATAAAATGTAGTTAAAAATTCAACTTGAATGTTAATTTCACTACTACCTGGGTAGGCGTTTCAGATCTGCATTTTCACACTTAGAAAAATATTCAGCAAATATTTTGGCTTACACGGTATCTGCCATTCTTTAGTTCAGTAGTTTCTTTCCTATTTTGTGCACCACTTGGTTCCTTTCCGCAGCTCATCGTAATGCATAGACTACTTTTTAATAAACAGTAGTCGGTAAGATGCGCAGTGAAGGCAACTAACAACCGAACCAGTGTCAACATATACACTAAGCGATGCTAAACACAACTACACAGCTGTCAGGGCGTAGATTTCTAAAGTATTGTCCTAGTAACGACTGGCTGTAATTAAATTTCAGCTATTCACAGAGGTCCAATGTTGGTTATAATTGTTGAATGGCAACAAAACTTGCTACATATTGTAATGCGTTAATACGGAACCTATTTACGCTGGAAAAAAGTAGTTCCAAATTTGGCCACCTGGTGTAAATCTGGCGCTGTGAGTGGAAGAAAGACGTATGGAAATGTTTCCATATCTAATGGACCAGGAACGAGACGTGGGCAGAAAAGTTCAAACAGTAGAATAACGTATAATGCTGATGCTATTATTAACCACCGCTTACACAGTTTTTTCGATCAGAGCACCGGAGACGTCAAAGATATGCTGCATCCTTAAAACGACGTGCTCAAAAGTTTCTCGCAGTAGTTCCGCTTGAATCTGAGCCTTCAGATCGCATAGAGACTGCACATGTCCCAGGTAAACGGACTCTTTTAAAGATAGTTACATGGATTAAGATCAGATGATCTTGCAGATTATGCTTCCGGAAAACTTACTGAGATAACACGTTCGTGGTAGGTTCCATTAAGCAGATCTTTCAGGGGGCGAGTGATACGAGGTCTTGTAGGAAATCAGTGGTTTCCACAGAGTTATTCTGTTCCAAAGCGCGAAATACATGCTGTGCACGGACCCCTCCATAACGTGCAGACGTCACGGTACTGCTAACACTCCCTCTGGGTGTATTCTCTTCAGATAGAACGGACCGAGAATAAAGATGCTTGTGAATCCACACCACACAGTCACATATGGCGAGTGCAGTGGCTCTTCGTGCACATTATGTGGTTTAACAATATCCCTAATTCGGCAATTTATGTATTCATTGCACCCTGTAGAGTAAAACCTGTCTCGTCACTTCACAGAATACTGGCCGGACACATGTCCTCAACTTCGATCCGTGCCAGAATTTGTAACGTTGCTGCCAATCATGAGTTTTCAGTTGCTGCACCGTCTGAATCTTGCACGGATACTGTAAGTAGGCTGTTTAGGTTTTTATATCGGTAACACCACGTAGCGCTCTGTATGAAAATCACTGGCTGTGCTGTGTGCAGTCTGTGGCTAGTTTGCATTGTTGTCTGCCATTGTAGTGTTGGGCAGCGGCAGCTGGATGTGAACAGCGCGTAGCGTTGCGCAGTTGGAGGTGAGCCGCCAGCAGTGGTGGATGTGGGGAGAGAGATGGCGGAGTTTTGAAATTTGTAAGACTGGATGTCATGAACTGCTATATATATATTATGACTATTAAGGTAAATACATTCTTTGTTCTCTATTAAAATCTTTCATTTGCTAACTATGCCTATCAGTAGTTAGAGCCTTCCGTAGTTTGAATCTTTTATTTAGCTGGCAGTAGTGGCGCTAGCTGTATCGCAGTAGTTCGAGTAACGAAGATTTTTGTGAGGTAAGTGATTTGTGAAAAGTGTAGGTTAATGTTAGTCAGGGCCATTCTTTTGTAGGGATTTTTAAAAGTCAGATTGCGTTGCGCTAAAAATATTATGTGTCAGTTTAAGCACAGTCATGTATAATTGTTCTAAGGGGACGTTTCATACGTCGACCCTTAGCCGAGGATACCCCACTGGAATCTTCTGATTTTTTTCTTGTAGTTTGTGTAATTAGTGTAGCTTTTGTTTATTGCTAGCGCATAATTATAGAGAGAATTTCCTTTGTAGTTGTAGTTTTTCATTGTTGTAAACAGTTGTGGCATGCATGTAGCTTTGCAACAAGTATTTCGCAGCTGTGCTTGCAATTAACTAGATATTATTTTCAATGCTATGTTAATGTGTTTTGTTATTTTGCTCTTCAAATTGTGCTTTTCTGTGTTGTCGTGTGAAATATTGTGACAATAATTGCGTGTGAAAAACGTAATATTAGGCTTAAAAGTAAACTGAGAAATGACAGTGAAGACGGAAGCAGTGTGTTAGCGCCGCAGAGTAATGAATTAACTAATGTTCAAAGTAGTGACTTGGTAATTGTGCATAGGGAAATGGAGCGGGCTGCAAATAATGGTGTAGGCAGTGAAACAATTAGTGAACAGGGAAGCATTATCGATCGATCGGTCGGCAACAGCACGCCTCAGGAATCCGAAATGACAGAACACAATATTGCAAATACTGTAGACTCAAGTTTTGGGTCCTCACCGTTTTCTCAAATGAGTCAAGACACATTTTCTGCTTGTCAAAACGTGAATGTTGCCGGTGAAAATGCACTGCCAAAAAGCATAGAGAAACACACTCCAGACACTAATGCATTATTATTGCAATTAATGCAACAAATGGAACAAAATCAGAGACAAACACAGCAGAAGCTTCAAAAGTTAGACACAATGGAACAACACCAGAGACAAACACAGCAACAGTTAGACACAATGGAACAAAATCTTCGGAAGTTAGACACCACACTTGAACAAACACGTGAAGATTTAACTACTGAGTTACATAACATTGAATCGAAATGTCAAAAAGTCTGTAATGACGTAAAAACACAAATTTGTGAGCATTTCCAACCTATTTTTTTGCGTCATGAAAATGCATTACAGAATCACGAAGCAGCCATAAAAGAACTGCAAACTATTGTTCATGAAAATCACGACACCTTGCAAGCTAAAATTGACTCACTTGCATCTACCGATTAAGTTACGCAACTTGCAAAAACTCAGGAAAACTTAAAGGACACAGTAGATACGATTTCAACACAAATGGACACTTTGAAACTTGGTTCAGAAAAACACACAGAGGAAATAATTTCACTAACGGATAAAGTAGCCGACCTTTCAGATCAGTTCACTAACTTATCTACAAAGGTAGATGATGATCTGAATGACCCAAGACCTGTAGCCTTCACGGACACTGAAGAGTATGAACAAATTAGAAAATTCAAACAAAATCAAAATCAAATCAATACACAGTACAAAAGAGAAATCCGGGAAGTACAAGATCAGTTGGCACAAGTAATTCAAGAATTACATATTTCAGAGGACACCCGCGCTCCAGTATGGGAAGAGGGACATAAAAATACGGAGCAACCACAGAATAATAACACAGGACACTTCGGAAATTATGAAAGAAATTGGCAAGGCGCATTGAATTTTGAGATGGAACCGCCGAAACGAAGTAACAATGAGCGATGTGCGACTCGCCGACACGATGATTTTGACTATAAGCTGTTCATTACTACACGTAAATTCAAAACATTTAAGAATTCTGGCAACGACATTCATCCACGAGCATGGCTTCATCAGTTCTCTCATTGTTTTCCTCCCAACTGGTCATTGCAGCACAGATTAGAATTTATGTGTGGCTACTTAGAGAATGAACCAGCTCTAAGAATGCGATCGGTCATTCACGATTGTCACAGTGAAGGAGAATGTTATCATGCCTTCCTCTCAGCATATCGGTCTCAAGCTACACAAGACCGAGTAAAACATAGCATCATAATGATGAAACATTTCGAACAATCTGAATTTTCCAGTCTTGTGAAATATTTTGATGACATGTTGCACAAGAATCAGTACCTGTCAAACCCATACAGCCCCTCAGAACTCATCCGCATTTGCTTAATCAAATTACCTGAACCTTTGCGACATATTATTTTGGCAGGACGTTGCAAAGACGACATTGGAGCTTTTCAGGGACTGTTACAAGAACTGGAATTTGACACTGACAATCGTGGAACGCGAAAACAGGAGCACAACAATTACAGGTCACATCCGTCGCAATTCCGCGATGAAAGAAATAATAACTGGACATGACAAGGCTATTCTCACTACACAAATCGTGACCAAAACAGACACCACCCCTATGACAACCGTTGGCACAGTAGTAATAATTACAGGGAAAGATCACCTCTCCGCAGTAATGACTATCACAAAGACAATCAGAGAAACAGACAATATCGGAACCAAAATAATTATTATCAGGGGAGGCAGAATAACTTTAGATGCAATGGTCCAGCGCGCAGTTACGATTCAGGGAGAAATTCTCCATCACGTGACCGACAAGAAAGAAACTATGGAATCTACCGACATGACGACAGACGATATGATCGTACTGACAGACCTGAATTTCATCAGAACTGGTGGGATTTAAACAGGGCTGGGCCCCCTTGGCAAGGTGAATTTGTAGAAGTTAGGTCTCCTAATCCTAATAACGACGCGCGCCAACAAAGAAACAGACAATGACTCGCACCACAGGCAGCCACGTGCGCCGGCTGGCTCAGGGAGAAACAACATACACGCTAACCTTGAGAAAAATTTTTGCATTCCTTACCGACGTATAAAACATGATAATTGCCTTGAAGTTGAACCTGTGCACTAGAAAGGCAAAAGATTGCACCACATTTCACATGTAAAACCATTTATTGAAAGATAATCTGCTTTTTAACTTTGTCTTTGCCATAAAACTTTTCACTTCACATTTCTAGTATGCATTGTCAGACTTAGAAACTGTTACCATGCAACAATGTTTGAAGTTAATTATCCAGTCAAGAACCAAGAGAACTTATTTAAACAGAAATTACGAATGCATCGTTATTGTGAACAGACAAGACAGTGTTATTGTGTGTGTACATTCTTGCTTGTTAGTTGCACGATTACGTAACGACTATAAGGCTGACATACTTAGAACATGTATGGGTACTGCTAATGAGATCTTAATGCAACAATTTGGTTTACTTGAAAATGCATTCTGGATTTAAAGTATTTTCTGTGAGATACCAGAAGACACAGTGGTTAGTTTATGTGACAGCTACACGATTTTATCATGAAGGTACTAATGAGTGACAATTAACAATGTTGTTTTTGCGGTGTTTCTGTTTTATATCTGCACAGTTTTTCTGAATTATTCTGGAAAGTAAAACGTGTTTTAGTAGTAACTTTTGTGGTATAGCTACAATGAGACTGCCTTTTCCGTAGGACAACAATACGTTACAGCACAGTACTTTCTTCATCACGGCAATAAGCGTAATAACTAAGATATCTATACGCAAAGCATTTCACTTTTGTTTATCATGAGGTAAGTACATTGACTTCTGCAGAGCTTAGCTTTCGGAGGACGATAACTACGACACTTCCACAGAGATTATCTTACAACAAGGCGCACAGTTTAGCGCTTCAGGACACGTATTTGAGTGATTAATTTTGTACTTAAATCATTTATTTTTAAAGATATTTGAAGTACAATGATACAAAGGTTTTCTGTGATACATTTCATTCCATTGCTGTAATCTGTAACACCTGAGGGTATAATTATATTAATCCTCAGGGGTACACACCTACTTTGTGTACCATGTGTTCGGCAAGCACAAGGAGCCCTAGCTAATATGGTATTTGCTTATACAACTTTACACATCGGTACCGTATTTCTCTAACACAGAATTACACAGCTATCTGATCATTTAACTGAGAGAGACAAACTTTTTTACTACGGCAGTGACAGATGTTTACGTAATTACACTGTTGGATAATTTCACACTTACGAAATTGTATCTTGTCTGTACTTTGTGAACTGTCCATATTTTTCCGACCCATTGTGATATTATGAGAACTTTGAATGATATATTTGGTATGGGAACACGATTTTTAAAGTACGTTTGAGGCAGATGACACTTTTGACATGAGCAGAGAATTTTTTTTTAGGTTTTGAAATTATTGAAAGAAGCTGCAACGATTCTGAGATGTGATTGATCTGTTATTATATTATTATTACGATGACTATGTGTATTATGCTGTTGCGGTATGTTTATGATCAATAAGCTGATGCTATATGAGTTATTTGATTATGTTACGTATCTGTTATGATGAAATATTGAAGAAGTGTCGACGAATAAGGTAAGGAATAATGAGTAGTAGTTAGGGACTATGGTTTGTGAAAAAGGTTTTGGACACCAAGAATCGTACTTTAAGAGCTATGAAATATATGTAAATGCGTGAATGTATTACAATGCCGACGAAAATTTTTTGGACACTGTTATATCAATAGGATTTTGTTTCTACAGATTTGTAACGCAAATTCTTGACCTGTGAAATATTTTTATATGAGACTACCACTGTAGGGGAAACTGCTGTCATAAATATTTCGGTAAGAAAGTTAAGTGACCACCTGCACGTAATGCATCGTGGGCACCCAGCTGCACGACAACTGCCTGGAAAAAAGCCATTTGTGTGTGCCTTTCAGAGGCACAGGTGAAAAAATAAAGGAGGCCATTATCCTCGCTATTGACATTCCTTTGTAGAAAGCATCGCAAATACGACACACTCAAACTTGAAAACATATTACTATACTGTGGAGCTCTTAATTTATGTTATTTACTAAAATGCCTAATGAAACGATGAGAAACATTTCACGGCTATTGTCTTGCTAGTTGAGAGAAATGCCATATGGCTTGCTTTATGTACTTATTTACTCATTTTTTTTTAATATCTAGTTTCTAGCTGCACTGCAGCATTGGTTAAAATAAAATTTAATAGATGTACTAATATAGTTATTTTATGCCTACAGATGCAGTCAATAAGAAATTTATGATCTACTTCCAAGAAAACGAGGGCACATAAATAGACATTTCCCTTCACAGGAATTGCGTAAATAATTTTTTTACGATTTGGTAACTTATCTACTAGTGTAAGTTCTTGTGAGCATCACTCTAGTGTTAAGATGTGACATAGGTATTAAACATGGCCATTTTTACTGTAATATTTTTTCTGCTTGAGCTATGTCATGTTTAGATATAAGTTATTGCATTTGCTGCTGCTGTCTACCAGGTGTAGTGCTACTAAATTTCACTTTGTATTACTCTGTTAAGCTAGTTTTACTACTGATTTATTTTTCTTGTTGCTGCACATTGGCTCATATTAGTTGCAATGTTGCATTGCTTGGTAATTTAGATTAACTGTAGCTTGCTTTGCCAATTTCCTTTCTTTTATCATTGCTGTTTGTGTTAATTGTTTTGCGCTGCTGCATTGCCTCGTCCCTTAGTTTAGCATCTGAGCTCAGTAGGTTCAAATGGCTCTGAGCACTATGGGACTCAACTGCTGTGGTCATCAGTCCCCTAGAACTTAGAACTACTTAAACCTAACTAACCTAAGGACAGCACACACATCCATGCCCGAGGCAGGATTCGAACCTGCGAACGCAGCAGTCGCATGGTTCCTGACTGCGCGCCTAGAACCGCGAGACCACCGCGGCTGGCAAGCTCAGTAGGTTTAAGTTAGCTTGGGGGTAGACTATATAACAAACTAACTATGATGGATTGGAAGAAATGCATTGAGAATCTATAAGGAAATGGTTTGGCCAAAAAAGTAGTGCACAGTCGAGAAAAACTATTTTTGAAAGAGGATGTGAACAGAATACAGAAAGCATGCTTCGATATAATTTTTTTGGCTGGAGCAAATGTTGAAATAAGAGGGATGATCTATGGAATGAAGTTTTGGGTTGGACTGCAGTACCAAATGTTACACTGAGAAAAAACCCTGTCCTTTCCTTTTGTGTTATCCCACTAAGTGTTTGTGTACCCTTGTGTATTTGTTTTCTTCCTGTCTCTGTGTACTGTTTCATAGAATTTTTTCTCTTCTAGTACTAAGCTACATTCACTATGATGAGGAATACTGTTATCCTCAAATATAATTGGCATTAATAATATGTTATTTACTTCATAAAGATGTTTAGACATTATTTATTCTGTTTTGTTTTAATGCTCATGTGTGAAATTAATGTTTCGAAAACTATTTATTTTATATAGTCACTTATGTCATAATTCCTGTAACACTGATTTATCTGTTTATTTCGATTCTTTTGTAAAGCCTGTATTACTACAAATGTTATCTGTATTGTTATGTTCTTTAATAATGTATTTTGTACCTTTGTTATTGTATTCTCATGTTATAAAATTGTAATTGACACCAGTTCATCAAATTAAGTAACTTGTAACTTACATTTCACTGCACACGTTTCTGTTGGTCATAGTGTATGCACAATATGTGAGAAGTAGGGACTGATAGCGTTGGCACGTGTGTTAATAATTCTGGAAGGGACTGGATAACAGCATTGCTGGTTCTAAGGACATTTAAAAAAAATTTTTGTGAGTGCACAAGTGGTGGTTCATGGACTTAATATATTTTCCGCAAGACTCTTCAATGGTGATTGTGCACCTGCACAGTCGCAACAGATGGCTGCTGGCCATCTCTACAAGGACTACAGTGGGTCTGCATCTTTGATGACCCACCAATACCATTATTTCTACAAGGACTGCAGTGGTTCTGCACCTCTGGTAGCCCACCAATACCGTAATATCTACCAGGACTACAGTGGGTCGGCTCTGTGATTACCTACCTACCAATATTCTTCAAAGCTTCGACTGACTCTGCTGTGGGTGTGCTCTGTTGTGGCCCATTACTTGTCTGCATGTCAAGAGTCAGCACTGTCTTTCCGTTGGAAGGACAACACTACTTCTTCAAGACTGCATGGAAATCCACTACTTCCGTGTGCATTTTCTTTTACTGCTCAGACTTTGAGAAAAACACTGCAATTTTACTGTGATAAATGATCAAGACTGTCTTTATGGACTGCGAGAAAATTTTAGCTTTTGACCAACATTGTATCAATAAGTGTGTGCATTTGATATCTTTGTTATTGTAATTACGAAAAATTGTTTCAAATTTGTATTGGCCACTGCCCAAAACAATTTGTAAAATTTTTTGTGGGGAGCATGGGGTCTATGTAAGTAGGCTGTTTAGGTTTTTATATTGGTAACGCCACGTAGCGCTCTGTATGAAAATCACTGGCTGTGCTGTGTGCAGTCTGTGGCTAGTTTGCATTGTTGTCTGCCATTGTAGTGTTGGGCAGCGGCAGCTGGATGTGAACAGCGCGTAGCGTTGCGCAGTTGGAGGTGAGCCGCCAGCAGTGGTGGATGTGGGGGGAGAGATGGCGGAGTTTTGAAATTTGTAAGACTGGATGTCATGAACTGCTATATATATATTATGACTATTAAGGTAAATACATTGTTTGTTCTCTATTAAAATCTTTCATTTGCTAACTATGCCTATCAGTAGTTAGAGCCTTCCGTAGTTTGAATCTTTTATTTAGCTGGCAGTAGTGGCGCTCGCTGTATCGCAGTAGTTCAAGTAACGAAGATTTTTGTGAGGTAAGTGATTTGTGAAAGGTATAGCTTAATGTTAGTCAGGGCCATTCTTTTGTAGGGATTTTTAAAAGTCAGATTGCGTTGCGCTAAAAATATTATGTGTCAGTTTAAGCACAGTCATGTATAATTGTTCTAAGGGGACGTTTCAATACCACTGCAAAATAAACCGCAAAACGTTCGGTACTGTTGACCATGGGACTGGAAATTCTCGTGACACTGCAGGAGTACTAGCACTGCCCGGGACACGTGCTGCAGGGTCAGCTACAGCAGCGGCAACCTCGTCAGTAGCTTCCTCCGGCATAGGACGCCTTCCTCTTTCCGGTGTCACACCAAGCTCCCCCGTGTTTTCAAACTGCATCATCATCTTTTTCAAACAATTTTTTGCAATCTGGCCTCTCCTCAGACTTTTCAGTCGGCGTTCAAATGAAACAATTTCACTAACAGCACACGATTTCTCTTTCCGATAGCCAGATTGATCTCACACATTCTGTCATGTCAAATAACAGCGTGGATGCCATGCGGTCATAAAAACAGCGCACAGCGACAAATTTGCACCTAGTGGCCAAAACTGGGGCTAATTTTTCCAGCGTAAATCTGTTCTGCATTAAAAGATCAGCCCACGTTTCAGTGTCCCACGATAATTACAACGCACAATGGAGCTTAGTCAGTAGCCGCTCTTTAGTTATAACCACCCGGTATTACGGGTCCTTATCAAGTAGGGATAGCAGCAAACATCGAATTCAAAGATGCATTCAAAAGGTTCAAATGGCTTTGAGCACTATGGGACTTAACACCTGAGGTCATCAGTCCCTAGAACTTAGAACTACTTAAACCTAACTAACTTAAAGACATCACACACCTCCATGCCGGAGGCAGGATTCAATCCTGCGACGGTAGTGGTCGCGCGGTTCCAGACTGAAGAGCCTAGAACCTCTCGGCCACACCAGCTGGCTCAAAGACGCACTGCTAGTACTCATATAGCTCGTAGTGAAGTTTAAGATAAGTGCTTCGGGAAATTAAATGGAAATGACGTGGAAGAAGCACCATGTAGTTCTCGCGAAAACCTGTATTCCAAGAAGACTGTCCGACCAGCACGCTGTGACCGTCATACATCTCACGTTGGCGTCGTGAGAATGAGATAAGAGGGATTACGGCACAAAAGGTAAAGATAAAGTCTATGGTGCAAGCTATTGTCCTAACTTCAGGTAGAATGCAGCCTTTCTTCGCCGTGGCCCTAGAAGGCGGACGTGGCGGACCCTTCGCCCGGACCGCCTTCTATTTCCGACAGAGGTAGCCGGTACTAATATGATGGTAGACTGAGTGGACCTGGGGCCGTTCTCGAGGGACTGGAACGAGGAAAAGTCACCGCCTCTGTCTAGGATCCAAGAGGGGGACCTTCAGGACCGGAGTCAACTGCTCTGTCCGCTAGAACACCACAGTCATGATTTAGTCTTCATAATGAGACAGATAATGGAATGTAGTCAAATTAAATCTGGTGATGCTGCGGGAATTAGATTAGGAAATGAGTTTTGCTACTTGGGGAGCAAAATAACTGATGATGGTCGAAGTAGAGAGTATATAAAATGTAGACTGGCAGTGGCAAGGAAAGCGTTTCTGAAGTCAGGAAGTCGTTTCTGGAAGTATTTGTATGGAGTCTAGCCATGTATGGTAGTGAAACGTGGACAACAAATAAATTAGACAAGAAGAGAATAGAAGATTTCGTAGTGTGGTGCAACAGAAGAATGCTGAAGATTAGATAGGTAGATCACATAACTAACGAGGAGGTATTGAATAGAACCAAGGGAGAGGAGAAATTTGTGGCAGAACTTGATTAGAAGAAGGGATCGCTTGGTAGGACATATTGTGAGGCATCAAGGGATCACCAATTTAGTATTCGAAGGCAGCGTGGAGGGTAAAAATCGTAGAGGGAGACCAAGAGATGAATACACTAAACAGATTCAGAAGTATGTAGGTTGCAGTAGGTATTGGAAGATGAAGAAGCTTGCACAGGATAGAGTAGCATGGAAAGCTGCATCAAACTAGTCTCTGGACTGAAAACCACAACAACAACAATGAGACAGATAGGAGTTTCCCCTCGCTCAGTACATAAATGAAATAGGAAATAAAATCTAAATTATTGGTACGATCTACTCTACATTATACAGCGGTTTGTGAAGTATGTATGTAAATCTAAACAGAAGGTGCGACCAGAGAACTCAAGGGTGGATGGTCCGTCCGCCAAGTGCCCCCTCTAGGGCCGCGGCGAAGAAAGATGGCATTCTACCAGCGCTAACGTCAGTGCTGCTGGCTTGCATCGCACGGTCTCAAATTGCAATTTTTTTTAAGCAAAGTAAAGCCAGAGGGCATGTTACGACTCCTGCACGCTAATTTTCTTCATATATATATATTTGAAGGTCAGCGAGGTTAGTGCTCTAATATCAATTTCGTAAAGTAGCAAGACGTAAATCTCTAGACAAAAGAATTCAGAAAACTGTATTAGTGTTATGTCAAATACAAATAATGTGACATATATTCGAGTATCGCTTATAGGAACATGTTTTCTACTTTTATTTAAATTCTATAGCCTGTTCATTAACACATGTGAATACGAATAAAAGAACAACGTATCATATTTTTAATTAGTAATGGCATGAAAATGATAGTATTCACAATAAATAAAGACTTGATATTGAAAGGCGGAACGTTAAAGAAAAAAATAGAATTTCTTTCATTAATAGATCCTATACAGTGCTAAGATATACATACGTTTTCATTTAAAAATAAGACATTTCAAGCCCCCTGTGTCGACCCAAGCCAGGGGCCTCGAACACGAAACGAAGACAGTATCAAACAGCGGTAAGGAATTAAACACAGTATGCTTGAGAAAAGCTTAAACTAACCAGGTGTTGGGCTCTTAAAATGCTGGAAAATAGTAGAAAGGAGAATTGTAAATAAAATACTTGAACTTAGAATTAATAGTAATGCTAAATACAAATATAAGATCTGTGTACTCTGTTTGGAAATGGAAAAGGTAACGGATGTAATGTAGAAAAGAGGACTGCAGTTTAATGGACACGTATACTGAAACAATAATAAGACTAGCCGGCCGGAGTGGCCGAGCGGTTCTAGGCGCTACAGTCTGGAACCGCGCGACCTCTACGGTTGCAGGTTCGAATCCTGCCTCGTTCATGGATGTGTGTGATGTCCTTAGGTTAGTTAGGTTTAAGTAGTTCTAAGTTCTAGGGCACTGATGACCTCAGCAGTTAAGTCCCATAGTGCTCAGAGCCATTTGAACCAATAATAAGACTAACCAAGCACATCTTCAACTTACTAAACAGCTACAAATCCACTCGAAAATGGCTCACTGAAATTAACGAAGATATGAAAAACACTAGAATTGAAATGGACATAATACAAAAACACAATACGTCTTAGGGAACCAACACGAAAGATCGCATTTCTGGCATGAAAGACACCACCTAATGGAAGGGAGCGGACCCAGGAAGAAACGGAACGACGCTCTCGAGGGACGAAGGAAGTGTGCGATCAAAGAAAATTAAATACAAAGAAGCAAAGCCAAAACTGATTCATTGCACCCTCTAAAGGAGTTTTTGGAATATGTAAATAAATAAGGCATTTCGTTCTCTGCATAAGATTTTATTTTCATACAATTACAATTAAAAACAATATACTTTTTTGTTCAAAATACGATACAATATTTGCTAATTAACATAACCATTTGATAGTAAATATATAATTTAAATACACAAAGTTGTCAACAGCGAAAATCTGACCAGTGGTCCTGAAATTATTAAGATAACATTGCTACTGACTTAGCTGGCAGCGACTTCGATAATGGACCTCAAATTACTTACATGAGGGCTGTTTTTTCCAAGGTCCGACAGGTCGCGAACTGTAAACTACAGTGAAAATAAAAAATGTTTCCTTTTCAACATTTAGCTACACCTGCCAACTACTTCCCTGCATTGTCGCCGCTCCGACTTACACAACTGTTTTAGCGTGACACCAACTTTCCAATACCTTCGTCACCGACTGTGCTTCCTGCCAATTCTGTATTCGGGTCTGCAGCTCAGTGCCTGTGCCAAGCTGATGTCCTAATAGCTAGCCGTTCATGTAACCGGAGAACTGAAAATCATAGGCGGCCGAGTCCGGGCTGTATGGTGATTGATCGAATACCTGCCAAAAAAACGCTGCAGGAGCCTGTTAGCTGCAGCTGCAATGTGCAGCTGAGCATTGTCATGAAGTAGGAAAATGCCTAATGACAAAGTTCCTCTTCGCTTGTTCTGATTTGCCCTAGGTGATGAATTTGTCGAATCGCCTGATCATCTAGCTGAACAAGGTCACCGGTTGACGTTCTTCCTTTGCTGTCCACCTGCACCATGAACGTCTGTACGTCCCGCTTCAAAAGTTACTGCACCATTGCTGCACTGTCTCTCATGACAGCTACGTTATGTGTGAAACTTCATTCTCCTAGACATATTTACGTATTCACTGTGCACTCAGAGCCCACAAGTGAGACGTGACGCGATTGGTGGGCACACTAGAGACTCTTCGCAACACATTTGCGCAAAATTGATCGGATTCTCACTGTGGTTTCAGATTCGCTACCGTTCTGACCTAGAAAAACAAGTAACCCTCGGACTCAGAAACTCTCGAAAACCTTCTAATACTGAAAGTACAGTTTTTCATTCGTTCGAATTTTCCAGAACGTTCTTCAAAACCAATCGCGAAAAATTGTGGCCCGGTGGCATGGTGTATTATTATCTATAAAACTTCTATCATTGTTAGGGAACATGAAGTCCATCGATGGCTGCAAATGGACGAATCTAATCATTTTTAGTCAATTATCGATTCAGTGGGACCAAAGGACCCAGTCCATTCAATGTTACACAGTCCACACCATTACGGAGGCACCGCCAGCTTGCACAGTGGCTTGTTGATAACTTGGGTCAATGGCTTCATGGGGTGTGCTCCACATTCGAACCCTACCATCAACTTTTACCAACTGAAACGGGGTCTCATCTGAGGCGGCCCCGGTTTTCCAGTCGTCTAGGCTCCAACCGTCATGGTCACAAGTTCAGGAGAGGCGCTGCAAGTGACGTCATGCTTTTAGCAAAGGCACTCGCCTCGGTAGTCCGCTGCCAAGGCACATTAACACCGAATTACGCCGCACTATCTTAAAGGGTACGTTTGTCCTATGTTCCACATTGATTTCTGAGATTATTTCCAGCAGTGTTGTTTGTTTGTTTGTTAGCACTGACAACTGTACGCAAACGCCACTACTCTCAATCGTTAAATGAAGGCCGTCGGCGACTGAGCTGTCCGTGACGAGAGGAAATGTCTGAAATTTCGTGTTCTCGGCACATTCTTGACAGAATGCAGCACGGAATATTGAATTTACTAAATATTTCCGAAGTGGAATGTCCCATGCTTACAGCTCCAACTGCAACAGTCCGCGTCCAAAGTCCGTTAATTTCCGTCCAGCGACCATAATCAGGTCGAAAAGCTTTTCACATGAATCACGTGATCACAAGTAACAGCTCTATAATGCACTGCCGTTTTATACGTTGTATAGGCGATACTATTGCCATCTATATACAGGGTGCGTAAAAGAAATGTATACACACTTTGAACTGTCATAGACAATTTATTTCCCTTTCTACAAGGTTAAATATCTGTGAGAAAGTAATGTTATGTTTCTTCAACAGGTGGCAGCAGTGGCAACTAAGTAACTGCAACATGGCTGACGTGTGTTTGAGCTTCGACGCGCGCATGCAGATAATTAAGTGGTACTGGAAGTATGAGAATGAAGTTGCGGTTCGAAGACAGTGGGGAAGTGACTATGGTACAGAACCACCTTCAAGGTTAACAATTACACGTCTACGAGACAAATTCGAAATTCATGGAACAGTGTTTGAAGTGCATAAAGGTCGATCAGGGCGACCTCGTACAGCTACAAGTGCTGATTCCACAACTGCGGTCTTGGAACTGTTTCAGCGTTCGCCTCAAAAATCTTCAAGGCGAGCGGCATGTGAGAGTAATGTAAGTGCTAGTAGTGTGCTACGCATTCTGAAGAAAGGCAAGTTTCATGTGTACATTCCAAAGCTGGTGCAACAGCTAAATGACGACGATCTAGATCGAAGGTTAGAATTTTGTGAATGGGTTCAGGAGATGGTGAGACGTGAACCGGGATTTACGGGTAGCATAATTTGATCGGATGAAGCCCAATTCAAACTCAATGGAACTGTCAATAGGCACAATTGTGTATGCTGGGCTCACATTACAGTTGAAAAGGCTGTGAATTTGCCTGGTGTAAATGTGTGGTGTGGTTTGTCTGCAAGGGGACTCATTGGGCCTTTCCGTTTTGAAGGCACTGTTACTGGAGAAACGTACCTAACAATGCTTGCTGACTCCATATTTCCTGCAATTCGTGCATTATACGGTAATGCTGAGTTTTATTTCCAACAAGATGGCGCCCCGCCCCACTATCATAGGGACGTACGAGCATACCTGGATGACAATGTGCTTGGCCAGTGGAGAGGACGCAGGGGACCAATCGAGTTTCCTGCTCGCTCTCCAGACCTCACGCCGCTGGATTTCTTCTTATGGGGCACAGTAAAAGATGAGGTGTACAAACGTAAACCACGTAACCTGGACACACTTTGGAATGAGATTCAAGCGGTGTGCGCAGAAATCTCATTGGACACTTTGGTACGATGTATGGAATCAGTGGTGACTCATACTCAGGCCACCATTTTGAACATTAATCACATTTGCAAAATACATTTATTTTTCCAGTTGGAC
This sequence comes from Schistocerca piceifrons, assembly GCF_021461385.2. Taxonomy (NCBI): domain Eukaryota; kingdom Metazoa; phylum Arthropoda; class Insecta; order Orthoptera; family Acrididae; genus Schistocerca; species Schistocerca piceifrons. The sequence goes on along the minus strand of NC_060144.1, from coordinate 532,910,698 downwards.
TTTAAGCTTTCCATTTCCAGAAATGTAACATTGTAGAACGGGAAATAAATTTTCTATGACGCTTCAAAGTGTGTCTACATTTGTTTGGCGCACCCTGCATGTGCGTATCGTTAGTCCATCATGTTAGCTACCTCAGTGTATATTACAATTACGTCGTACTGATTTGAAAAAGTTGTAACGTACCCTCCGTGTTATTGTTTTTTGTTTTTTATTGTTTTTTATTATTGTAGTTGCAGAGATATGAAATTATTGTAGCGGTTTGCTTAGTCAGACGTACTTCGGAATTTTTTGACATTAAATGGAGCCTGAAACTTGTGTAACAAATACTTCGCGTGAAGTGCGATTTGCGGCATAAACAAAAATTAATTGCGGAGATGCAATCCACAGAATATTAACAGAAAAGCTTTAGAACAATGAGCACGACTGACTAGACACATTCAGAGGGTACGTACATTCGCGTACGAGTGGTTGCGATCTGATGAGAAAGATCTATATTAAATTTTTTTGTGTAAAATAATTACGTCGTAACACACTCGAAGATTGCGAACGTACAATCAGGGTAAAGGCACGTACTTTCTATCATTCCCCGTGGCCTGGGTAAAAGAATTGCAATTATTTAAATTTAATAATATTTCTTTTTCAATCGGACTCCTATTTTTATACGAAAAGGAAGATTGCAGGTTCTGAATGTCTCGGCAAAAACACATGGAAATTAATCTTAGCGGCCACCAAAGGAAAGTAGTGAGCACAATCACGTACCTCTATTGTTGAGCAGCGCCGTCGTAAAGATCGTCGCCTCCATCTAAAATTCGCCTTCTCGAATTAACAGAATAATTTTGTACTCCACTGGTATGGGATTTAGGCTTGATCTTGACAGAAATTATAAAACACATTTTTCATCATTTAACACCTTCATTTAAAACACACATAGATATGAAACTGTACAGTACATCTTTACGCCAGCACATCAGAACAAAAGGTAGTTAATACTAGAAGTAATAAAAGAATCTCGAAATTAGTCCTTTGTCTCTCAATGATAAAAAAAGTTTTTTAGAATATCCCTCTGGTATGACAGTCGAACAAATTTTCTTCTTGTATCCTTGAGATTAAATTAGGGGAAGGCGGGGCAAGACGGGGAGGTGGGGTAAGACGGGGAAGGGCTATAAGCTACAGTTACAGTATTGCCATCTGTGGATAGCTACGTCAACATCATCAGTACACAGGTCCCAGTGTGATGACATTGCTGAACCTTAGTTTCAAGGTGGTTTCTGTAAGCTTTGCAAGGTACGTACAAATGTTATACCGATTTGCAATGTTTTACACCTTTCGAGGTCCTAAAACATGTGTTTCGTGAACATTTGTCCAGACTGTATATACAGCACTGAATAGTACGTCTTATTAACAGTTAACTGTTGTGTCAGTAGTCAATGTTTACTTCATAGTGTTCACGTTGGCGTGATATAACCTGACAGCATAGTAGGGGGCAAGACGGGGTGGGTAGCTTCCCCGTGTTGCCCCTACTATTTGTCCAACCATTACGTTCTTATCGTCTCGCTGCGGGTTTTGAATACGTACATTATACGTTGAATACAATTGTAAATAGAATGGTATTCGTTATTCAACGTTTCCTAATTAATTACAAAGTATGCCTGAGGTTATATGGTGAATAAAAGTCAGTATTCTTGCTATGCTTTAACGACTGATTATTGGAGATATAGTATTTACTATATAATATAGATTACCAGAAATGATCTGACTCAATAGTACGTTCCACGTGTTTTATTTCAGATGGTCCGCAAGTATCGGCGACAAACGTCTAGGCAAGATTGGTCATTGGAGTTAAGGGAAGGCGCTGTAAATGCTGTTATAGAAGGTCATATGGGTTCTTTCAGGGCTGCTCGACACTTCAACGTGCCACAGAAATCTGTGTTTCAGCGTCGGGGTGCCCACGACACTCGTGCAGGGACAGAAAGTGATGATGACGAGGCTGTCCACACTTGTGTACTATGTGAAAGTAAGAGGCCTAAAGAAAACGTAATACCTGATTCTAAAATTCGCAGAACCATGTTTAGAAACCTTATCGTCACGTGATCTCGTTATTCCACTCCTTATTTAAGCTTTAGAGATGAATTCATGCTAGTTCCCCATCTTACCCCGCATATGGGGAGAGACGGGGAATTGGTAGTTTATGTTTCAAATAGAGATATTTCTAACTAAATGTAACAGGTTTGCCGGTTTCTTTGCATTCTATTGTAATTCAATGGTTAAGAAAACAAATGATAATCAAACCTGCTTGAATTTGTTTATTTTTGTCCCTTTTGTAAGGGTTTAAAGTTAGCTTCCCCATCTTGCCCCGCCTTCCCCTACAACATTTTTTTAATTCCTTTCCAAAGTTATGTTCCGGAGGTGATCTTCAGAACAAGTAAGTATGAAAGAAGTGAAAGTGGACCAAACCCCAAGGTCTTCTCTGCACTGAGATCTACTTGCGCCCTACCCCAGGGCCTACGTGACCTATGCGTAAATCCGACCCCGGTTTGAGACGAAGCGAAGGAACGTTTCAGTACGCCTAAATAGGTGGGTGGCGGAGTTCCACTCCGCCTCGTTAGTCGGCTAACAACAGCCACAGACGGCAACAGAAGCCGCCAGTGGTCGGTCGCCAGGTGGGCGAAGAGCGACCGCGGCCGTCAGCGGCGCGTCGCCTCCCCGCGAGCGACAACAGGGACGGCGCCTGCGTGACCGGCCGGCCCAGCTGCGGCCGGGTCCCCACGCGCGCCGCTGCGGTCTGGCCGCGCCGACGACAGTGGCGAACTTGCCGAGTCCTCGCTGGCCTTCCACCGCAAACGCCAATTACGGCGGACGCGGAAGCTCCGCTTTTGTCGCAGGATGTTGCGGTCTCGCCTTGTGTGCCCCCGAGGTCCGCGCGGCGCACGAAACGCTGTCGGCCCACCCTCTCGAGGAGGGCCCCTCGGCGGAAACAGATGGCGGACATTCTGTTGACACGTAGGCTAATTTTCGAGTTCGTCGTTTCCGCCGGCCGCATTTGTTTTCGCGGGCCGCGGCTGTAATTAGAGCAGCGGGTCGTTCCTCCGTCCCCTCCTCCGCCTGTTTGTCTGCCGAAGGCTTCGGGCGCTCCTCAGCGCTGCACCTGTGCCTCCCGCAACAACTGGAGCCGAGCTGGCGCGCAACTGCTGTCGCCGCCGCCCGCTCGCTGGCGGGGACACCTACTGCGACAGGTGCGCGACACCGCGCTGGCGTGCCACTAATTTCGGGGCCGCAACCGGCGCTTGACTGCGTATCCTAATTACCGCGTACGCACGGTCCCGCCTCGCATTGAAGCCATCCCGCATAGCGAGCCAGCTCGGTGTATGATTTTCGTCGGAGCTCGGCGCAGCTATCATTGTTCCCTTCCCAGCTTTTGTTTGCATCGCCTTCACTTCCCCTTTCGGAACCTTTGCCATTGTGCGGAGTAGTCAGTGACAGATGTTAAGTTTCTTCATTATGTCGGACTCCGACCGTCTTTGCAGTCCACTAATTACCGTGGCTGACCACGACGCTTTCTCGGTAAAATTATCCCCTCACGGGTAAACGGCCGCGCTTTTACTTCCGAGACCAGCTAACCGAATGCGTCTTTCTCTCCTCAACGAAACCTTAGCTTACAGTATTCTGCACATTCAAAAACAAGTGCTGCACTGATAAGTTCGAGTACAATATGGTCAGCCGGCCGCTGTGGCCGAGCGGTTCTAGGCGCTTCAATCAGGAACCGCGCGACCACTACGGTCGAAGGTTCGAACCCTGCCTCGGGCATGGATGTGTGTGATGTCCTTAGGTTAGTTAGGTTTAAGTAGTTCCAAGTTCCAGGGGACTGATGACCTCAGATGTTGAGTCCCATAGTGCTCAGAGCCATTTGAACCATACAATATAGTTAAATGAAGGGTAGTCATGAAGTTTTAAGTACCACATTTGCAAAATAAAATTACGTAACTTTTCTTTCTGGGGTACATATCTCCAGTCCCGGTACACATTAGAATCCCTATAGCACAGCATCGTAGAACGCGGTCGGATGATGCAAAACAAAGCGGCTACTTTATAGATCGCCACTGCCATTTTTTTCAATTATTTAAGACAGCTACTATCACACGGTGTTTAAGGACAAGTATTCCATATTGTTACAGGTGCGAAGAATGGAAAAACTGGTAGAAGGCGACCTCGGGGAAAATCGGTTTCGATTCTGGGGAAATGTAGGAACACGCGATACAGTTCTCACCCTACGAATCATCTTAGAAGATAGGTTAAGTAAACATAAATCTACGTTTATAGCATCTGCAGACTTAGAGTAAGGATCAACATGGCTCTGAGCACTATGGGACTCAACTTCTAAGGTCATCAGTCCCCTAGAACTTGAACTACTTAAACCTAACTAACCTAAGAACATCACACACATCCAAGCCCGAGGCAGGATTCGAACCTGCGACAGCAGCGGTCTAGCGGTTCCAGACTGTAGCGCCTAGAACCGCACGGCCACTCCGGCCGGCCTTAGAGTAAGGTTTTGACAATACTGACTGGAATGCTCTCTTTTGAGCTCTGAAGGTAGCAGGGGCAAAACACAGAGAGTGAACATCTGTTTACAACTTGTACAGAAACCAGAGGCAGTTATAAGAGTCGAGCGGCAAGATAGAGAAGCATGGTTGAGAAGAGAGTGAGACGGGGCTGCTGCCTATCCCCGATGTCATTCAATCTGTACATTGACCAAGCAGTAAAGGAAACAAAACCAAAATTTAGAAAAGGAATTAAAGTTGAGGGAGAAGAAATAAAAACACTGAGATTTTCTGCTCACACTGTAATCTTGGACTTGAAGATCAGTTGAACGAAATGGTCAGTGTCTTAAAAGGAGAATATAAAATGAACGTCAACAAAAGGAAAACAAGGATAGGGGAATGAAGTAGAATTAAATCAGGAGATGCTGAGGCAATTACATTACGAAGCGAGAAACGTAAAATAGTGGATGGGTTTTGTTATTTGGGCAGCAAACTTACTGATGGTGGCCGAAGGAGAGAGGATATAAAACGCAGACTGGCAATGGCAAGAAAAGCGTTTCGAAAGAAGAGAAATTTGTTAACAGCGAGCATAGATTTAAGTGTTAGGAAGTCTTTTCTAAAGGCATTTGTATGGAGTGTAGTCATGTAAAGAAGTGAAACGTGGGCGATAAAGAGTTTAGACATGGACAGAGTAGAAGCTTTGGAAATGTGATGTACAGAAAAAGCTGAAGTTTATGTGGGTAGATCATGTAACTGAAGAGGAGGTCCCGAATAGAATTGGGGAGAAAAGAAATTTGTGGCCCAACGTGACTAGAAGAAGGGGTCTGTTGGGATAGGACACATTCTGAGACATCAAAAGATAACAATTTTGGTATTGGAAGGTGTTAAAAGCTGTAGAGGGAGACCAAGAGGTGAACACAGTAAGCACATTTAGAAGGATGCAAGTTGCAGTAGTTATTCGCAGGTGAAGAGTCTTGCACAGAATAAGAGTAGCACGGTGAGCTGCATCAAAAGAGTTTCGGACTGAAGATAACAAAAACAACAACAACATCATTACAGGAGTTATTACTGGTCAAAACTATGGAAAAAAACGTGACATTAACATATACCTGAAAGATGTAAAACCTGACATCCTCAGGCGAAGAAGATACAACGATCTCTATTCTGTCTAATAAATTTTAATATTCTTGAGCGCTATACGACCCATTAACATCAAGATTATAACAGGTTTCTGTAGTTTAAAAACCATCTTCAGATCAAGTTTTCACTATGATTAATATCCAAGACATCAGAAAGTGTTAATCTTAACAAACTCGGTGCCATCAGTTAATTGCCAAGACATCCAAAGTCTCTTCGGAGCACCTCTGTCGGCACATAAATCACTCCGGTATGCTTCGGTATTAGATCGTCTCTGATAGTACCGTGGTAGCAAGTTCGCGACATGTGCAGGATGGTGACTAGAAATTTATGCAACGGTTAGAGAGGCCGAAATGTGATTCCTACTTCTTAAATTTACGTTCTATACTAAAATATCTCTTGTTCTCAGAAGTGGTTTTATTGCTGTTGCCAGTCAGCATTTTATATCTTCTCCTTTTCAGCCGCCTAGTTGTCTTGCTGCCCAGGCAATTGAAGTCACCTGTTACTTTCAGTGTCCTCATTTCCTGACTTGAGTTGATTTAATTTTACTATACTCCATTACTCATATATTATATTTCGTGATGTGATGATGTTCACTTCATATCTTCTGTTCAAGATATTATCCATTCCTTTATTTCTAGTCGTTTACCATCTTTGACGGAATTAAAATGTCGTTGACAAACCATAAAGATATTATTTCTTGCTCCCTGACTTTAATTCCCTCTCAATTTAAACTATGAATAATATCGGGAATAGGCGATAATCCTGTCCCAGTCACTTCTCAACTTATCTCCGAGTCTTATAACCGCAGTCTGGTTTCTTGGTAAGTTGGAAATCACTTTCTTCTGATTCGTCCCTGCAGCCTTCAGAATTTTACTATCAGTTAATTCCATAAACCTAGAAATGCAATACATGCATGTTTGCTCTTCTTCATTATATCTCACAGAAATATAAAGGAACTTTTTTTAAAGTTGAGTTGTAAGTGTTTTTAAAACTGCATACAATTCCTTGTGAAATTTGAAGTGTCCTACGTTAGTGCTTAACTTAGAAGAAGAAAAAACGGCGCAGACGAAATTTATGTGTGCTGGTTGCATTAACTGCATCATATTTAATCAATGAGAAATCAGGAACGTAAGATGTATTCCCTCGATGAGACGTGAGTCAGTGCAGGGCGTATGGCGCAAAGGTATAAATACGTGAGCAGGCCGGTGTGGCAGCTTCCGCACTGCGGCGACTACAGCCGATATGAAATGTATTGTATGTATTCGCAGTTGTGAATATGGACAACCTTCAGCTGCATAATGGAATGACGACAGTGAAAATTTGTACGGGACCGGGACACGAACCCGGATTTCCCACTTAGTTCTTGATGCACCGGAAGTTTCGAAACGAGGATTTAGGTTTAAAATGGATGAAGTTGAAGGTATACTGCTCAGCTAAATTTGGAGCTATGCGTGTCGTGCTCCATCTTAACAACTTTCATCATATTTATAATTTTGATGAAGTATCACATGGTTTGATCTGTGTAGGGTACTGGGTATCATGTTTTGTGAGACTTAATAAAACACACAATAAAACTTTAGATCAGTGTATTTATTCCTGGGTGGTGAAAGTTTCGTCATGTTTTTGAAATATCGACCGCAAATGGAACGGTAGTTCACTGTTGTGGCCGGAGTATAGGCCGGTCAAAGTACCCCGACATCCGTTCTAACTTTGACCACCTACACTTTTTTCCATTACTTCCTCTACATTTTATAATATGTATTGTACTAATTAGCATACAGTCCTTTCATAAAAGCCCCTTTATTCACTATCACGAATATCACAGAACTTAAAAAACAGTCACGATAATCAGATTTGAATCTGAAAATAGGTCAAAGTATACGGTATCGAAAGCATTCAGTTGTTAGAAAGAACTACTTCTGTTAGCACTTCTTCTAAAATCACGAAATGACGGGGACTCGGCCTTATTCCGCCCTTCTCACGACTACAGTATTCTTTTCAAAGCTGAGCACAGCGGAGATAGGCCTGCCAAACTGTTAATCCGGTGCATGCTCAAATTTACAGGAGGGCCATTTAACACTTTCCCGGGGCAGCGTAAATTAGAATTTCCATGTTTCGTATAGTTATGAACACAATTTAAAAATTCAAAATACTGTCATAACCTGCACATGGAGAGGTAAAATCTTACTGTAAAACATTTAACACCGTAAGACGAGTATTACAGTGACAAACTGGCTACATGTCATGAGGCAGCTTAACTCAGGCCGCGCAAATGATCCAACCTACTTTTGTCCAGTACATCAGAATGAGAGCGCTTAGCGGCTTCAGACAAACTGTGCACATAAAATCAAACATTTACGAAACTTTTTCTCTCTGACACTTCCAATACAATAAGGAAAGGAAAAAAAGTTTATCGCTTCCTGTATCTTCGACAGCAGGCACGATGTTTCAATTTATTACTTCTTTACTACTTAGTCTATTCGCAATATATTTTGCAGACAGGATCCACATATACCACGTATGCCATAAAATTATACCGTTGTACGATATATTGTTCAGCAGATACGAAGTCGTAAACACTAAGATGCTTGAGAAATGAGCTTGTGCTTAAAACGAAGCGCTAATTACCCGCACTGTATTGATCCAGTGACAGCGCTTAGCGATGCCCAGCAGACTTTAAACGCAATTCCGAATCTTTTCTAAACTTTTTCTCCGTTACATGCTTAATGTTAAATGTTTAAGTCATATGTGAAGTAATCAGACATTTCAAACTATTTTGTGGATAGGAGTTCGATTCCAGAATGAGATTTTCGCTCTGCAGCGGAGTGTGCGCTGATATGAAACTTCCTGGCAGATTAAAACTTTGTGCCGGACGAAATTCGAACTCGTGACCTTTACCTTTCGCGGGCAAGCGCTCTACCAACTGAGCCACCCAAGCACGAAATGTCAGGAAGTTTCATATCAGCGCACACTCCGCTGCAGAATGAAAATCTCATTCTGGAAACATCTCCCAGGCTGTGTCTAAGCCATGTCTCTGCAATATCCTTTCTTTCAGGAGTGCTAGTTCGGCAAGGTTCGCAGGAGAGCTTCTGTAAAGTTTGGAAGGTAGGAGACGAGGTACTGGCGGAAGTAAAGCTGTGAGGACGGGGCGTGAGTCGTGCTTGGGTGGCTCAGTTGGTAGAGCGCTTGCCCGCGAAAGCCACGGGTCCCGAGTTCGAGTCTCGGTCCGGCACACATTTTTAATCTGCCAGGACGTTTCAGGAGTTCGATTCTTGAAAAAATGGGATCGGGGGGATTATCGGTTGGTGTTTGTGTGTGGTCTAAAAGGGACACAGGTTTGTCTCTGTTTTTGAATATTGTTTTGCACTCCTACGTCGGTTCGCTAAGCCCGTGACGTTCGTTGGTGCACGGGACAGAGTTAAGACGTTGGATTAGGACGCTGCCGGGTGCTGATGAGACAGTGACGCCCCTATTCTGCCGCCTTCTGCTGGCGAGACAGCACCGAAAAAAGCTTTATTGCCGGCAAGGGACTCGTGAATCGCTTAAACGCTCAGTTTAGCTCCTTACAACAAATAACTCGTGCGGCTGTGGAGGGGACGTCAGTATAAAAAAGGAAGGGCAGGCGACAGACAGGGAGGGCCAGGGTAGGGGGAATGACAGCGGCGTCCTCCCCTGGCCTCGTCTCGCCTCCCCCTGATGACGCGCGCCCCCGGCAGACGTTAACATTTGCTGCTCCGACAGCCGGGAGCGGCAGTCTCTGGGCCACGGGGCGCCGGCGGCGCGGCGGTTCGATAGCGGACCACTGTGTGTGTGTGTGTGTGTGTGTGTGTGTGTGTGTGTCCAGTCGCGGCTGCAACCGGCCACTGAGGCTGCATCCACAACGACGCGCGGGTGCTCGTGTTCCTGTTTACTCACAGCAGGAAATATCTATGAAGTGGGGGTATCGTATTGCGCTTGAATAGCCATCAACTAACACAAGTAGTTACGTGACGTTGGGATGACTCGGTTATTTACATTTTGCGCTGAGACCGAAGCAGTTAAATATTACACGCGCGCACACACACACACACACACACACACACACACACACACACACACACGCGCAAAACAATAATCCCAAACGTAGTCATAAATTAACATCCTCTAGGGACCCCAGAGAGTGATTTTTAGTGATACCGCTGCAACTTTGAGAAGCAATATATTCTTCGTATTATCTGTGTTAAAAAAGAAACTAGGTTCAAATGCCTCTGAGCACTACTATGGGACTTACCATCTGACGTCATCAGTCCCTTAGAACTTAGAACTACTCAAACCTAACTAACCTAAGGGCATCACTCAGGTCCATGCCCCATTCAGGATTCGAACCTGCGACCGTAGCGGTCGCGCGGTTCCGGACTGAAGCGCCTAGAACCGCTCGGCCACAACGGCCGGCTATTATCTGTGTCTTGCATCTATCTGTTTAAGGTTTATATCACGTAATTAGCTCTATGAAGCCTTTGTTAAAAATAAATAAAAACGCTCGTGGGGCCCTGGAAGGACTCCACTTGTAACACTAAGTTACAGATTTCTATAGACTTTTCTGTCTTTTCTTTTTTCTTAAAGAGAAAGGTTTAAATTTACGAAAATGGTCCGCAATGAAGTCTGATAATGATTGGCGACTCCATGGGGTGCTGTGTGCACAACGACCAAATACGTGAAATTAGAAGGAAGGTCTCCGTTGGCCGTAATATTGATGGTTTATTGATAGCAATATCGATTTTCAATCAAGTCTGATATGACGCCATTCTTTGAACGCTCGATGAATGTTATCTCAGCGACTCGAAAGGTGTCTTGAGCATATCTGACGACTTTATTCCATAACGAGATGCATGAAAATCAGAAGATGAAGTGAGTCCAGGAGAAAGTGACACAGCCAGCGAAAATTCTGATGGGAATTTTCGTAAAGATAATAAGTTTATTACACAGTCAGGACGAAAATAGACTATTTCTGTGCCCGCAATGACTCCTCGCCACCGGCCCCAGTGGCCGAGCGGTTCGAGGCGCTTCAGTCCAGAACCGCGCTGTTGCTACGGTCGCAGGTTCGACTACTACCTCGGGCATGGATGTGTGTGATGTCCTTAGGTTAGTTAGGTTTAAGTAGTTTTAAGTCTAGGGAATTGATGCCCTCAGATGTCAAGTCCCATAGTGCTTAGAGCCATTTTTGAACTCCTCGCCGTCTGTAGGACGTTTTCAGTGGATCTCCATGGCCTAAGCATGCAAGTGATCTTCAACCGACACTTCCTGAAGTTTGTAACATGTTCTTCGATTATCAAATTGTAGATACGAGTACTATATGCACTTTTACCAGTTCTGAATTGTCATGTTTATTCAACTTTACAACGCAAATGTTGCTCCAAATGGGATGATAATTTGGTCAGACGTAGATTATATCAAACTGAGAGCGTTTTTTGACGTGCTACCGATTGCTGGAGAGATTCGTTGCCGAATGGAACCAATTTATAAAATGTGGGCACGAGACGAAAATATTCCTTGTCCAGTTCTTACTGCTGCAATGGCATGGAATCAACTTGGGTATAACCTTCAGTTTATCACGTTTGATGATAAAGCAGCACGCCATCAATGTTTATTTAATTTAAATATATTTTTACACGTCCCAAGAGCCTAATCTGAGAAACTATCTGCATTAATTCGTTGAGAAACTAAGAAAACAGGCTTGTGGCCCTTATAAGGCCTAAGCTTGGTACAAAACTTCGACGAATCAGGCTTTGTATGTCAAGGGCTGAATGAAGCCATCAACATGCTAACTTCTAAAATCTACTTCATTCATTTACGAGTCCGATCAGCATTTCCAGATTGTAGCGACATCGATGGCTTTTTTTATTTGCGTCGATCAAGTCTCGTGTTGTGCGAGGTTGTTACAGCATGTGAGCAAGTGGCCCGGATCTTGTGCCGCACTCGTAGGACACGTCGTCATCAGCTGGAAGGATGCACTATTTTCACATGTTGGCACTGCAACTTGGGACACCCACCGTAAGACAGCTGAGTGATATCCAGATGAGATAGGGGCAGATGGCTTGCTCGAAGCTGAATTAGGATTTTCCTTTATCAAATAATAATTTGATAATTTATTAGAAAAATGGCGCCCAACATGAGACAATATAGACGAAAGAGCAGTAAATTATCACCTCTAGAAATTCCATTACCACCTTCCTTTCCCGTGTTACCTACACTTCATTGTCGTAGGAATTGAAGCCACTAGTAATAATTGGCCATCATATTCATAGAGGCACTACTAAACCAGTGTGAAGTATACATTTTTAACCACTAATTACAATAGCTGAGTTCGCGTGCCAGTACTTCCGTCTACTATTAAGGCTTTGTTCTGTGAAGAAATAAGATGTGCGGTGCACACACAACAACAACTTGTTCCAGGGCGTTTTCGAAGATCTCGAGGCTTAACGATTTCATCGACTTCCTTAACTTTGGACATTCCATGCTATTAGATAATAAAACCGAAATATGAAATGTTGGGCCTTAATTAAAATTACAGCCGCTTTGAGGAACCACTGAAGGGGAGACCAGGGCCTGAAGTTGGTATAAAGTATGAGGAGGGCGTTATTAAAGCGTAATAAACATTCTCGTAAGAAAGTTGGGGAAAAGCAAGAGCTGAGTGTGCTTGTCTCTAAAACAAAAGTTGTGCCCGCCGCACCGCGCAGCGCCCACAGTAATGAGCAGCGGAACGCGTTCTCGAAGTTGGTCCGAGTTGGCTCGCTTTACCAATCCCGATGACAATGTTTCTTTATTTTTTATTTGCGTAGCCGACCAGGAAAATAATTTTACGTTTCTAGCCTAGAAAGTGAAAGAAATAGAATGAAACCACAGAATTATTTCTGTTACAATGAGAGAGGCTATATGTACGGCATAACACTGGTGAAAAGTGCATGATTTGTTAAAGATAAGCCTCAACGGTGCGTTAACAAATGGTTCCAGCAAATACCACGCTTGTTTTAAAGTGGTGACTTGTAACATTTCTTACCCTTCTTCGTTGTTCTCTTATGGCTCTTCATCTGCATTTCCTACTGCATTTACATCTACGTATATGCTCCGCAATCCACCTCACAGTTTGTAGCGGCGGTTGCTTTGGATGCCACTGTTACTTCCCCAAATTTCCCGTTTTCGGTAGTTTTTCTAAATCAAAGTGAAGCTATTGACGGGGGTGGTTCTTTAGAATATAACATTGCCGATTTATTGCCTTGTCGTGGAGTAACCTAAGCATAATTGTTCCATGCCTAATGACATCTAGATCTACACGACTACTCTACAATTCACACTTAAGTACTTGCCAGAGGGCCCATTGAACAACTTTCACTCTATTTCTATATCGTTTCATTCTCGAACGCTTAAATCTTTCCAAGCGAGCTCTGATTTCTCTCTGTGTAGGTGGGCGTCAACACAATATTTTCACATTCAGAGTAGAAAATCGGAAATTTCGTAATAAGATCTCGCCTGCAACGGGAAAAACCTTTGTCTTAATATCGACATCAACGAGACACTGCATCCTCATGTAATTTACATTTTCCTGTTTCTTAGGCCTGGAGATACTGACAGGTTTCAGATAGATTATATAATGGTAAGACAGAGATTGAGGAACCAGGTTTTAAATTCTAAGACATTTCCAGGGGCAGATGTGGACTCTGATCACAATCTATTGGTTATGAACTGTAGATTCAAACTAAAGAAACTGCAAAAAGGTGGAAATTTAAGCAGATGGGACCTGGATAAACTGACAGAACCAGAGATTGTAGAGAGTTTCATGGAAAGCATTAGGGAACGATTGCCAAGAATGGGGGAAAGAAATACAGTAGAAGAAGAATGGGTAGCTTTGAGCGACGAAATAGTGAAGGCAGCAGAGGATCAAGTAGGTAAAAAGACGATGGCAAATAGAAGTCCACGGGTAGCAGAAGAGATACTGAATTTAATTAATGAAGGAAGAAAATAAAGAAATGCAGTAAATGAAGCAGGCAAAAAGGAATACAAACGTCTCAAAAATGAGATCGACAGGAAGTGCAAAAAGGCTAAACATGGATAGCTAGAGGACAAATGTAAGGATGTACAGGCGTATATCACTAGGGGTAAGACAGATACTGCCTACAGGAAAATTAAACAGACCTTTGGAGAAAAGAGAACCACTTGCATGAATATCAATAGCTCAGATGCAAACCCAGTTCTAAGCAAAGAAGGGAAAGCAGGAAGGTGGAAGGAGTATATAGAGGGTCTATCCAAGGGCGATGTTCTTGAGGACAATATTGTGGAAATGGAAGAGGATGTAGATGAAGATGAAATGGGAGATATGATACTGCGTGAAGAGTTTGACAGAGCACTGAAAGACCTGAGTCGAAACAAGGCCCCGGTAGTAGACAACATTCCATTAGAGCTACTGATAGCCTTGGGAGAGCCATTCCTAACAAAACTCTACCATCTAGTGTGCAAGATGTATGAGACAGACGAAATACCCTCAGACTTCAAGAAGAATATAATAATTCCAATCTCAAAGAAAGCAGGTGTTGACAGATGTGAAAATTACCGAACTATCAGATTAAAAAGCCACGGGCTGCAAAATACTAACACGGATTCTTTACAGACGAATGGAAAAACTGATAGAAGCCGACCTCGGGGAAGATCAGTTCAAATTCCTTAGAAATGTTGGAACACGTGAGGCAATACTGAACCTACGACTTGTCTTAGAAAATAGATTGAGGAAAGGCAAACCTACGTTTCTAACATTTGTAGACTTACAGAAAGCTTTTGACAATGTTAACTGGAATACTCTCTTTCAAATTCTGAAGGTGGCAGGGGTAAAATACAGGGAGCGAAAGGCCATTTACAATTTGTACAGAAACCAGATGGCAGTTATAAGAGTCGAGTGGCATGAAAGGGAAGCAGTGGTTGGGAACGGAGTGAGAAAGGATTGCAGCCATCCCCAATGTTATGCAATCTGTATATTGAGCAAGCAGTAAAGGAAACGAAAGAAAAATTCGGAGTAGGAATTAAAATCCATGGAGAAGAAATTAAAACTTTGAGATTCGCCGATGACATTGTAATTCTGTTAGAGACAGCAAAGGATCTGGAAGAGCAGCTAAACGGAATGGACAGTGTGTTGAAAGGAGGATATAAGATGAACATCAACAAAAGCAAAACGAGGATAATGGAATGTAGTCGATTTAAATCGGGTGATGCTGAGGGTATTAGATTAGGAAATGAGACGCTTAAAGTCGTAAAGGAGTTTTGCTATTTGGGGAGCAAAATAACTGATGATGGTCGAAGTAGAGAGGATATAAAATGTAGACTGGCAATGGCAAGGAAAGCGTTTCTGAAGAAGAGAAATTTGTTAACATTGAGTATAGGATTGTCAGGAAATCGTTTCTGAAAGTATTTGTATGGAGTGTAGCCATGTATGGAAGTGAAACGTGGACGATAAATAGTTTAGACAAAAGAGAATAGAAGCTTTCGAAATGTGGTGCTACAGATGGATGCTGATGGTTAGATGGGTAGATCACATAACTAATGAGGAGGTACTGAATAGAATTGGGGAGAAGAGGAATTTGTGGCACAACTTGACTAGAAGAAGGGATCGATTGGTAGAACATTTTCTCAGGCATCAAGGGATAACCAATTTACTATTGGAGGGCAGCGTGGATGGTAAAAATCGTAGAGGGAGACCAAGAGATGAATACACTAAGCAGATTCAGAAGGATGTAGGTTGCAGTAGGTACTGGGAGATGAAGGTGCTCTCACAGGATAGAGCAACATGGAGAGCTGCATCAAACCAGCTAATTTAGTTCTCAGACTGTAAGTAGGTTGTTTAGGTTTTTATGTTGGTAACGCCACGTAGCGCTCTATATGAAAATCACTGACTGTGCTGTGTGAAGTCTGTGGCTGGTTTGCGTTGTTGGAATATTCGCTATTGTAGTGTTGGGCAGTTGGATGTGAATAGCGCGTAGCGTTGCGCAGTTGGAAGTGAGCCGCCAGCAGCGGTGGATGTGGGGGGAGAGATGGCAGAATTTTGAGAGCGGACGATCTGGACGTGTGTCCATCAGAAAGAGTGAACATTATAAAGGTAGATACATTGTTTGTTCTCTATTCTCTATCAAAACATTTCATTTGCTAACTATGCCTATCAGTAGTTAGTGCCTTCAGTAGTTAGAATCCTTCATTTAGATGGCAGTATTGGCGCACACTGTATTGCAGTAGTTCGAGTGACGAGTTGTCTCAAATCTACAAGATGTCGAACCCTTGTTCTGTAAACGACGCTCTTGATAAAACCCCATGCACTGAAATCCAGCGGAGTCAGATCGGGAGATCGAGGGGTCCAGACAATGGCTCCCCCCCCCCCCCCCCTCTTCCGACCGAACATCCAAGTAGATACGTGGTAGCATCCTCGTGATAGATTGGGGGGAGGGGGAGTAGACGTTCTTGCCAGAAAATGACGTCGGGAGGCACCTGTTGAACTGCATAATTCGCCAATATGTCGAGATAGGTGCGCCCTGCCATTGTCGGGCATGCGCCGTGCGACTCAGTGCTGCCCCTGAAATGGTGATAATAGCACTTGGAGAATGTATCTGTCAATAGTGTATTTGCCCAACTACATAAAATATCGAGTTCTTTCGTTAGAAAGATTTGTTTGTGTATGCCACTAGCCCGGAAACTATGTATAAACTGTACGAAATAGAAATACGTGGAATACGTGTTATTAGATAAATCTTTGGCGATATACAAAATGCAGTTGGTAGGAGAATGACGAGTAACTAGATTACCAAAATATACTATTAGAATTAATGCAGAATTTTAGGCTAATCTGTTTAGAAATCTCTATCGAATGAATGAGAAGAGGCTAGCGAACAAAATATTGCTGTATTCATGAATAAACCAACAATAGAATGGATTACAAAAATAATTAATTAAATAGAAATAAAAAATTGTAGAACCGGAAAAAACAAAGAAAATTTTTGGGCATAAAATACTAAATTCAGAAAGATTTCGAGGAAGAATCAATAACGGATAAGGAAAAACATGGACAGAGAAAGGAAAAAACAATATAGGGAGAAGATGAAGGAATGCTGGATGAGTAGGAAACAGCTACTAACGAAGAGGAAGTGAAGCTGTTATGTGAGCCCAGCTGGTCAAAACGTAGATTAAAAAGAAACAATTGGCAAGAAATGTCGCAAGAGTATATGCGGACGTAACGGATCAAGTAACGCGAAGTTCAGTCTCAGTGGCTCGTAGGACGATGTCTGGCTCATGACGGAGAAACACTTTGATTCCCCTCTCCCTAGATGTCGCGCTTCGTGGATTTTCAACCGCCTTGCTGTGTCATCGGTAGATTATTTCCCCGCGAGCTTCCGGCCTCTGAGACTGAGCGGGACGCCATCAATTGTGATGCTAATGCTGAGGCGTCTCTTCAGGGAGGGCGTCCCACAGGGCTCGCGACTGAGGCCGCCGATCTCGTTCGGTTCGCATGTCGACGCCTTGTGCGTAGTTGGCCTTGGCTCACTTCTGCCTCCTTTTCATTCTTCCACCCACGAAGCCACTTTCATCTGAAGGGTTGTGTCGCAAGAGTGTCAACAGGGCCTGTGATATTCTCAGTGTAACTAAGTATTATGAATGAAACGCACACAACAGTGGCATAATATTCTACATTATGTATTTCACAAAACGGTTTTCGGTTGTTACGCCATCATCAGCTACAAAGACAAATATGTGGTGTTGTGAAATGTTTTATAGCAGGGGTCTCCAAACTGGAGACCCCTGCTGGCCGGACATCCCCGGTATCCGGCCCGCCAAATATTTGAGGTGGTACCTATACTGCCAACAATTGAGTTTCGAGGTCTATCGCGACCAATACACCGCGACATTATCGGAGCTCTATCTTTACAAAGCGGAAGGTCGTAGTTAAACTTGTGGCTATCCGCAGTAAACAGGCAGACCATTCTTCGTGCGATAGTGTGGAAAAAACAGAAAGAACGGTTAACAGACTAGTTCGGCGAAACAATTTTAACTAAAAAAATTCTTTGCGTTTTATTCTGCTCACGAATCTGGTGCAAGTCTTTCGAATGGACGCCACTTCGGCGACTAGCCTTTTGATTACGTTGTAAAATACATATAGAATGTGCAGTGATATACTTTTTTTGTCGGTGAAATTCGCCAGAATAAAATACGCCAGAATTTCGGTCACGTACGTCCACCAATCAAAATTATGTAATTAAATAAAAATCGTAGTTCGTTTCAGTGCTAGCTATTCCCACAACCTTAGATTTTTGCGATTTCATCTATCCTTTAGCCTTACATTACGGTGATCATGGAGTGCTAGGGTGCTTTAATCCCACTAGGTAGATCTTGGACCTTATGACTTCGTGGAGGAGTCAATGTAGCCCGCGAACTAAAAGGTTTGGAGACACCTGTTTTATAGGACCAAAGATTTTAAACTAGTGCATGTACAGAGTATCTCCACTTAAAAAGGTGAAAATGGTTAACGTCATATTTAGGAATAAAAAAGAGGATTCATTTCAGTGAAAATGCAATTAAGATTATTTAACTAAGATAAAATACGTGATCAATAACTACTTAACTATGAAACAAATTACAACAGTAATTGTTAGAAGAAAATAAACTGAACAATAAACGCAGCTGACATGTTTCAAGGGATGTTTGAACAAAATAATCTCGTCTTTAACAGGTTCTACATTACAAATACCTAGGATATACTAGTGAGATTAAGGAGGTAGGTGAAGCAGCTGTTATTTTACAAAGTAAAGTAAACTCCATAAAGATAGTATTCCAATTCATCCTGTTGTGTCTAGATTCTCAGCTACATGTTACAAATTAGCCAGGGAGTTAAATGATCTGATGAAGATGAAAACCTAATTTAAACCAGGTGATGGTGCTCGCAAGTTAGTTGACTTATTGAACAAGTTGAAAGACACCCAAATCTCTCACAGTGCTAGGCCAGTATTTTCGATTTCACCAATTTATTCAATAGTATTCCCGCACAGGAGTGCCTAAAAATTTTCACGGACTTACTAGATAAACCAGGAATTAAACATATTGTCACAAGTACCATAATGTTATTTCCGTTTCAATGGTAGGATATAAAAACAGTTGATCGGTCTAGCTTTGGGATTCCCTTTCAGTCCAGTCCCTGTTGAAATCTTCATGGATTTTGAAAAACAGTTTTTTCGAAAATAACCTGCTCTGTTCCAAGGCTGGATACTTGTTTAGGAATGTAGATGACGCATTGTGCTTATTGACAAGTACTACGAGACAACTTCAAAAATTCCTCAGTCAGCTAAATTCTAAATACAACAGTTTAAAATTCACATTGGAGTTTGGGGGTAACTAAATAAAGTATTTACATCCAACTGTAGACATCAGTCATCATATTCATACTTTCACGATTTATAGGAAACGTACCATCACAGATATTGTAATGCCAGCCAATTGTCAACGCCCAGTGACCTATAAATATGCTGCCTTTCATTCAATGATACATGCTATAATATCCGTCCCCACGAGTGAAGACAGTTTCTGAATGGAATAAAAGTAATCAGACAAATAGCATCAAACAGTGGCTGTCTTCCTACCTTGTTGAACTCCATGATGCACAAAAAGCAGAAACAACAGGATTGCTCTCTTCTTTAACCCATTCTCGACCCGCCACCTCAAGAAAGCAATAAATGGTGCACAGTCCCATATGGACACCTATTGCCCAATGGTAAACACAGCATTTCATCTTTGTAAAAGGGTGTAATATACAAAATCATTTGTAACTGTGGTAAATTCTATGTAGTTCAGTCCGGCAGAGCAATATTCACCCACTTGAAGGAACATCATAGAAGTTGGACACTTAAAGGAAACTGCTTTTGCTGACCATCTGCTTAAAGACGGCCATTGTTACGAGATGTAACATGAAGTGTTACATAACATTCGTAAATGAAGGACGATGAACAGCTTCCCACTGTTGAAGAGCAATTCAGGGATGGCGATTGCATCTTTCAACACGATCGAGCACCTGTTCATAATGCTCGGCCTGTGGTGGAGTGGTTACACGAAAATAACATCCCTGTAATGGACTGACCAGCTCAGAATTTTGACCTTAATCCTATAGAACTCCTTTGGGATATTTTGGAACGCCGACTTCCTGCTAAGCCTCACCAACCGACATAGATACCTCTCCTCAGTGCAGCACTCCGTGAAGAATGGGCTGCCATTCTCCAAGAAACCTTCCAGCACCTAATTGAACATACTCCTGCGAGATTGGAAGCTATCACATATTTATTCGCTGACGATGTTGTTGTCTACAGACAGTTCTCGTTAAATGTAGATAAATGTAAGAAAATTTACGTAACAAAGAAAATGAACCCGACAGTACGCAAAAAGATAATGAGTGTTGAGCGCGTCACAACTTACCAGCACTTAGGAACAGAAAGAGATAAGAAACAGGAACATCACGTGAAATCACTGTTACCGGAGTTAAATGGAGGACTCAAGAGCTGAAAGGGTCCTGGGAGGCTGCAACGCATATGTAAAGCATGTGGCGTACAAGAAGGTAGTGCGATCAATTCTAAAGTATGGTACCATTGTGTGGAGTCATTATGAGGCACAACTGGCACATGAGAAGAATGTTTCGCGAGTGCCGAGGCTGTGAACGACGGAAATAAGAGGCAGATAGTGCTTGATACTTCTAAATCAATACTTTCAACTAAATGCAGGAAATAAATACCACCAGGTCACTTTCGGACGTTTCTAAAGGTCACCCTTCTCATCCCAATCCCCTCCTCTGGCGGTAGTTGCAGTATTTTTATACAAATAATCAGTCAGGTACATACCAAAATTGGTTGGTAGCGCTGGAGACGTTCTTGAGTTACGCTTTTATGTCAACCGTTCTCACCACAAATCTTTAGCTACAGGTGTGCTAGGTCCGTCTTACAGCCACAGTACATTTTTACAGATAGCAAGTAATGTGTGCCAGTTTCGATAAAAACTGTTACTGGCGTTGCAGAGAGATGCTGATATGTCACTGTATTTGTACCCCTCTCCTCTACCCGCAACTGTAAGGTTGAAACATCATCGTGACTGTTACCAGTAACTGTAGCGACACCGAAAACTACACTCCTGGAAATTGAAATAAGAACACCGTGAATTCATTGTCCCAGGAAGGGGAAACTTTATTGACACATTCCTGGGGTCAGATACATCACATGATCACACTGACAGAACCACAGGCACATAGACACAGGCAACAGAGCATGCACAATGTCGGCACTAGTACAGTGTATATCCACCTTTCGCAGCAATGCAGGCTGCTATTCTCCCATGGAGACGATCGTAGAGATGCTGGATGTAGTCCTGTGGAACGGCTTGCCATGCCATTTCCACCTGGCGCCTCAGTTGGACCAGCGTTCGTGCTGGACGTGCAGACCGCGTGAGACGACGCTTCATCCAGTCCCAAAAATGCTCAATGGGGGACAGATCCGGAGATCTTGCTGGCCAGTGTAGTTGACTTACACCTTCTAGAGCACGTTGGGTGGCACGGGATACATGCGCACGTGCATTGTCCTGTTGGAACAGCAAGTTCCCTTGCCGGTCTAGGAATGGTAGAACGATGGGTTCGATGACGGTTTGGATGTACCGTGCACTATTCAGTGTCCCCTCGACGATCACCAGTGGTGTACGGCCAGTGTAGGAGATCGCTCCCCACACCATGATGCCGGGTGTTGGCCCTGTGTGCCTCGGTCGTATGCAGTCCTGATTGTGGCACTCACCTGCACGGCGCCAAACACGCATACGACCATCATTGGCACCAAGGCAGAAGCGACTCTCATCGCTGAAGACGACACGTCTCCATTCGTCCCTCCATTCACGCCTGTCGCGACACCACTGGAGGCGGGCTGCACGATGTTGGGGCGTGAGCGGAAGACGGCCTAACGGTGTGCGGGACCGTAGCCCAGCTTCATGGAGACGGTTGCGAATGGACCTCGCCGATACCCCAGGAGCAACAGCGTCCCTAATTTGCTGGGAAGTGGCGGTGCGGTCCCCTACGGCACTGCGTAGGATCCTACGGTCTTGGAGTGCATCCGTGCGTCACTGCGGTCCGGTCCCAGGTCGACGGGCACGTGCACCTTCCGCCGACCACTGGCGACAACATCGATGTACTGTGGAGACCTCACGCCCCACGTGTTGAGCAATTCGGCGGTACGTCCACCCGGCCTCCCGCATGCCCACTATACGCGCTCGCTCAAAGTCCGTCAACTGCACATACGGTTCACGTCCACGCTGTCGCGGCATGCTACCAGTGTTAAAGACTGCGATGGAGCTCCGTATGCCACGGCAAACTGGCTGACACTGACGGCGGCGGTGCACAAATGCTGCGCACCTAGCGCCATTCAACGGCCAACACCGCGGTTCCTGGTGTGTCCGCTGTGCCGTGCGTGTGATCATTGCTTGTACAGCCCTCTCGCAGTGTCCGGAGCAAGTATGGTGGGTCTGACACACCGGTGTCAATGTGTTCTTTTTTCCATTTCCAGGAGTGTATGAACTGGATACCAATATCGGTCGCTATCGAATATATTTATGTTTCATATGTCTTCACTTCCACCTCCCATCCCTAGATGTGGCCGGTGTATGTTACACTGTTACCCCAGTCCCCCTTCCCCGGAATTTTAGTGCAAATAATGAAGTATACAAAAAATTAGATTAAATTTGATTCAGACGTTCCTGAGTTAAGCTTCTGTGTCATTCTCCTTTTATCCCCCCCCCCCCCCCCCCAATCGCTATGGGTGGTCATCGCAGTCTGATGAATAGTAAAAGTAGTTAGTTAGTTTCATGTTCCGTGAATCATTCGTACGATTAATTTTACTGATGCGTAGTGAATCATTTTACATTCACCTCGCGCATTCATATGTAAATATGGCTACAGTTGATCATCTTTTTTTTCGTTCGGTTGTGGATAAATGTTTCCATCACATCTTGCACATTAAAAAAATTATAAATTCTTCAGCGGAATAGAAAGAGTTGTCAAAAAGAACCTTTTTCAATTTATTTACAAACTTAACTTTACTGTCGGTCAGACGTCGTTGAGTAAGTGATAAAAACTTTCGATCGCAGCTTTGTGTACTTTTTTTTCTAAAGACACTTTAATATTATATCGTATTTAATGAATATCATTTTTTCTTCTGGAATTGTAATTACATTCTTTATCGTTCCGTTTGAACTGCAGTATGTCATTTACAATAAACTTCGTGAAGGAGTAAATATACTGGGAAGCAATACTGAGGTTTCGTAACCCCTTGAAACAGATGTCTAAAAGACGGTAGTGGATGGGTACCACACACCATTAACACAATACTTTTCTGAACAATGAAGATTTTCTTTCTTAAAGATGAGTTACTCCAGAACAATATTCCATTAGACATCATTGAATGAAAATACGCAAAATTTGTCAAATTACTGATTTATCTCTTCCCAAGATTTACAATTAGTCGAAGCGCAAATGTGCCTGAAGTAAGTTGTTGTGGGAGTGAGAAAATGTGTCTTTCCTAGTTTAAATTCTCATCAGTATGGACACCTAGAAACGGATAGAAAACGAAGAAAGAAATATTAATTTTTAGAGCTCCACTTCAGTAGCTAAAAATGGAACTTAACACGATCACTTTGTTGTCCGTGTGTCTGTCTGCCTGTCCAGCTGTTAATACCCCCTCTTCTCATGAAAAGATAGAGGTTTCCAGTTGAAACTTATGTCAGGTACTAAAGTCTACAATCCCTTGGCGGTGTAAAAAATTTCAGCTTATTTGTCAATGCAATCCAGAGACACGGGCACTTATGCGACACTTTTTGATACTTGAAAAAATCGACCAAGAAAAACCAGTGTGCTGCGTCTCGTTGACCGAGAGCCATAAGATAGGGCAAGAAACAAGGTTTCACAGTAAAAGTGAACGAAAATATCCAAATATTTCAGATTTGTTGTTACATCACATAAAATAAATATTTTTGGGCATTCGTTGTCCGCCTGTAAAGACCCTCTTTTCCTAGGAACGGGTAGAGGTTTTTAAGCTGCAATTTATGTGAAATACTAGGATTTACTTTACCTTGGTGGTGTAAATAATTTAAGCTTCTAAGTTAATGCGATCATACATGTCACATACTTTTCTACTCGCGAACTCATTCATGGAAACCTATAGACGAATTTCTTACACAGATGTCAGGCCTGGTGGTTTAGTGTGCCTATACACCGAGAAGTTACGGAATCGGATCTCGGATGTGATGTGAAGAGTCGCCACAAACAGAACAGCGTTCGGGTTCCATGTTAAACTATGGGTCCTCCTTGCCCGGTTGTATAACTGGGGTAGGTTAGGGATGCGTAAATCACTCATGTGACAGCCAGTGGAAAGCGTAGCACACCAGGTCATTGAGCCACACGGAATTATTGTTGTTATTATTATTATTATTATTATCTGTTTAAGTAATTAAGTTCGTACAGAACCCGAAGAACGTGAGTGCTACTCGCACTTGTCCGGTTTTTAAACGCTACATTTAATTTCACGTGTTATTTTATGCATAAGGTGCATTACGAATTAGAAAGCGAATGTTTAATCGCAGTTGTATTCAACTCCGTTTAGCTACGTGAAAATACGGCCCTTACTGCATTCCATATGGCGGTATCGAGACTAAAAGCAACGCTCAAAAACTAAATAAATAAACTAAAGAGAGATAATATTTTATTTAGAAAATAATCGTTCAGAACAATCTCATAAATGGTATGCTGCACATGGTTCTTAACCCTTGCTGCTGCGGCAGTGTATGTACGTCATGCTGTGCCATTCCCCAGGTGCTCTGGAGGCGTGTGTGGGTGTGCTGCTTGGGTTTTCCAGCAGTGCTGTGGACGTCTGAACGCGTCCTGGATGGCCGACCTGCTGCGGCGAGTTACTTGTATGAAAATGTTCAAATGTGTGTGCATTCCTAAGGGAGCAAACTGCTGAGGTCATCGGTCCCTAGAATTACTCACTACTTAGAGTAACTTACGCTAAGAACAACACACACACCCATGCCCGAGGGAGGACTCGAACCTGCGTCGGAAAAGGCCGCGCAATCCGTGACACGACTTCTCCATCCGCGCGGCGACTTCGCGTGGCTTTCTTGCATATCTCGATGAATTAAAAAAGTTTCGAGTATTTATAATACAACATATATGCTCCATTTCTTGCTGTCATTTACAAAAAAAAAAAAACTCGTTTCGGTATCTGGAATTCTTTCGAATTATGACGATTATCATCACCTCATGATTTGCGATGCGCGAGGACGTGAAGGGGCGTGTCGCGCGCATCTGCTCTTTGGATATAAGACCCATTAACTCGACAACTAAATGAGATACCCTTTTGCCCTCGATTTTAAATAACATTTGGGTATCTTATGTGCATTTCATTGAGTGCAGTGTATGGGCTAAAATTACCCATAGGCTTTTTCACCTCTACAAAATCATTAAAATTTCGTGCAATGTTTTAGTTAATTTGATGCAATGCAGTCAGTACGGCGGATAACGAAAAGTATTTCAGTTCTTTATCGAGTGAAGATAGACTGTAAGGTGTGCAAAAGTCGAAGTTTTACACGTAATAATTGTTTCGAAAAATCGAATGATAAGTATTTCAAATCGGACAGAACGCCGTGTCTCAGCACACGCCCAGCATTTGGCGAGCAGTACAGCCATAAAAAAAGCCGCCTCAGCACGGAGATGGAAAGAGCTCGTCTGTAGCAGAGGAAGGGTCAAGATGGTACTTTTTCGTTAGTTACCACGTTCACTGGGATAAAAAAAAGAGTAGCTGGATATCATCATCTTACCATCGCAGGAAGCCAGATTCTGGAAATATGAACGTTGTGACGCACTAACGTCGAGTCTGGAATTGCAGCTCGCGGCCCCTGGAACCGGTAGCGGACCTGCTCCCTCGTGGCTTTTCTAGGGACCAGGGCGTCCGCCGAGCCAAGTAATAAGGCCGCGGCGCGGTGTGTGCGCGTTTTTAATATGCAAGTGTCTCGGCCGGGCCGCAGACGGCTGCCGGCCGGCAGACGCGGTTAATTAAGCGGACCGCGATGACGCATGTTTACCCTGCCCTGCCCTGGCCTGGCCACGGACTGTTTGGAAAACCTGCTCCTCGTCGTCCCCGTAATTGAGAAGGGCGCGCTGAATTTTTAAATTTCATAACCCGTAGCGACGGCCGGCAGTCTTTGTTCCGCAAGGCGGCGCCCAGCCGCGTCGGATGTGGCGCTGCTGCCCACCCTGTCCAGGCCGCGCCGAAGGGGGCGCTGTAGAGTCAGCGTCCTGCTCAGCGAGTTCGCGGCGTCTGAGGGCGGCGAAATGAGTGTGGTAGCCACTACGAATGCCGGAAATTTGCCACGCCGGACATTTGCCACACTTGCCCCTTCGCCAGGTAGCGATCCCTCAGCTAAGCGACGCCCTTCCTCGTATTTCTATCCGCGTTCAAACCGCCGTCTCCACATCTTACTCGATACAACCAGTACGTAAGGGACCTTCTTCTTCGACATCTTAGCGAGATACAGAGCTTCTTTACCGAAATCGAAATATTTATATCTTTCGGGAAACGAAAGCCATTCCGACGATTATGTCGGCATGTAATTAGTTCTGCCAAGTATAAATATAGACCCCTCTATCTGTACGGTTGGAAGAGCAGTTGAACGGAACTGAACGGAATGGACAGTGTCTTGAAAGGAGGATATAAGATGAACATCAACAAAAGCAAAACGACGATAATGGAATGTAGTCGAATTAAGTCGAGTGATGCTGAGGGAATTAGATTAGGGAATGAGGCACTTAAAGTAGTAAAGGAGTTTTGCTATTTGGGGAGCAAAATAACTGATGATGGTTGAAGTAGAGAAGATATAAAATGTAGACTGGTAATGGCAAGGAAAGCGCTTCTGAAGAGGAGAAATTTGTTAACATCGAGTATAGATTTGAGTGTCTGCAAGTATTTATATGGAGCGTAGCCATGTATGGAAGTGAAACATGGACGATAAATAGCTTGGACAAGAAGAGAATAGAAGCTTTCGAAATGTGGTGCTACAGAAGAATGCTCAAGATTAGATGGGCAGATCACATAACTAAAGATGAAGTGCTGAATAGAATTGGGGAGAAGAGGAGTTTGTGGCACAACTTGACAAAAAGAAGGGACCGGTTAGTAGGACATGTTCTGAGGCATCAAGGGATCACAAATTTTAGCATTTGAGGGCAGCGTGGAGGATAAAAATCGTAGAGGGGTGACCAATAGATGAATACACTAAGCAGATTCAGATGGATGTAGGTTGCAGTAAGTACTGGGAGATGAAGAAGCTTGCACAGGATGGAGTGGCATGGAGAGCTGCATCAAACCAGTCTCAGGACTGAAGACCACAACAACAACAACATCTGTACGGTAGCTTCCTTTCACGCTTACTGATTGCGATAGAAACAGTCCATCGCCATGGGAACGACAAGAAAGGAACGCTGTAAAGATAATGCGAACTTACGCTAATCATTTCTTTTTGATCGCTGCATTTGTGCCTACTTTAATTACTACAATTGCATGCCCGAAGGACAATAAAGAAAGAAGAAATGGGTATGTGAATGTTTGAAAAGAAGGACGACATACTCGATATTAATTTACTATCTAAAATCCGATATCTCTTGCGGCGAAACACTACTTAATAAGGTGTAGTGGGACAATGTTCAAAACATGACTGAAAGTGCGTTCATAAACAGAGATAAGAACATCTATGATTGACATGTCATCTAAAGTCGACGTACAATTTTAAAATGTTAGAAATAAGTAAATGAAGTAATACAGAATGCTATGCTTGTAACGTACGTTGTTGTTTTACATTGTTTAGCTCTGGTATTTACAGGGTCACAGAGAAAGCATCCTAGGTTTTGGAGGGAAAAGCCGTAGTTGTAATGATCTCCACTACAACAGAAACAAGAAGCACAACTTAAGGAAAAATAATGTAATGTGTGTTCCAGCTCACAAGCGACATTGAAGCAGATAGTTCCTGTGACTTAGTATGGACAGAGGTTATATTCGACAACCGCAATAAACTAATAACTGGCACTTTTTACCGACCCCCGGTCTCAGATGAAACAGTTGCTGAACATTTCAAAGAAAACTCGAATCACATCGCAAATAGGTACGCTAGTCATACAATTATAGTTGGCAGTGACTTCAATCTACTTTCCGTTTGTTGACAAAAATAAATTTTCAGGCCATACTGTAGATACAAAAAACTTCCATAATTGTTCTAAATGCTTTTTATAAAATTATTTTGAACAATTAGTTCACGAGGCCATTCAAATTGTAAATGGTTACGAAAACACACTTGACCTCTTAGCCACAAATAATCCTGAGCATCACGACGGGTACAGGGATTAGTGAACACACAGTCGTAGCGAGGCTCAGTTCCGTGACAAAGAAATTCACCAAAACTAAACGCGAAATATATATATTTCTAAAAGCGACTAAATATTCGGTTGACGTCTTTGTAAGAGACAGTCTCCAATCCTTCCAAACTATGTAAGTGAAGACCATATGTGGCTTAAGTTGAAAGAAATGGTATCAACAGCACTCAAGAGATTGATACCAAATAAATTAATATCAGACGTAACTGATCCCCCATGGTACACAAAACACGACAGAAAGCTGCTGCAGGTGCACCGAAAAAGGCACGTATTATTTAGACGAGCGCAAAATCTCCAAGATTGGCGAAGTTTTACTGTGGCTCGAAATTTTGTGCGGATTTTAATGCGAGATGCATTTAATAGTTTCCACAACGAAACTCTCTCTAGAAATGTGGCGAAAAATCCATCGAGATTCTGGTCCTATGCTAAGAAAAGCAGCGGAAAGTCTCGGTAAGTACCTTTACTGAGGGTCGGGCGGCGAGTGAGGAGGAGGAGAAGGGGGAGGGGGAGACAAGTGACCCAACCCTTCGGAGCAGGTAAAATCGTGTCAAATGTCCGGCGTGGCAAATGTCCGCACAATAGCCATTACATTCTAAACCAACCTAAACGCTACTGTGCGGCGCTACGGTCGTACAGGTTCTCCGTTGGTCGGTTGGTTGATTTGAGGGAGGGGACCAAACAGCGAGGCCATCGGTCCCGTCGGATTAGGGAAGGATAGGGAAGGGAGTCGGGATTGGGGAAGCAAGTCGGCCGTGTCCCTTTGAGGAACCATCAACCATCCTGGCATTTGCTTAGAATGATTTAAGGGATTCAGGGAAAACCTAAATCAGGATGGCCGGACGCGGGTTTGAATCGCCATCCCCCACAACGCAAGTCCAGTGTCCAAACCATGGTGAAAGGTCTCTGTTGGATTCCTTTCATGATAATTTCATAAAACTGTTGTCATTTACGGCATACATTCCACTTCCAAATTTACTGTGGTGTTTCAGACAACATCAGGGAGGAGACTGAGCAGTGGAACGTGTTACTTTTACACATAAACAAGAACGATCTGTCACACTACTACACTTTAAAAGACAGTTATATGTAATTCATGTCACACAGTCTCATATGGAACTTACATCCGCTTTCTTTTGTACACTGTATATGATAAGATACTGTCATCCCCCTTCCCTTCTGTGTGAAAGAATGAATGAGCAAATGTATTTCTAGTTGCATGCTTGATGGTAGGAGACAAGCTTGCTTGCTAGAGAACAGTGGGACCAACGTCGTAACAGGTGGCTACGCTTTATAAAAGCAAAGAGGTTTCTACTCTTAGTATGGTCCTGTCCATCCCTTGTCATGTTGGTATAGGAAGCTGCCTCTCTGGTCACTTCCGTTTCTATCTGTGAGGTACCCTCCGTAGGGGCCCACGCCAGTGTGTCCGCGGCGAGTGTCTGAAGTGGTAAGCTCTCTGGCTAAGCGCGTCTCTGCTAAGTCCGTAGGACAATGGATTTCTTAAGTTCAGCCGAACTGAAAATTTAATCACCTTTATTTCAGGTTTAGCTCTAAAATATCTAATGTTATCTTAAATTGCAAAGCAGTGTAATTCGAGTGTGAAGTTCAGAATATCTTCCAGTAGTTGCTTTGTCACTACTTTGTGAGTAAAGTGGAACCACGTGTGGATGTTCTGTAACTCTAACTAAGATCATCAATCTTAAATGCGAATGTGCGTGAGATTATAACGTCTCGTCTTGACAATATTTTTCAATACAGCAACTTTTCTTTATGTTCAACTCACGTGGGGTGTACTTTGAGAGACCAGTACCACGTGCTTACACAACTGTTTGACCCATTAGGTTAATAGTAAGACGATAGTAACCAGTTCGAGGTTTTTCTTTTGTAATTTGCGTTTCGATGTAATTTATGTTAATTATCAAAATTATTGTGGAGTTACACTCTTTGTGTAAACCAAGTTGACCACGTGAAGCATGTAGTGTAACCATCAAAATAGCCCTCAGCTATTCTTTCTGGAAGATTTCACAGAGACTTAGTATGAATTTAGTATACCAGTGTGTGGTAATTTCATGACGGACAGGATTGCGCTACGAACGTAACTTCTTTGGGTGAAAATTGAATTGGTTGGTTGTGGTTAATTTCCTCTTGCATATGTTTCAATGATCTTCGTGTGTTATTTTATGAATTCAGTGCTGTATGCAGTCTCCCAATCTTGGCTCCATATTTGATTTGTTCCGTAAGATTACATACTCACATTTTCACAATCCTAAATAAGGAACCAGTTTAGTTATGAATCAAGTTTAATATGCTGAAATTTTAACGTAACAATGATCAATGTTAAAATAAATGTCCAAATATAAACTGATTTATTTCTTTTTATTTAAATTGTCTTTTCATACATATATCACCGGTTATCGTAAGATGACTACTGAAAGATTATAATTACTGATAGTCTGGTTGGGAATTTGGTAAGCTAGACTGGATACCTGATAAAAAACAGTTGCTCAGTAATGCAAGGTTAACTTCCCCAGATAGCTCACAGCTTTTAACCCGCTTTTATGGTCTTGAATATCAACACCGCTTTCAGGACAAACTAATGCATCAACATTACAATGGCGCCATTTCACTCGGTACGTTCTCCGTCGAAAGCCGGCGTCCCATGATCAAGTAAAGGCTATGAATATGACGATAATTTCATTTGATCTCTCACAAGAGCGCGTTCTGTTCAATAGCACGCAGCAGTTACTACATAGGGTGCCAACATCAGGCGCTCTACACGCCAGGCGCCTTCACTTCCGATCTGTCGCCACGCAGATGGCGCTTGTAAACGGAAGCCTATTTATACACTACTGGCCACTGAAATTGATACACCACGAAGATGACGTGCTACAGACACGAAATTTAACGGACAAGAAGAAGATGCTGTGATATGCAAATGATGAGCTTTTCAGAGCATTCACACAAGGTTGGCACCAGTGGCGACACCTACAACGTGCTGACATGAGGAAAGCTTCCAACCGATTTCTCATACTCAAACAGCAGTTGACCGGCGTTGCCTGGTGAAACGTTGTTGTGATGCCTCGTGTAAGGAGGAGAAATGCGTACCATCACCTTTCCGACTTTGATAAAGGTCGGATTGTAGCCTAACGCGATTGCGGTTTATCGTATCGCGACATTGCTGCTCGCGTTGGTCGAGATCCATTGACTGTTAGCAGAATATCTAATCGATGGGTTCAGGAGGGTAATACGGAATGCCGTGTTGGATCCCAACGGTCTCGTATCACTAGCAGTCGAGATGACAGGCATCTTATCCACATGGCTGTAACGGATCGTGCAGCCACGTCTCGATCCCTGAGTCAACAGATGGGGACGTTTGCAAGACAACACCCATCTGCACAAACAGTTCGATGACGTTTGCAGCAGTATGGACTATCAGCTCGGAGACCATGGCTGCGGTTATCCTTGACGCTGCATCACAGGCAGGAGCGCCTGCGATGGTGACCTCAACAACGAACCTGGGCACACGAATGGCAAAACGTCATTTTTTCGGATGAATCCAGGTTCTGTTTACAGAATCATGATGGTCGCATCCGTGTTTGGCACATTAGAAGCGTGTATTCGTCATCGCCATAGTGGCGTATCACCCGGCGTGATGGCATGGGGTGCCATTGGTTACACGTCTCGGTCACCTCTTGTTCGCATTGACGGCACACTGTACAGTGGACGTTATATTTCAGATTTGTTACGACCCGTGGCTCTACCCTTCATTCGATCCCTGCGAAACCCTACATTTCAGCAGGATAATGCACGACCGCATGTTCCAGGTCCTGTACGGGACTTTCTGGATACAGAAAATGTTCGACTGCTGCCCTGGCCAGCACATTCTCCAGATATCTCACCAATTGAAAACGTCTGGTCAATGGTGGCCGAGCAACTGGCCTTTCACAATACGCCAGTCACTAGTCTTGATGAACTGTAGTATCGTGTTGAAGCTGCATAGGCAGCTGTAGTTGTACACGCCATCTAAGCTCTGTTTGACTCAATGCCGAGGCATATCAATGCCGTTATTACGGCCAGAGGTGGTTGTTCTGGGTGCTGATTTCTCAGGATCCATGCACCCAAACTGCGTGAAAATGTAATTGCATGTCAATTCTGGTATAATATATTTGACCAGTGAATACCCGTTTATCATCTGCATTTCTTCTTGGTGTAGCAATTTTAATGGCCAGTAGTGTACTTCCGCCACAAGACATTCAAATGGTCCCTCCACCCACCGCTACTTATGTTGGCCTCCGCAGAGGGCGTTGATACCTTCGACTACTCTCTGCTTTCGCCAAGATCGCAGAAGCAAGGTTATTCCGCCGCTTGCGGACAAATGCAGATGCGCAGCTACACTGGTCCAGTTAGTTGTGGTTCACCACTTCCATTTCGTCAACAGTTGGCGCACAGTTAGCGCCAAACGATGCCTATCATCAGTTGCCGTCGTTGCAGTGAGCAAAGAGTGATCGTCGGACAATAGCCGCTGAATGTGTAGGTGATATTCAGTTCCCAGAAACGAAACTCAAAGCCATTAGATACAGCAGTCCAAACTGAACTTCATAGAAGACCAAGAGATGCGTTTACAATTGCGAATGTTGTTAGAGTCCAAATGCACAATATACTGGTGACAATGAAAATTTGTGCCGGACCGGGAGTTGAACTCGTATTTCCCGCTTTACGTGAGAGGTTACCTTAAGCGCCTCTGCCATCCGAGCACGCCTCCAGGACTGATCCAAACTTTCATACTATATGTAAATTGAAGGTGGAGAGGGTAAGAAAGGAAAGGAAAGGGAGGGGATCACTGCTGTCAGCTGCATCGGGAAATTACGCGGAATCAACGGCGACGAATGAAAATGTGGACCGGACAGGGATTCGAACCTGGAATCTCCTACTTACTAGGCAGGTGCGTTAACCACTGCGCTATCCGGAACACGACGCTATCGAAACTGCGCGGACTGTCCCCACACGCCTCACATTCCCACCGAGCACAACCTGTCCACGGTTCCTGTCCATTTCCTCCATATCCGCTCTCTGAGATTCCCACAGGACATCGGACGTATTTGTGCATTCGCTCTGAAGAATGTGGATCCATTCTGCAGCTAGGCTAATCAAATTACATGAATCCGTGAAGTCTGTCCTTTCGGACATTACCAAAAGAACAGAAACCATGCATTCATATAGACTTCCGTATGTCACTGCGTGTTTACGACCTGCACTCGCTCAACTGCTGTGATTCCCGCATAGGTTGTCTTTATTGTCACTGCATGCATGCATGTATGAAGGACATTGCAGGGTACATAGTAAAAACACAGGCACTGCAATCTAGTGTCTGATGCCAACACAAGGTCGCGACAATAATCATAGGTCTCTGCCTGAGCGTGAACCACAACAATTGTGCGAGTACAGGACGTGGATACGCCGTGACATACGGAAGTTTGGGCCACTCCTGGAGGCGTGCTTCGATGCCCGAATCGGTTAAAGCGGCCACTCACATAAAGTGGGATATCTAGGTTCAAGCCCTGGTCTGAAACAAATTTTACGTGTCACCAATGCAGTCTGCGGCTGGAGTCTAATCATACGTAGAACTGCCAATACATTTCCTGTATTACTTACGCCTGTCGATCACAGCAGTACCTGTTGTTCAGACATCGTAAGTAGGCTGTTTAGGTTTATATGTTGGTAACGCCATGTAGCGCTCTATATGAGAACACTGACTGTGCTGTGTGCAGTCTGTGGCCGGTTTGCATTGTTGGAATCTGCTATTGTAGTGTTGGGCAGTTGGCTGTTAACAGCGCGTAGCGTTGCGCAGTTGGAGGTGAGCCGCCAGCAGTGGTGGATGTGGGGAGAGAAATGGCGGAGGTTTGAGAGCGGATGATCTGTACAGAGAGAGTAAATTTGTAAGACTGAATGTCATGAACTGATATATATATTATGACTTTTGAACGCTATTAAGGTAAATACATTGTTTGTTCTCTATCAAAATCTTTCATTTGCTAACTATGCCTATCAGTAGTTAGTGCCTTCAGTAGTTTGAATATTTTATTTAGCTGGCAGTAGTGGCGCTCACTGTATTGCAGTAGTTCGAGTAACGAAGATTTTTGTGAGGTAAGTGATTCATGACAGGTATAGGTTATTGTTAGTTGGGGCCATTCTTTTGTAGGGATTTTTGAAAGTCAGATTACGTTGCGCCAAAAATATTGTGTGTCAGTTTAGTGATGATCAGAATAAGTAAAGAGAGAAATGTCTGAGTACGTTCAGTTTTGCTCAGCTGTTTGAAAAGCAAGCAACGTAAGAGGTTTTCCAGCACAGTCATTCATAAATTTTTCTAAGGGGACGTTTCAACATACTTGTATGTACATCGAAATAACATGGGCACTGTAGTATAGTGGACTTCACAGATTAGACAGTTCTCATTCATTGTGTTAGGTTACATTAGCATATAGCATACGAAGGAAGAAATAATAAAATATACCAATGCAAAGAGGACACAAATGTTGAACTTTCAGTATACTGAGTAAGAACGGAAATTTGTGCCAGGCAGACATTCGAATGCCGATTTCGGAAGTCTGAAAATAATAGGGATAGAATAAAGGGGACGAAATGTTACAACTTGTACAGAAACCAGACTGCAGTTTGAGATGTGGCAATGGTACGGGTGTTCACAGTGCAGTCTCATTGTACTCCTCGTCCATTATTGTGTAAATTGAAATAATTATAGAAGAACTGGGGAAGTAGAAGTATGTCCAGCCATATAGAGAATTTTAATTTTATTAGAATAATGTAGGTGAAAACCGCAACCCTATCCGATAAGCGGATCGCGAGATATTTACGTTTTAATTTAGCTGGTCGGTCTCAATTCAGGTGTGAGCCACGGGAGTGGGCTCCGCCAGTGCCAAGGAGCGGGGCGGTGTTCACTGAGAAACGCAAGCCAGCGGCGCGCGGGCGCAGCCACCTCTTCTTGAAGATTCTAAGGCTGGCGGATGGGTACGAAATGTGTCCTAAACCACAAATACTACGTAGTTCGCAGCAGCGGCGACCCCTTCTTTCCGAACGGTCGGATGAGTCCACGGTAACATGGAAAGGGAGAGAGATAGGAGACCCTGATTACATTAGGGACTGTAATAGTTAAGAGAACAGGTAAAACTCTGGCATATATCATTCTGAAAGGGTCTCATTGGGAGATATCGTCGGAAGGTATTCTAATATAAAAAAGACATGCACAATTTTTAAAGGTAGTAGTGTGACGTAATTTTCGCCCTGGTAGGGCAGCAGACAGGACGACGCCATTGTTCGAGGAGAAAGAGGCAGGGGGTCTGAACCGAGCAGACGGATCGAGAGGCGGCTCCGCAGTTATGGCAAAATAAGCTTTGTCTTCGAGCATATTAGACAAATAATTTTGTCACTAATCAAGCCGTGTAGGAAATGCATTTGTTTCCTGATTCTTTGTTTTAAAAAAAGAATACTCAGGGGCTTAGACGATGTTAGACAGTGCGCAAAGGCTTTGCCAGTTGCGACGCCGTTGCTACACAGCAGCTAAGTTGGCGTCATTACTGCTCCGCTGTGTGCTGTCTAAGTGTTGAGGATTTGTTGTAGCTGCTGATCATTTGGTTGCGACAGGTAAAAATTTATTATTTTTCGTTCAAAGCGAAAGTGCAAGTATTCCCAAAACCACCCTGGCTGTGTGTGGCATTAAAACCCGCGTGGCAGGTACAACCGAGTAAAATGGTAACAGATTATTACTGTGCCTTCTGGTGCAAAGTAACTTGTTTTGCATGTCGGTAGTTTCGGGCTTAGAGGTAAAAGATACGTTCACGAGTGCACTGTGAATTCTGATCGAAGCAGCTGGAACTTTGTGGCACTGTTGTAACGAATGTACACATACGAAACTGGAGGGCACTGGGTCTCGAAAATGTATCTAGATTTTACCACATTTGTCTGTCCTTTCCTTACGAGGGTATTCTCTTCTCAAAGTATTATTTTCGTGGTACGTTCGTACTCAGAATTTACAGTCTGTTGTGTAACGTGCAGGCAGTTGTCCTGTGGATAAGTGAAGTACGTTTGACAGATGTAGATGATGCGTTTGGACTATAAATTTGCAGAAAGACAAAGCTAGGTCTGCTAAGGACGTGATTCACAAAGCCCTAAAAAGTTTGTGCGGTCGTTATGTCCTCGCGTCATTTACCGATATGTTTTAATTTGGTGTAGACGAAAAAGGTAACAAGACAAATTCACTT
Organism: Schistocerca piceifrons; assembly: GCF_021461385.2. Lineage (NCBI taxonomy): Eukaryota > Metazoa > Arthropoda > Insecta > Orthoptera > Acrididae > Schistocerca > Schistocerca piceifrons. The sequence continues at coordinate 532,874,264 of NC_060144.1, read as the reverse complement.
TAAAATGCGAGAGGGAGGAGCGACTAGGCTACAAGTGATAAAGAATCGATGGACATGAAAAAAAGAGTTGAAGGACATGAAAGAAAGTTATTGAGAAAGAAATGAGAGTGTTGTAGCCTATGCCCAATGTTATTGACTCTGTATCTTGAGCAAGGAAACCAGTGAGATATTGAGAAAGAAAATTAAAGTTCGGGGAGAAGAAATAAAAACTTTGTGGTTTACCAGTGACAATGTAATTCTGACACAGAGTGCTGTGGACTTTGACGATCAGTTGAATGGAACGGATAGTGTCTTGAAAAGAGATTATAACATGGATATCAACAAAGGTGAAACAACGCTAATGGAATATAGTCGAATTAAATCAGACGATGCTGAAGGAATTAGATTAAGAAATGAGACACTCAGAGTTGTAGATGATATTTACTATTTGGGCAGCAAAATAATTGTCAATGGCCAAGCTACGGAGGATACAAAATGAAGACTGGCTATAGCAAGAAATCATTTCTAGAAGTCATTTCTGAATGGAATGTATTTGTCAGGAGTGAAACGTGAACAATATGCAGTGGAGACAAGAAGAGAGTAGAAGCTTCTGAAATGAGGTGTCACTGAATAATGCTGAATATTAAGTATACATCGAACAACAAATGAGGAGCTACTGAATCGCTCTGAGGAAAAAAGAATTGGATGACACAATTTGGTTAAAAGAAGGGACTGCTTGATAGGATGTATCATGAAGTAATAAGGGATCGCCAGTGTAGTAATTGAGGGAAGTGGGTGGCGGAGACAAAAGGATGAATACACCAAGCAAGTTCAAATGTATGTAGGTTGAAGTAGTTCTCCGGAGATGATGAATCTTGTGCACGATAGAGGAGCGTCGAGAGTCAGTTTTCGGAGTGAAGACCACAGCAGCAGCAGCAGCAGCAGCAGCAGTAACAACAACCAACAACAACAACAACTACTATTACTACTACTACTACTATTATCTCAGTACGCCTCTCGATCTCTGTTAAATTTTGGTGGTTACCGATAGAAACCCCTATTACGTCCGAGCACATTAACTATAAAATGTAATTTCTGGAACATTTTAACACTCTCCATCCTGATACAAAATTCACGGCTAAACTTGAAAAAGAGCGTCAGCTACCTTTCCTCGACGTGTTAATTTAGAGAAAAACGGAGCGATCCCTGGGTCACATTGCATGTAAAAAAAACTCGCGCCCTGAACTCCACTTCTCGTGCCCTTCACCAATCGTCACAAAGAAATTCGGTACTAAACGCTCTGGTGCCTAAAGCTCAAACACTGTAAGACAAAAGAGTCAGATCTATAAACTGAGCGGCCATTGCAGTCAAAATCAACAACGCCTAAGGAGAAGGCTGAGACAGAGAAAGAAAATGAGAAGGCAAGACTTGGTTATCTGTCTTACGTTAGCCCAATGTCCACAAAGACCGGTAGTCACCTGCGGAAGCACGATATCCAGTGTATTTCTCTCCTTTCGGCAACAGCAGATAGTCTTCATTGTAATGTGAAAGACGATGTAGATTTCCTAAAGCTTGACGTGTATTGCATTGTGTTCGAATCTCACTGCGTCGAATATAATCATGAGATGAAATACAGTGTGACCAGTATCGCTGTGTAGACGCTAAGTATGTAAGACAGTGCGGGTTCTGAAAATTAAACTAACATCAAAGAAAAGCGTGCATCGAAAGTCGAACTAGGCTACAAAAAGAGGCACAACACCACCAACAGTAGCTCACTCTCTGGCTGGAGTCCAGCCAGTGAGTACGCATCAAAACCCGTAGCACCTGAAGATGATGGATCGTCGAAATTGGGTGCATATAAATTGATTCAACAACTTGGTTGATCTCCCGCGAGCACATTATTAAACTACAACCAAATGATATACATGTTCTTGTGATACACATTCTTGTGCGAGGCTAATATGTCTCCTCCTCCTCAACCGAAACTCCTCTCCCCCATGCCTCTCTTCCCAGTAGCGTCACTCTTGTGGCAGAACTTCTGGTTATAGGGTTTCAAACTAGTAGAAGGAAACATGAGGCATGACAAGAATCTGAGTACAACCTATCGCTTCATGGAAGAGCTGGTTTAAAGGATGTAACTTGTCAAAATAAACTACAACCACGACGTGCACAACTAGGCTTTTTCAGTGTGAAAATAGATTCCAGACTGCAACGGAGTGTACGGTAAATTAAAAACTTTCTGTCAGATTAAAACTATACGGCGAACCGCGAATCTGAGATGTTTGCTTCTCGTGAGCAGTTGCTCTGCCATCTAAGCTACCCACAGACGACTCACGACCTCAACTCGCATCGCTACTTTCGCCAGTACCTCTTCTCCCACCTCCTAAACTTCGCAGAAGTTCTTTTCCATACCCTGCAGAACCAGCATTCCGAAAAAAAAGGATTTTTGGAGGAATGGCTTAGAAACAGCCAAAGGAATAGCCACACCCCTTGGAATTGTATCCAGACTGAATTTTGATTCTGCAGCCGAGTGTGCGCCAATTTGAAACTTCCTGGGAGTATTAAAATGTCAGGAAGTTGCAAATAGGATGTTTGTAAGATCTGTTTCTTTTACTCCATTCTATGGTCACAAAAGATTTTTTGTCCTCAGACGATCGGTACCGGTCAGTGGTGACTATCTTCAAATCTGTTTAAAACATATCCTACTGTAATAAAGCCAAGATATATTTTAAACAGAGCGAAATATGGTAGCTGCTGACCAAAATCTACAGTCTGATGACAAAAAATATCAACATCATAGAGTGAAATACAAGAAACAAATTGTACACTATGAAGGAAGTGTCCGACATTTAGCTGAAGCGCAGCATTGACCGAACCCACCGGTAACAGGTGAAAATTCGTGCCGGACAGGTAGTCGAACCAGGATTTCCCGCCTCATGCGAGCGGTCGCCTTAAACGCTTCGGCTATTCGAGCAGATCCTCCGTCCGACTCAAATCTCCATATGCTGAGCGCTACAGAGTAGCGAGCCCAGTCAATTAATACACTTGCTCGCTTCTAACTGTATTCCCACAAGAGTGTCCGAAAAAACAGACACCATCTCTTTGTAAATTATATACTTCCTGGATCACTGTTTTCGTTCGAAACTATGTCGCAGCTTGTGTCTCTAAAAAAAGAAAAAGAAAAGTCTTCATATTTCATTTTAACTTGGGAGAGCGTCTCCGTAATTATGTGAAATATGTGCTTCATTGGGTGTGGATACTGCAGGGAATCTCGCCCATCCATATCCTCAAGTTTGCAACTGAGTTCGAACTGTGCTACTCTTAGATGAGTGTATATTTCACTGATAACATAACGCAAGCTAAAACTGAGTGCTGGGCCAGGACTCGAATGCAGAAGGAATCGGGAGAAGTCTGCAAGAAGCAGAAGTTCTGCGTTGGACTATGATGCGTACTCGGATAGCGCAACTGCTAGTTAACTGCCCGTGAAAGGTAAGCACCGGATTTCGAGTGACAATATCATACAAATTTTTGTCATTACATATTTAATCCGTGGTTCCCCCCCCCCCCTCCCTCGGGGATGGGTGTGTGTTATCCTTAGCGTAAGTTAGTTTAAATTCGATTAAGTAGTGCGTAAGCTTAGGGACCGATGACCTCAGCAGTGTGGTCCCATAAGACCTTACCACAAATTTCCAATTTTTTTTACATATTTAGTTAATACAGCTTGTACTCAAAAAGAATTCAAAAGTTCGTTCTAAGTAAAGGGTAATCTGTACGATAACTGGTGTGTAAACGAGCAAGTAAATAATCAACATTTAGATGTCGGAGACTACTCGGAGGCACGATTATGGTGGAGTAGCGTATGTAGCTCGATGAAAAACAGTTTGGCAGCCACCGCACACAAACGGTGCGTGCATTATAGTGGGGAAAAGGAGCAAACTGACCCTGCATGGGGTACGTGCCCGACGATCCTGGAGAACCCCACTGCACAGTCACTTGGAGTTGTGAAAGGCCTCACCGACGCTATCAACAACTCGAGAATAATCTGCACGCTGTCGGAGCCACCCAGCGCCAGTCGCTGCTGCTGTAAGTCAACGAATCATTCCTGATTCCCTCAGTGCAGCTCTGACAAGGAGACGGCACGACCGTGGGGTCAGGGATTTGTCCGCAATTTTGTGTAGTGAAAGAGGACCCCTAACACCTCACGTGGTTAAAATACTAGGACGCACTACTCGGAAAATCACGAGAAAAATCGATCCAAAGTTTCTTAGGTGCCTTATGAGTATAAGATGTTAGTCCTTGGCTGAGCCGCCGTCTGGTCTACATGGTTAGCTCTCGGACCCTTGCGCCAGAGGTCTCGGGTTCGATTCCTCCTCCGGCACTTTTTTTTTCTTCTGGTGCTTGCAAAATTGCAGCGCACTGTTACAGGAGAATCGTTACATTAATTCCCGGGAAGATTGCATAAAAATTCTTTCTATAATTCATCATCAATTATCGTCACCAATATTCCGAGACATGATTCAATATGCCTGGTTTGCCTCAAAATTATCAGAAACTCAAAACATTTTCGTAAATGTTCATGGGGCATGTTTTTGTACAGATTTATTGCAAACGCCCTGTGATTGTAAAAAAATCCGCTTTTATATGTTGCGCAAGATGTAGCAAAAATTATTTCTATGTTTGTTTTTACGATAATTACCACTGCGGTTTTTGTTTGTAATTATTATATGTATAAAAATTGAATGTTTTCCAATCGACTTTGTTATCCTGATTAAAAACCCAATGTTTCTCATCATATACTTTACAATGAAAAATGGAAAACACAACGCCATGAATTGTGTTGTTGGACAATAAGAAAATAATTTTCATTCAATAATGTAACTAATTTGTTAAAGATAATGGAGGTTAGGGGAACTTTGTGAGTAATTGGTGGAGTAAGAAGAGAAAATGAAACAAAACAAAAAAAAGGTGCCAGAGGAGGAATCGAACGCGAGACCTCTGGCGTAAGAGTCCGAGCCCTAAACATCTGGGCCAGACAGAGGGTCGGCAACGTATTAACATTTTATACTTATAAGGCACCTAAGAAACTTTGGATCGATTTTTCCCGGGATTTTCCGGGTTGCGCGTCCTAATATTTTAACCACGTGAGGTCCTCTTTCACTACACAAAATTTCGGATAAATCCCCGACACCACGGTCGTGCCGTCTCCTTGTGAGCCACTGTTCCTTCCGCGGCGCGTTGCTTCCGCTCCCATTATAATCACGGACAGGATCCAGCTCTGATTTGTTCCACCTGCGCTGCTGTGTTCTCTGATAGCCGTGGTGCTCTGACGGTCAGCACCGCTCCCCTAAAACCGACCTACTGATGACTTCACACGACCTGAACCTAGTAACACTCAAGTAATTCCGCACAGATGGTCTTACTTTGCTCTTTATGGTCTTCTGTTAGGCGGCCAGGAACCCAACTGGTGGATGAGTGGGTCTGCACCACCAACAGAGACGTCCAGTTGGGCAGCGTAATGTCTGTGATCCGTCTACCATTTCGAGTGAGAGTGTACGAACGTTCCAACACTGCAATAGTCACAACTGTGTGCGGTGGGCCGGAACGTGGGAGATCAGACAGGTTTGCGAGATCTTGCTGCGATGATAACGCCTCGCCCATCGACTCATTGCCAGGTCTCTGTAGACTTTCTCGACGCGCCTATGATTATCTGTGATGCTCTGGTTTTGCGCCTAAAGTTCTTTGCTCGGAACGCAACTGCGTCACCCAGTGTTCTAAGTTCTAGGGGACTGATGACCTCAGAAGTTAAGTCCCATAGTGCTCGGAGCCATTTAAACCATTTTAATCCAGCCTTGCATTACTGGCCTCCAACGTCACCGGATCTGAAGGGTTTTTAAAAGATTCTGTTTATGTGCCTCCGTTACCAACAACAATGAATAAACTGAGACATCGCAAAACAGCATCTGTGGAAGTTGTAACTCACGACATCCTCGCCGCAGTGTCGGAACAATTTAAATACCGCATTGTCATATGCCCTGCATCTCAGGGGCATACTGAAAATCTATGAAAAGGTCTGAAAAAAAAAACCTTCTTTAAGTTTCCCGTTCATCAAAAAACAGATTTTATTGTCTATGTTTATTAGTTTCAGAAATATAGACGTGCCAGATAGGAAGATTCTTTTCGATGCATCCTGTATGTCAACAAAACACTCCCATTTTGAAGGCCACTTATAGCGCCCCCAACTATCGGAAATTCATGAAACTGTATGGACTGAAGCGGGAATATTCGACGATGTCCAACAATAAATTCCGAATTTTTCAACCGGAACTGGCAGAAAAAAAAAATGCTGTATTACTTACTGAACGCCCTTCGCATATTGGTTGACTTCTTCTAGGAACGTGCGTCCTTGAAGTATAAGGGGCAGTCAAATGAAAACGAGGCAAATGGAACAAATGTCAGTAAAATGTTTATTATTTCACACACACACACACACACACACACACACACACACACACACACACACCCATGTCCGAGGTAGAACTCGAACCTTCGCCCGGGGCAGCCGCCCGGACCGTGACAAGACGCCCCGGACCGCGCGGCTGACCCGCGCAGCTCGTGTTTAGTAACTACGATTCAGTGGCTCTGTCATCGGTAACATTACCATTGCTGTCGTGCATTTAAGATATTGATTGTGTCGTTTGGAGTGTACAGGACGATAGAGTCCCATGGAACATCTGAATGTAGTTAGGGTTCAGTTTCTGGCAAGGAGCGCCCATAAATGCACAATGCATTCTGGAACATTTACTACGTAGTCTTTGTTGTAGGCTGCTTGATGGGTGTTATCGCTTCCAGTAAATGTTCGACAATCTAGTGGATATGGCATTTTCCTTAAGCAATTAAGCGAAACGCCAGAAAACTTAAATGTGGGTGGCATGATGTGTATTTTGAACTGCCGTCCTCTCCAATGCAAGTAGATGTTTTAACTACTCCGATAGATTCTCCATACCCTCAGGAGGAAAAGCTTCTTGCTTTGAAACAGTTTGAGTGTAGTGAACTTGTATCTCGAGACGGGCCATCAGGTGGTCGCTGTAACAAGGAGGAGGAATGCAGGTCCGCTTCCCGTCTGGTGCGTCGCCAGCGGTTTGCAACCGCAGAGCGCCGACCGTAAACTGCAGAAGCTATGGCGCGGTCGTGTGCTGGGCGCGCCCTGACAGCGACTTGCCATCCAGTGTTCCCTCTCTTATAGTCTTCCTGACATCTCCATAACGGCACTCGGTCGTTGCCAGACAGTTGCCCGGTGTCTGAGCGCCGCAGACGGTAGCTGGATTGTGTCTTGTTCCCCCTGAAGGTTGGTATTTTTTAATGGTCTTTCTACGACTTTAGAACGCATTGATTATACGACTCTCCCAGAAAAACTTAACTATCGTGGTATTGATGGCTTCGTAGATGACTGATTTGTATCGTAATTACCAAACAGAATGTGAAAAAAATTTTGGTGGTAAGTTCCTAAGGGACCAAACTGCTGAGGTCATCAGTCCCTAGGCTTAACGCTACTTACCCTAACTTAAAGAAACATACACTAAGGACAATACACACATTCATGCCCGAGGCAGAATGTGAAAAAGGTGTGGTGAATAATTCAGTGATGGAAGAAGAGAAAATTTTAGTCAGTGGGAAGATATCACGAAAAGAGTACCACAGAGTTCAATTTTGGGTCCACTCCTATTTATTACGCTATGCCAAAGACTTAACATAACCATTCATCAAGCAGAATTGCTAATTTTTGCCGACGATGGAAGTATTGTGATAAAACCCATTGGAGAGAAAGCGACAGAGAAAGTTATTAATAATGTTTTTCAAGAATTACTGAGCAGTCCTCTAACAATGGATTCTCTACATCTACATCTACATTTATACTCCGCAAGCCACCCAACGGTGTGTGGCGGAGGGCACTTTACGTGCCACTGTCATTACCTCCCTTTCCTGTTCCAGTCGCGTATGGTTCGCGGGAAGAACGACTGTCTGAAAGTCTCCGTGCGCGCTCGAATCTCTCTAATTTTACATTCGTGATCTCCTCGGGAGGTATAAGTAGGGGGGAGCAATATATTCGATACCTCATCCAGAAACGCACACTGTCGAAACCTGGCGAGCAAGCTACACCGCGATTCAGAGCGCCTCTCTTGCAGAGTCTGCCACTTGAGTTTCCTAACATCTCCGTAACGCCATCACGCTTACCAAATAAGCCTGTGATGAAACGCGCCGCTCTTCTTTGGATCTTCTCTATCTCCTCCGTCAATCCGATCTGGTACGGATCCCACACTGATGAGCAATACTCAAGTATAGGTCGAACGAGTGTTTTGTAAGCCACCTCCTTTGTTGATGGACTACATTTTCTAAGCACTCTCCCAGTGAATCTCAACCTGGTACCCGCCTTACCAACAATTAATTTTATATGATCATTCCACTTCAAATGGTTTCGCACGCATACTCCCAGATATTTTACAGAAGTAACTGCTACCTGTGTTTGTTCCGCTATCATATAATCATACAATAAAGGATCCTTCTTTCTATGTATTCACAATACATTACATTTGTCTATGTTAAGGGTCAGTTGCCACTCCCCGCATCGAGTGCCTATCCGCTGCAGATCTTCCTGCATTTCTCTACAATTTTCTAATCCCTTAATTTCGAGACAATGCATTAGATTTGGTTCTTTGCAACAAACAGTCATGCCAACAGTTGATACAGCCCGTGAACGTGAGGCAGTAAACAAGGAAGACAGCTCCAAATTTTTGGGTCTACACACAGATGAAAACTTGAACTGGAGGGAATGTAATATCAAACTACTCAACTTGTCAAGTTCAGGTACTTTCGTTTTTCGTATAATTGCTAGTCCTTTGAACAAGCGAATCAGCCCCCTAACATATTTCTTTTATATTTTCACTCAGTAATGTCTTATGGAACTGTTTTCTGGAGTAACGCATCACTTAGAACTAAAATATTGCTTGTACTGAAGAAAGCAGTGAGAATAATATCATCCACAATCATATTCTACGTCCACAAGTACATCTACACTCTGCAAGCCACCTTATGGTGAGTGGTGGAAGGTGCTTGGTACACCACTATCACTTTCGCTCTTTTCTGTACAAGTCATGATTGATTTCCAGGAAATCCGGAATTCACTGATCATCCTTCATGGTCTTTTCCCCAGATGTGAGTGGGAGGTTGCAGTGTATTGGTTGACTCTTCTAGGAACGTCCACTCTTGGGACATAACAACAGTGAAGTACAGTGTAATGCAGAACGGCCCTCTTGCAGCGTATGCCACTGCAATTGGCTGAGCATCTTCGTCACGTTTTCGCGCTTACTACACGAATTCGTAACGAAACGTGCTGCTCTTCTTTGGATCTTCTCTGATTCCTCTATCAGTCCCATCTGTTACGAATCCCATACTGCCGAATAACATCAAAAATCGAGAGAACGAAGAGTTTGTAAGATACTTCCTTAGTGGTTAAGTGGTACTTCCTGAAGATTCTTACAACGAATCACAATCTTGCGTCTGCCTTACCTGCTAATTAGCATGACACATGGTTCAAATGGCTCTGAAAATTATGGGACTTAACATCTGCCGTCAACAGTCCCCTAGAACTCAGAACTACTTAAATCTAACTAACCTAAGGACATCACACACATCCATGCCCGAGGCAGGATTGGAACCTGCGACCGTAGCGGTCACACGGTTCCAGACTGAAGCGACTAGAACCGCACGGCCACACCGGCCGGCTGCTAATTAGCTTTATGTTCTAACTCTTCAGGCTTTCCCGGCGAGATTCTGACATGTGGAATAATCGGGTCTACTGCCGGATGTTTGTGTCGCTCTGGCACAATATTTCGGCCACGTAACTCGTTGCCTTCTTCAAGTGCTACCTGAGACTGCCGTATTGGAGGATCTTGTCAAGATCAACGAGTTACGTGGCCGAAATATTGTGTCAGAGTGACACAAACATCCTAACTTTATGTTGTCGCTCCTCTGTACATCGCCCCTTGTTCATACTCCTACATAAATGGCTCTGAGCACTATGGGACTTAACATCTATGGTCATCAGTCCCCTAGAACTTAGAACTACTTAAACCAAACCAACCTAAGGACAGCACACAACACCCAGTCATCACGAGGCAGAGAAAATCCCTGACCCCGCCGGGAATCGAACCCGGGAACCCGTGCGTGGGAAGCGAGAACGCTACCGCACGACCACGAGCTGCGGACTACTCCTACATATTTTATGGGTGTGTCTACTAGCAATAATTGTTCTGCAATCGTATAATGAAACAATAATGGTTCTTTTTGTCCAGATACTTCTTCAACTATTTAGACATCTTAACAAGTCCTTTACATTATGTACGAGGGGGTGTCAAGTTCCGAGACTACCTCCGTAACGTGCCAGCAGGTGCAGCTTCTGTGTGGATGTCGTCAGTGAACAATCCATAACTGCCGTTGTAGGTGTGTCGTACGGAACAGTACAGTCAGTGCTGATGTGACTTCAACATGCGATGTGTCGCTGCCAAGTACGTTCTCGAGCTGCTAACTCAGCAGCAGTCTGCCAGGACCTCCGTCAGCGTGCTGTGGATGGCCCGTTCTTCATGTCGATCACTATGGCTGACTAAATGTTGAAGGTCACCGTTTCGCCACTAATGCGGAGTTCGGGCGTGAATTCCAAAAGTTGCCTGAAAGTTTCCAACAGAAGACTTCGGGGAAATATTTTAGCAGTGGCAGAAACGCGGGCGACTATTTTTAATATTATAGGGTGTAAACGTAGATGTAAAAAGTACTTTCTTGTAATCAGTGTTAATCTCAAGAGTTTTGATACCCCCTTCGTGTATATTCGGTGATGAAATTCGTCATAAATGATCCATCACAATTTGAGAAGAGTAACGATGTCCATTCCTACAACACTAGAAGAAAATATTTACTTCGTTACCCACTGTTAAAGCTCTCAGTGGCTTAAAGGATTCAGTATGAATCAACTAAAATTGTTGATCGGTTATCCAACGACATAATATGCCTTATAGGTATCAAAGACAATTTTAAGTCTGCCCTAAAATATTTTCTTCTGGACAACCCCTTCTGATCCATGGACGAATTATCGTTTAAGCGCTGTTGTCTTCAAAAAAGAAACTTCGTTTGAAGATCAGTTGTATCAGTATGTCTGCAAAATATTATGGTAATTGGTATTAAAACTAGTCCTGTTAAAACTAATCTGCATGTCCCGTAAAAAACTCATTCAACATCATTTCGATAAAAAAGTCGTTCCAATTATCAATGGATGGTAACTACTTAATTAATCAACTAGCTCAAGGGCAGTCGTCAAATGTTCTGCCTAAGTAAACAGCTGTGTGAAAGTAGCGACGATATCACAAGCGATTTCTACAGAAGAACTGGCGGTCAGTACTGATGTGGATTTTATTGCTCCGCGGTCAAAGTGACAAATTGCAAAACCAAAAGTTTCGAGTTTGGACCACTATTTGGTCCTCAGACTTTTGTATCAGTCGTCTCTCATTTCACCACGGATAACCTACATCTACATCTTGTTCTTGTGATATGTGGTGGACAGTACTTCTGATGCCACTATCTATTACTCCCCCCCTCCCCCCCCCCCCTCCGCACGATTCGTGAATGGGGCGTGGGAAGACTGATAGTCGATTAACCTTCGTATCAGCTCTGATTTGACCGACTTACACGCTGTGGCCATTTCGCAGGACATATGAGGGGTTAAATAACATGTTGCCCGACTTTTCCTGGAACTTACGGTTCCAGAATTTTAACAGCAGTCTCTCCGCGATGCACAGCACCTCTCTTGTAGCGCCTGCCACCGGAGTTTGTTGAACATCTCCCTAACCCTGTCGTGACGAGTAAACCATCCCTCAAACAAACGCACCGTTCTTCGTTCCATTTCTTTGTCTCTTATAAAGATTCTTCCAATAAATCTCAGCCTGGCATCGGCTTTTACTACAGCTTGTTTGATGTGTTCATTTCACTTTAGGTCGCTTTGGACAATTTCACCTAACCCTTTCACGGTAGTTACTGTTTCCAGTAATTTGTAGCAAATACTTTAATCGCATAGAAGTGAGTTTCTACTCCAATTTTTTTTTTTTCAGTGCAGTAGACCTATATTTGTTTACGCTCAGGGACAACTGCCACAGCGAAACAGGCAAGAAAGTCATGATGCCACAATTTCTTTAAGTGCAAGGAACCGCTGCTCACTGACTTTCTGGAACACGGCACCTCAGTTAACGAACAGCGGCATGTGGATATAAAGACCGTGCTAATCGGATTGTGCACACATCTGTTGGATGAAGGCACCAACGGTTTTGCTCTGTCTCGTTGAGACATGGCATTTAATGGCACTGACCATTAAAGGCATTTGTCAGCAAGCTCTGAGGCAAGCTTCGAGGTATTGGAGAGGAATGACGTACGAGCGATACTTGAAGGTTGTTTTGCGGGATTGTTTTATCGACTAGCTCTGTCGTCGGAGCGTTGTGCAGAAACAGACATTACACCCGGAAGTACACTATGGAGTTATACGAGGTCCGACAGAAAGCAATCGGACCGCTCACTTTGCTGCGAAACTACAATTTAACAACGCAGTTAAAGAGTTACTTTTTCGAAATCCCGTAATTGTGTACACTGCACCACAAAAGTTTGAAGTTTGACTCAAAGGCACCTGTAATCATTCCCTTTAGTAGTTCAAAAGCACGGCACCCTGTGACATCACCCTCGGGCTGATCCACGCTTCAGACAACAAGGTGTTGACACATGTGAAAGAAAGACAGCTCTCAGAAGCTCACCATAGCTATCGCCCGAGCAACTGTGTTGAACACCTTACTTATGTACCTGTACAGACACAGCCATTCACTGTCTCCTCCTAGGCACCGGTTTGACAGGCGACCGTTTCGACACTCCCGAACTGAGTGTCGCCGTGTCACTGAACTAGCACCTGCTGACTGCATGAGAAATCTAAGGGGTATCGAAACAGAACCCTGTCACCCTGGCGCCTAGGAATCAATGATTGGCAGTCTCTGTACGGGAACATTTTTAAAGTACTCAACAAAGGAGCGCAGCCACGCCAAGGCCGTTGCCGAACTGGGGTGGGGGGTGGCAGCTCTTATAATAACCATTCGCTGTTTTATTCACTCGTGTGTCAATGTCGCACCCCCTCTTCGCCACCAAGTAATCGCGCCAGACGAGGATACGAAACAGGAGCGTTGGAAAAGCATAAACAACCTTTGCTGGTTTGGATCGTGCTCTAGTGGTTCCACCGTGCACACCGGAGCAAAATTTGTGCGTCCAGTACACTTAAAAGGGGTGAGACCATATTCAATATTGTTGCACCCACGATATCCTAAGAGGAGGCTGAATCATCTGAGGGCTGGGGCTATCAGCACTGTCAGAGGTTATAAAGAACGTGTTCCTGTAGCCCATCGCATTGCAAACTCTTTGTTTTAAACAGAGAAATGTGTGAGAATCAACGTCCCAGTGGAAGGGCCAGTTTCACTGGTGCTGTTTATGCCACTGCCTGAGGCCATTTTGTGTCGATACTGAGCTGCGATGTGCCCGAAAAGTTTTCCTTGCCCCCAGCCCCGTAAGAATACCTCGTAATTCGCAGTTCTGACTTTCAACGCAGAGGCGTCGAAAAGTGTGAAATGTATGTAAGAAGGGGTGTGACGACCTTACCATCGTGTGGCGTTGGAACTTTGGTGACATTTGGTGCCAATATCTCACGTGAAATTCTAAGCTCTGGCCTCTTTTTTCCGACACCTTACTGTTTGAAGCGTCGCTGAGCCCGAGGGTGAGGTGGTAGGGTCCAGTGCTTCCGCACAACTACAAAACAGGTTGCAATCGCCTTTGAGCTTAATATCAAACTTCTGCCTCGCAACGAGAGAAATTTTTACGAGGTTTCGAAAAAACAGTTTATTTGCAGCAGTGCGTTAAAGCGCGGTTGTTTTTATCTTCTGACTCCGGTAAGTTTAATTAAAATCAATCTCCCTATTGGTTGTGGAGATGTAGTCACTAACGGAGCTCCTAGAAAATCCACAGGAAAGAACATGATCAGCTCCTGGTTACAAAAATGGTTCAAATGGCTCTGAGCACTACGGGACTTAACTTCTGAGGTCATCAGTCCCCTAGAACTCAGAACTACTTAAGCTTAACTAGCCTAAGGACATCACACACATCCATGCCCGAGGCAGGATTCGAACCTGCGACCGTAGCGGTCGCGCGGATCCAGACTGTAGCGCCTAGAACCGCTCGGCCACCCGGCCGGCCTCCTGGTTGCACCTTTGTTGTCTTCAAAACACGCTCTGTTGGATGAGGGGATTCGTCGTGCTAGGGCGGGAAATGTGTCAAAACATTTCCGGCGGAATGTGCCCCGGAAGAATAAAAGTGCGCAGGGAGCGCCTCCTGGGGCCCTTAACGTCCTGGGCCGGCCGCCCTTGTCGCCTGTTGTGGGGGCGAGCTGACATTTGCCGCCCCACCGCACTTGTTGAATGTCGCCCCACACGGGCGTGCACACACTGCTGCCATTCCCTCCTAAACTTAAGAGAGGTACGACACGATATGCATCGCTTCTGTATTCCTGCGACAACAGTTATCACGTAGATAAACCTACTAGTGAGGATAAGGAAGTTTATTTCAGATGTTCAAATGTGTGTGAAATCTTATGGGACTTAACTGTTAAGGTCATCAGTCCCTACGCTTACACACTACTTAACCTAAATTATCCTAAGGACAAACACACACCCCCATGCCCGAGGGAGGACTCGAACCTCCGCCGGGACCTGCCGCACAGTCCATGACTGCAGCACGAAGTTTATTTTTGGTAGGATAGTTGTCCAGGTGTTCCAAGTATTGCGATGTGAACAATCAGTCCCGAGTTATAGACAGATTTAAAGTAGCTGGAATTTGACAGATAGCGCACTCGTCTGATTCTACTATCAACACACCAGTACAGCTGTACTACCATTATTGGCTCCCACTCAGTTACCACTTCTGCTGCGGGAAGTGTAGTGCCTGCCAGTTCTCAAGTAGGAAACTTCCCAGGAAACGAAAATTTCGACTATTTTTCCTTAAAAATATCTCTGGCGCCAATTAAAATTAAAACATTTATTAACTACACACAGAAATTGTTCTTGTCTTCAGTCTGAAGATTTTATGTAGCTCTCCACGCTGCTCTATTCTGTGCAAGCCTCTCCATCTTTGAATAACTTCTGCTACGTACGTGCTTTTGAACTTTCCTACTGTATTAATCCCTTGGTCTCCCCCTATAATTTTTACCCTCCAGACTGCCATCCAACACTAAATTGGTGACTACTAGATGTCTAACAATGTGTCCCATCAACCGGTCCCTCCTTTTAGTCAAGTTCTGCCACAAATTTCTTTTCGCCCCAGTTCTGTTCTTTACTCCTCCCTCGTTTTATGGTCTACTCAACAGATCTTCATCATTGCTCTGTAGCGACATATTGCGAAAGCTTCTATTCTCTTCTTGTCAGAACTATTTCCCTTCTACGTTTCACTTCCAGCAACTACAGAGATATTAGCGTACGTGGATTTCATAATTTTTACGTGATATTTGAGGGAGACAGAGATTTTAAACTTCATACATGTTACGCGTTAACTGTTGAAAAAATAAAAATCCAAATAACGCTGTTTCCCGAAGTTTTTACATAGCAAATGCAACAGACGTAACTTCGCAAAAATCCCTTGCTGAACGAGATGTTATGGTAATCAATGAATAAAAATACACATACTCCTATGAGTTCAATAGTTTTCCACGTAATACTATTGAAACTTTTTCCAGAGAGAGTAAACTGAAAGCAAATTAAAAAGGTTAGGGTAGTTCCATTCATAAATAGAATTGAAAACGAGTTCTTGACCTCTTTAGAGACGCTATAGAGATCTTATCATGCGGAAATTCCAATTTTTTACGTTATTTTGTAAGAGATACAGACTTTCTAGCTATTTTCTCTCCTTCCGGACGTTATTTATCAGATTGCGTGCTGTGGCTGCTGCCTGCAGGCATCACGTGCCACGACTATGTCACCACTTTGGACCTTAAATTAGAGGTGCCCACTAGTTTCAACCAGACTCTACATCTGAATTTATAATTGGGAATTGTGCTTCTGATGTTT